>NC_025998.2:22605555-22978398 GCF_000442705.2 Elaeis guineensis | reverse complement strand
GACGTCAATGATGGCCGATGAGGGAGGTCGGAAGAGCGGCGTCACTATGTCACGATAATCGATAGGGAAAAATGAAAAATCAAAGGCAGAGATAGCCAATGGGGAAGAAACAAGGCCGGCGTCACCGTCAACTATGGGGGAAGACAGAGGAGTGAGAATGGTGATGGTCAATGGATAGGGGCTAGGGCTCTTTGAGACCTCGATGGGGATTAGGAAAAGTCGGGACTCGAAAGTCGGAAGGAAGACCAAAGGATGGAATGTCGGATGGAAGCATTTAAGTGGAGAATTGGTCTCGGACCAGAAATCGAGCTCATGATTGGGCCTGATTCAGGCTGGGCCCGGGCGGCCAAAGGTCAGCCCGAGCCCGGCCCAAAAGTAAAACATGCCTCATTTTTTTTGGCTCGAGCCTGGCTTAAATGGTTTTGGGCCGAGCTCAAAGTCCAACCCGAAGCCGCCTCGGCCCAATGGGCCTCGGGCCAGTCCGAGCCCACTTCCAGCCCTAGCCACAATAATAAAAGCGTGGATTATCGCATACATGATGCTCTACATCATGTATAGTCTACACGAATAACTTAAGGATAACATGGAGATCTAATAAAAATAGATCTTTCTAAATTAAATTAAATTAAAGTTTACCTTCGTATAAACTATCTAAATCTGAGGTCATATTCCTATACTTTGAGCAACATTTCTTTATCTTACATCTATTCAATTCAGAATATTTAAATCATAGAATAATGATTTGTTGAAACATTGATGAACTTTATAAAGAATATTTTTTGTTCGTATTTATTCACACATTTTATTTAAACTAATGAACTATTATTTTTGTTTTGATCATTTACAGGGTTTGGGTTTTGCATCTTCCGTGCAAAATGTCGCAAAGTACTTGGAATTTTTGTTTCATCAACGTGCATAAATCTTGAAGCGACGAATATATATGATTCAACGATTCAAGTGATGAAAGAAGGTGAATTATTTTTTCGTCCAATACAACTTGAACCCATAACTAACTAGTCAAGAATTGCGAGCAAGAAAATAGGAAAAAAATCATTAGATCTAAAGTATCTACATGTCGGGCATCATGTAGCTCAGTGCGGATCGAAGAACAGAGATGATGGCATCTTGATCCATACGGAGGGACTAGCTTTGGCCGTATACCATCATCTGAGGTGTGTATAGTGTATCAAGCATCAGCAATTGGACATAGGCCTTGAGGTGCACCATCCACATGTTGGACCCAAAGGGTCTTTCCGACCCATATAGTCCCACTACTTCACGTGGAACCCCCGACCACCATTGAAGAAGAAATTATTGCATGGACCAGGTCTAAGTAGATCAAGGCAAATCTCGAAGCATATGCATAGCAGATAACGTGCAATTGGGAATCGATGAAATACAAAGGGTAATGTGGCATGTTATCCATCGTGGGATTTGGCATGGTCCGTTGGACCTGGTCCAAGTAATATGCATAGTCGAGGCGCCTTCTCCTCCGACCTATAGAGCACCCTCACACCAACCTCACCACCATCACCACCACCTTCGATGATGTCGTACACCCTATGATGAGAGCAGCTCCACCAACACCAATCCTATCTGTCGTTGCTCCTCCACCATCAAATTCACCATCGCGTTGCTCTCTGGAAGCAAGAGAACAACTAAGGCACCATATTTTGCTCCCTGCTAAGAGTGGGTGGCAGTGAGTGGATTAGATACGAAGTAAGAAGAGGAGAGCAAAGCATCATAGACTCTTGAGAATGATTTGGGGATTCGAGAGAGACAGAAAGAATGAAGGGAGGGAATGAGATTCAAAGTGATAAGAGGGAATGTGTCGGAGGCGACAGGATACTAGCTGGAAAGCTAGGGTTCGCTGTCACCACCATTAGGGTTCAGGTTGCATTCTTTGAGATGTGAATCTACCTTTCTTTAAGGTGTGTGCATGAAAGATACATCTCAAAGCATTCCAAACTCCCTTACAAATCTTGAAGTGATCATTGCATGATCCAATGGTAGATTCACGCAAAAGAAGGTGAATCAATCCTCCTTTTGCCCAAAAGATACAACCCCTATCCCCTTCCTAAACCTTTTCTTTTTTTATAGATTAAAATTAGATCGGATATGAATTGAATATTAGTATATCCATGTCTATATTTATTTTATTTGATGAATATAAATACAAATATGGATGTTAGTTAGATATAAAAATTCATATCCTATTTGCTTTAAACAAATACAGATACAAATCGAATATCAGAAGTATGGATATAAATATTGATATAAGTCGGATAATTAAACTTTATGGCTATAGAATTAAAAATATTACTGAGTAAATGATAAATTAAGTTAATAATATTATTCCTGCAAGTCTCCGAGCCAGCGTGGACGTGATCGATCTCCTTCTGACTTAGAGTTTGTTGCCATTCTGAGGACTGATCCTCCTTGAAAAATTTGAAAAAAAAGTTCATACTCATCAAAGATTCTCTGATGGGGGTCCTCCAATACCTAAGTCGATTAGAGCTTCAAAACATTGAAGAAGGAGAATTGGAGAGAGAGATAATGCTCTTATTCTCTTGAAGAAGAACTTATCTGAGGGTCCTCTTTGCCTCCTTTATAAAGAGAGAAGTTGTCATGTGTTACCTCCAAATTTCGTAACCAAAGTAGAGAATTAGTGCCCACAATCACGAGGATCATGATTTATTGGTTACAGGTATTAATTACGTAATTTTAGCTCATGTGCTCGAGATCGGAGGCAACCACCCGAGATTCTGGGAGATCTCTTTGGGTCACTCTTTTCTTTTTTAACGGCCCGATGGCTTAGAGTTTGTCTTATATTGTCAGCATGATCCTGACCTTAGGGTCGGTATGCATTCGAACTTGAGGTTAGATTGTAGCTGATGTTGGGAAATCATTTTAGTGGGGTAGTTTGACTATATAGTCTTTCCTTCTCGATGTCTGAGAAGGTCCTCTAGTATTAATGTGGTTTTCTTATCAGTCATTAGTATTGGATCCAAGGTGAGTGTTCGGTCACAACTCGAGATAGGGAAGGTCAAGATTGGGTGGTTGATTCCCCCATAATATTTGTCCTTCATTTCTGAGCCCAAAGTGACTTTAATGGTTTGGGCGAAGGAAGTAGTCGACTTATGAGATCCAACCTTGGCTCTTGGTCTGATCTCCAAGTTGGGATATTTAATTCTCATTATTCAGTGGAGAGAATTTCAGAGCTTTATTAATGCGCCACTTTGCAAATCCTACCGCAATAATGAGGCATGGACGATCCAACGTACTGTGCTATAATGATTTGAAATGGCATTTCAATAGTTGTTTTTGGGCCCCAAGCTGCCCCTCATGACTTTTTACGTGTCAAGTATCGATAGGCCCCAAGTTGCCCCTTATGGATTTGCCTACATGGCATGATTAGGGGTTGATGCGGTGAAGAGTTGCATAATCTAGCATCTCTGATACTTGCCACATGGCAAAATTTGGAGTGCTTTGATTTGAGCCATTGAAAGGCAGTATAAATAGGCCTTCTTAGTTTCTTCTTTCTCTCTGTTTTCTTGGTCAAAGCTTTGTCACTCCGTTTTATTGCCGTAATTGCTAGAAGAAAGCCCACCATCACCAGCGCCACCATCTTCTTTGGCATCAATGATTTTTTGACCTCTAGAGCCCCCTTTTCCAATTGTTCCTCCCTCTTTTCCTTTTATTTTCCCCTCATTTTGTGTTGTTTTTCTACTCTATATCTTCTTTCAGCCCTCTTGTTCCATTTGTAAATCTCTTTTTTTATTTTCTCCTCTTCCATGGCCTTTGACGGTAGTGAGGCCAGGGGGAAAATCGTTAGGGTGGCCGAAATCCTTGGCCACCTCCTCTCCGGATCAGATCTGAGGGGAATCCTTGGACCACTGCCAAGACTGGCTCCTTATCTAGGCACTCATCTTTTGAACCCCAAGACTCAGGTAGTCTAGTGTGGGGGTTTGGAGACTTCTAGGATTTGGGCAACGAGGAGTGTAGCATCACTAAGTCTGACTTGAGAAGGTTCCGGACTCAGTACACTATCCCTTTTTCTTTAAAATTGGAGGTTCTTGGTCGAGAAGACCACAACACTAGATCACTTAAAGGGCAAGCCGCCATATATGAGGAGTCACTCCGAGCCATTCTTTACCTTCCACTTCATCATTTTATCAGTAATATTTAAGACTTCTATAGGATTCTTCTGACCTAGATCACCCCAAACTCGACTTGCATGATTATTGTCTTCATTATTCTTTGTGATCACCTCGAGATCCCTCTAAGGTGCTCATTCTTTAGAGCGATGTTTACTTTGGAGAGACACTCTCATAAAAAAAGATGGTGGTACTTTTCTCCCTAGAGAGGGTGCAAGTTTATTAAAGAGCTTCCTTCCTCGGTTCACGATTAGAAAAGTTATTTTTTCTGTCTCCTCAGACTTGCTGGGCTTCAATTGGATCTGGAGCAATCCTTGACTTTCACCCAATAAGGACAAGTCGGTCCTTGCTGAGGATGACAACTTCTTGCTCCATATTGAGGTGTTGGAATTGATGGAGATGGTGATTGAGCAGGCATTATATGACGCCAACATCAATTTGAAATTGCTTCAGTATATAGTCAATTTTTTTTAGAATATTTTATTCTACATTTTGTCATTGGCTTTTATGCTAACGATCTCTATTCGATTCTGCAGCAATGAGGCTATCACTAGAGTCAATCAAGTCAGTCTTGAAGAAGAGATTAGGCTCCTCTAAGGGTGAGTCTTCATCCATGAAGCAAAAGAAGTCGAGGCTAATGACTTCTTCTCCAGTCCCTACACTGTCTTTGGGGACTTCGAGCTCGGAGCTAGTGGAGATTGATGACAAGCATAAGGTCGTTCCTGTCGTGCCCTTGAAGTTGGCTTCTCTGGCTTCTCTTGAGTTGGGTCTTGCTTCGAGCCCGATATTGCCTTCCCAATGAACTCCTTTCTCATCTCGTCCAACATCCGTACTGATCTCCCTGGTGGTGCCAACTTCAGCAACACAGTCCGAGGTAGGCCCCTCTTCATCCAAGATCAAAGAGGGGTTTGTTATAGTGGCAATGAGAGTTTGGAGCAATGACTCCTCTCCAAGATCATCAGCTTGCTCGGGAGCTGATGAAGATGATATTATTTTCGTCTGATGGGATAGACCAAAAATCTCATCCCTTGGACAAGATGGTGGGCTCCAGCTATTAAGGTCTCCTCGGGATAAGAATTTCTCTCTTTTAATTTATTCTTCTTATTTGCAACTGATGTTTCTAACTTTGATGTTTTTCTTTTTGCAGCTGGCCTACGATATTATCATCTTTAGTGAGGGTCTTTTTAGTTTTAATCGAGTGAAGCTCTCGTTGGAGGAGAAGCTTCAAGCCTCCGAGGCCTGAATGAAGGCCGCCAAAGAGGCAAAGAAGGCAGCTGAGGAGAAGGCCTCCTGAGCTAGGTCCGAGCTCCTGACTACTCGGGAGGAGATCGAGGCCCTCAAGGGCTTCATCACCATAAAGCGAGGTGCTGCCGAGGTGCATCAGTAGAAGATCGTCGAGCAAGATGAAGCATCGAAGTTCAATAAGGCGGCACTCAAGGTGTCGAGGAGAAGGCGGAGGTGCCTAAAGCTTGGGCCATTGAGGAGAAATTGAAGGCAATCATCGAAGCCAAGTCTCAGGTCATGGAGTGATTCAAGGCCTTTGCTCATTTTGAAGCCAAAGTCGCCAATGGCTTCTTGATGACTTATGGCTACAGGTTTGAGGCTTGCAAGGTGCAGATTGCTCGGCTATTCCCTGGAGTTGATGTGAGTCACCTTGACCTCGAAGCTAGTGATGATGAAGTCAAGGAGGAAGAGGACTGGACTGTGTCATCGTCTACTACCAAGGCTGAGGTTCTTCCAACTACCGAACTGGCTTTTGAGCTTGTATCTGAGCCTGCCACTGAGGAGGCTCTTAAGTTATATTTTTTTTTATACTTGCTTTTTTAATCTCTTGTAATAAACTTTTTATTAATAAATGAACTTCTCTTTTTTGCTTTCCAATGCATTTGCCATGATGCATTTGTCATTTTTTTTCCAAGTCTTTAAGGCCGTAGTACAATTCAATTCGAAATTGGCTAGCTTGGACAATCGTCTGAGGTGGATTTGAAGTAGAGGTCATCTGCTTGGATAAGTATCCAAGGTGGATCACTTCCGCTCCATGTTCGAAGTGAACTTGGTGTAGGGTCTACTAGTTTGGATGCATACCCAAAGTCAATCCGATGTGGAATCTGTCAGTTCGGATTCACATGTGAAGTCAATATGATGTGGAGTCTGTCAATTTGGACTCTTATATGAAGTTAATCCGATGTGGAGCTTGTCGGTTTAGACTCGCATCCTAAGTCGATATGATGTGTGGTTTGTTATTTAGGACTCACTTTCGAAGTTGATACTTAACAAAATTTAATGAGAATTAAGATCAGATTGTTTCAGCCAAGTCATCTATGCTCGAATTCATGAGGCCCAGATGTTTTGATCTAAAATTTTGTGGAGGTCCTGAGTTAGATTGAGATATCTCATTGTAGTTGGCATGTTATTGAGCAGTCATTTGGAGGTCCTAGCCAAAGTCAAGATAGCTCCCTAAGGTCGGTTCATTTCAACCTAGTCGTCGGAGGTCCATACCAGAGCTCGGATATCCTCGGTCAGTTTTTGTCCAACTTCTATTTATCAAAGACCAAGCTAAAGCTCAGGTGTCTCTGGATCGTCAATACTATGGTAAATCTTTTTAGAGGTCGTCGATTATGACTAAGGTTTTCTTGAGAGGTTGGTTTCAACCGACCTTAGTTAATTTCTTTCTTAGTCACTTCTTATAAAGGGTCTATATAGAGGCTAAGGAAAACAATAACTTTATTAGTTATGTAGTCAATACAAAACTTACTATAGTATATTCTTAGGTTCTCAATATTCCAAGTTTGAGGAATGGAGGTGCTATCAAGGTCTTTAATTTTGTAGACTCCGAAATGGATAACTTCGGTGATTTGATAGGGCCCTTCCCAATTTGGGGCCAGCTTTCTTATTCTGTGGGTTTGGACATCTCGGCTCTTTGAAGGACAAGGTCTCCAGGTAGAAACATCTTCAACTTAACCTGAGCATTGTAAAATCGAGCCACTCGCTGTTTATATGAAGCCATCCTGATCTAATTCAATACTCCTTTATTTCTTTCAGTAGGTCTAAACTCAACTGAAGCCATCTGGAATATTATTTTGCTCACTATGATACTCCATTTTGGTTGTTGGCATGGCGATCTCGACAGGGATGACAATTTCAGCTCCGAAGGCTAAGTTGAAGGGAGTTTCTCTAGTGGGCGTTCGAGATATCGTCTGCTAGGTCTATAGTACATTATAAAGTTTCTCGATCCAGAGTCCCTTTGTTCAGCTGAGCCTCAACTTTAAACCCTGCAAGATGGTGAGGTTATTACTTCAGCTTCTCTATTGAACTATGGATGGCCGACCGAGATGAGCTTGTAATCGATAAAAAGCTCCGAGCAAAATTCTTTGAACTTTGGGTTATCAAACTATTGTCTATTGTTGATAATGATTGTGCATGCCAATCCGAACCAACATATAAAAGATTTTCAGATGAAGTCCCGACCTTCTTCTCGATGATCTGTGATAGCAGCTTGGCTTCAATCTATTTGGTAAAGTAGTCATTACAATGATCAAAAATTTTTTTTGTCCTATTGCCTATGGCAAAGGTCTGAGGATGTCAATTCTCTATATGGAAAAGGATCATGAGATAGTGATCGATGCAAGTTGAGTCGTAGTCCTTCACTAGATATTGACATACTTCTGAAACTGGTTGCATCTCCTAATGAGGTTGGTCATACTCTACTGTAGGATAGCCAAGAATCTCCTTGTCAGATTATCTTGTAGACCAATGACCTATCCTCCAACTGGTTGCCATAGATTCTTTCATGGATTTCTCGAAGTATATAATCTATCCCGGATAGCCGCAGACATCGAAGTAAGGGCAGTGATAATGACTTCTTGTATAGTCTTTTATCTAGATGGAGATACCAAGAAGCTTGGTATTTGATCTTGTGGGCATCCACAGGATTGATCGGTAGATTATCGTCAACAATGTAATCGATGAGAGGATCCATCCAGCTTAGCTTATGTCCGACCTGTAGGATGGCTAGCTGCTCCTCAATGCTTGACTTTTTCAAATGCTCAACGAAGACCCCTTGATTGAGGTTGGTGTATCCTAAGGTGGCGACTCAAGATAGGACATCAGTTTGGATATTTGCCGATCTCAGTATTTACTGCACCTCTAAATTCTGGAAAATCATCAAGAGTCCTTCAACTTATCTAGGTACCAAAATATCGTCAGATCTTGAGCTTCATACTTACCCCATATTAGCTGACGATGAGCTGCGAGTTTGTGAAGACTTTGAATTCTTCTATCCTAAGCACCTTGGTGATGCTGAGGCCGGCTATCCATGCCTCATACTCGGCTTTATTGCTCGGGAAAAAGATCGATTCAATGATTAGATAACAAAAAAGTTTTGTTATTAGGAAGAAGGGAAGTTCAATTATTTAGATAAATTTCTATCAGAACTTGTTAATTTTTACCATTTTTTAAAGTAAAAAGATAATTTTATAATTTTAATTAATTTTTTATTTATATAAATATAATTTTGGCTAATGATCATTAGCTGATGTCAAAGGTATTCTTACAAAAACAATATCTTGTGAGGGTATGCATGCAAATATTAATTTGAAAAGGGTATTCATGTAAATCCAATATTTAGGAGGGCATTCATATAAAAAATCTAAAGACTTTTTGCATGTATACCCTCTTAAACAAATGAAATTACATAAATATCCATAAAATTACTATTTGCATGTGCATCCTTATAAATATTTCTTTCAACATGTGTACCCATTAAGGATATTTCAGTTATTTTAATTTTAAACTATCAATTTCTTGATGGCATTAGATGGTATGGATATATGTGCAAAAAAAAAAAAAAAAAGATATATATACATATAAAATAAGTATTTTATGAGGATATATATATGTAAATATTAATTTTGAAAGGATATTCATATAAATTCTAATATTTAGGAGGGTATGCATGTAAAAAAATTTTTAAAATATAACTTTATAAGGAAAGAATATGTATAAAATAGATATAATGTATTATCCCTTGATATGTTACTAGTATACCATTAAATGATTAAACATGTACTATTATCCTTTTATGAACAAAAACATATGTTGTGGTTTATAAGTTTTAACAGCTTCAAGCACTCCTTGGTAGGGTTTGGGCCGGCCGGTCAATTTCCATACATTAATCTATTTTAAGCGATTACAAAACAGGCAACTCTCATCAGCATGTCTATATTTTCTGAAAGTAATAGTAGTAAATGGATCCACAATTAGATGTGGGTTCTTGAATTGGATACCAAGTGAATAATAGCATTCTAACATATTATTGGTGCATTCCATAAAGTTTCTACTGATTGATATCGAGGATTTGAGATCAAGTTCCGTCCTTGTATTCTGATTTTGTCATGGATTATTTCTCCCATCACAGTTCTTAAAAGGGAAAAAAAAAATTACGTTATCATAGTCCAGCATGCTTTAATCTAGGTAAACTAATTATGCTATATATGGTATTGAGACTTGGGGCAGACAAACTTGAAGAAATTTGCTGTCCCTCCATGACAAGAAATCGACAACACAATCAAACACCATCTTGGGATCTCAACGTGGATAAGCCCGTCCTAACGTCGCACAAAGATCTCATGTCTAAATTAATATAACAACGTACAGAGGAAGCCGGCTTCTTAATCGGAGGTTCCAAAGATCATCTTTTGGTTTCATGTTAGCTTATCCCTTCATAGGGGCTCACTATATAGGGGATGGGACCTTCCTATTAACGAACATAAGAGCTTTAGCTTGCGAAGGGACAGGGAGAAGGGAAGGAGATGGCCAAGGCAAACAACAAAGTTGCTATGTTTGTGAACGTGGCCCTTATGGTCTCTCTCCTTCTCGCCATCAACATGGCCGAGGGGAGGCTGTTTGGCTGTAAGTTTCGGCAGTACTTTTATATGCAAATAATATGTTAAAAAAGTCAATAGCCTCAGAGCTTGGCTCGGCTGGTTCTCGTTTGCTTTGTAGCTAGCTTGGCTTTGGGCTTTTACTTGAATTCAGATATATTTCCAGACCACACAGGAGGTGACAACTCGAAAAAAGGATTTAACAAAAAGCAATTGGAAATAGTTAAATAAAAGGAAAAATTAAAAGTTATTTAGATACTCTAGTAAGTTGCTGTCAATGGTAGGAGTTTACGACAATATGGAAGACCCCATACAACTGGATTTTTCTTTTCTTTTTCGCTTTTTCCCCTTGCTATTTCTTATTTCAGAATTTTGTTTAGGTTGTCAGAGGATGTCAATGAGAATTCATGGTCTAGTGTGTTCCTAACACTCTTCCTGATCTTTTGTGGCAACAGTTGGGTTTGCAAAATCATCAACCCCCAGCTGTGACAGTGTTTACGGGGTGCAGACAAACGATACATGCTTCGCAGTCCGGCAACAATTCAACTTGACTACAGAAGAGTTTAGTGGCATCAACCCTAATCTGGACTGTGATAAGCTTTTTGTGGGTCAATGGTTGTGTGTTGAGGGAATTGCTTGAGTTGAAGGGCATGTTAGTTTTGAATGTTAGTTTTGAATAAAAGGATTGGATAGTGGTTTCCCTGTGAGAAGTACTTCGTTTGCTTGTATTTGTTTCAATGAGCAATGAACTCTACGTTGGTTTTGCTGCCATGATCCCCCAAGTAGTTTCTTTAAGTGGGTTCAAAAATTTATTGTCATGAGCTTCCATTGATCTCTGAGAATTTTCAATTCAGTGGTGGGGAGTCTCTCTCTTTGTTTGTATGAACCTGAAGGTCCAATTTCTTACATGAAAAGCCCACACTCAAATCACACGAGAAATGCTGGTCCAATTTTTTAAATGAAAGCCACATAGACTAGTAGAACAGAAATTAGATGTCCTCTTATCAAATTAAATGTTTATTTCTAGAATAAGGGGCATATCCCGAGATACAACTGGGTTTGGTTAATCTTTTATTACGTTTATTCTCCACTTACATGAGACGTTGGATGATAACCCTGGATGGCTAGTCGAGTCCATGAATTAATGCAAAGAAAGAACATTTGAGTCAAGGTACAACTAGGTTTTGAACTAGCTATTGATTATACTCGTCTTACAACACCTTTGGTATAAGCTCTCTTTTGTTCACTTCATGTATTGGTGCAGTTGGAAGACTTTTTGATCACAATGACTGAAGACAACAAGCGGCGACTGGTGATGAAAGAGATGGAAACCAATAGTCGTACAATCCTCTAGTCTTGTCTGTACGCAGAGAAATCTCTTCCACATTCTTACAACACCATGGAAATTTTGGTCACTCCAATCTTGGGTGTGACCATGGATGTTTCTTTTAATTAAAAGGACGTTTACCTTCGCAAACTGCTCTACAGAGACCGTATGAATCCAAACCTATATGAGATAACCATATCTTTACTGAGGAGAATAGAAAAAGGGGAAATTAAAAATAAAAGAGAGCAGCTAAAGTTGGGGGGGTTAAGAAAAGGACAATGCAAAGATTTCATCGGACAAGAATTTTTCCATGTGCAACAACTTCTTTGATGCTTCAGCGAAAAGAAAAAACAGCAGAAGAGCAGAAAATTCTCTTGACATCATCAGAACAATCATATAATGATCCAAGCTTTACTGATGTCTCTGAATTCTTTCAAGATTGATTGATACCGTATATAAGATTAAAAAAAAAAAAAAAAAACTGGATCATAAAAATTAAAAAAAAAAAAAATTGAAAGCAAACAACAATAGTCCTGGTTAAAAGAACCAGACCACTAATTACCACCAATAAGGTCAGTCCATCTGATGTCACAGTCATCACTTGGACCCAACCTTCAAGATGCCATTGGCCATCTCAATTCTGCCGCCGATGTGGATTTCTTCATCAGCAATGAACCTGCCCCAGAACCAGTGAGCCTTCCAGACCAGAATCATCTCTTCAATTGGCACATTCTTAGTCTCCGGAAAGAAGATGGCAACAAAAGTGGTCATGATTAATACCCACCCACCAAAGAAGTAGAACAAGCCAAACTTCATATGGCAGAGCATCGTTAGGAAAGCCTGGGCGATGATAAAGGTGAAAAGCATGTTAACAGAGACGTTGATACTTTGTCCAGCAGATCGAATCTCTAGCGGGAATATCTCACTGGGTACCAGAGACGCTAACGGGCCCCAAGACCATGCAAAACCGGCAACATAGACACAAATAAAGAACACCACGAAGGCTGCATAGGTCTTGGAAGGATTTGCCTCCCCACTAGTCCCAAATTTAATTGCAATCAGCGTCCCCACAATGATCTATACAAAAAAAGCAATCATGTCTCAGCATATGCACTGAAAAGAGATGGTTGAGGGAGGAATGGTATTAAGCATCTAACAGAATGTGAGGTGGAAAAAATAGTGAAGAATAGGGTATTTGTGGGTTGATTTTTTTCTTTTTTAGGGAAAATGGAGGAAGTGAGACACTTCCCATGGCAGATATCATTCATTCATTAAAAGCAGAATAAACTGACAGCAGTATTATAAGTTTGAAATGTTTAGCTGGGAAGTCATTTGACATGCGTCTATGGCTTCCCAAATATGACCGTTCTTCTCATACTTTTTTAAAATTTTAAACTATAAGCTTGATGTCATTTCGTTTGTTTTGAAGAATGCAATAATCTTCATAGTTGAATCTTAGTTGTGGTGTCTATGCAATTGTATAATAATAATAATAATAATAATAATAAAACTCTAATTGATTTCCCCCACCACCTTGTGCTCTTCAATTGCAGGATCACGTTGAAATGTTTATGTTATGCTATTATCTGATGCTAGATGATGTCAACATACTAACTTCTCTAAACAGGAGTGTTTTTATATTATATTGTCATCTGCACCAAATGTACAAGTTACTGAAAATCCTAGAATTGTCACTAGCAAAGTCAGATGAGGCATTGATGATGGGCAAATGCTTTTTTTGATGGTTGAATGGGCAAATGCTTTTGAAGCACTAAAGAGTTGCACTACAATGAAAATGGATTGCAAGGACTTCTAGATTGAAACAATAGCAATTCCAAGTTTAGGATTGTTGAGAGTTTATGGCCTTATTTTTGTGATGCTGTTGCAAATAATAAGTTTTGTTTGAATATGATTTGCGATGCAAAGATTGAAGATGGCAAGGCTAAACAAGAGCACCATGGAATCTAAAAAGGGAAAGAATGCTCTGAGCTTGAGGAGAAGGTGCTCCTTCAAGCACTTCATTAAGCTCATAGTCACCCTCGTTGAGCCCATGTCTGAAGAGCAAAAGCAAAGGTTGACTGGACCCAATTCAAGCATTTGCTAGGACTTCTGTATATCAATCAGCGCAGGCCACCCTTTGATACTTTGCTTTACTTCTGAATGAGGAGGGTTTCTAGTTTGATTAGGTGCTAGTGCCTTTTTTGGGGATTGACTTTGTCCACATCCTTGGTTTGAAAGTTACTGGTGATGACATCAAACTACAAAGAGACAAAAAGGCTCAATCCTAACTCATCATCCGATGTTTTGATGGTGACCACAACATTGCTCCTAGGGATGCAATAAAAAATCAACTAAAAAGCCTGATTGGACAGTCTAGGTTGCAAAATGTAGAGGATCTCACACAATTATGGATACTATATTTTTACAACTATCCTCTTCCCAACCATGTACTACCATATTCTTAAGGCATTATGTACATATGTTGATGATTTGGACTACTTAACATCGTATGATTAGGGTCAAGGTTTGTTGCCTCGGTACCAAACCCCATACCAGTATTATCCTATTACAGTGTTAGTTTGCGCTAAGATGTGATAAAATTCGGTGTATTGAGTGTCGATATGTATGGTACAACATACAGGTTCGATACCAATACAGTATGGTATGCTGGTATGGCACTATACGGCATGTCGGTATGATACCGTACCGATTGATACGGCAAAACTTGGTTGGGGTCTTGTGATTTTCGCTTTCCTTAGCTAGCAAATACCCAATCTAGCAGAGAGTGTAAGGAGAAGAAACCTGATCGGCAAGGACTGGTGCATATATAATAGCTACATGATCGCTCTAGTGGTAAGCATCTTCATGTTTATTTGTAATTTAATTGTTGAAGATGGATTGGCTTCAAATATCATGCTACATTAGTTTTTTTGTAGGGGCTATGGAGTATGCCAACAGCCTTCTGGGAAGCCATCGGCTGCCATTCATGTATCCACAACTCCTGCATTAGAGCAATGTCCCATTCTCTCTTAAGATGAAGACGATCACTAAAGTTATAAAGAAAACAAAAAGATTTGAGGTATACTTAAATTTTTTCTGTATCTATCATCACAATTATTTCAAATTGATGTGTATTTTAATTTTTTTGTCCATGTCAGATGATCGAAAAGCTAGAGACTAGGGAAAAGTTGTACCTTCTCTCGTAAGGAAGGGCACAAGGGAGGAGACGAGAGATGAGAGAAGAGATGAGAAGGTACAAGAGAAAGGAGAGGTCTCTACACACACTGAGTAACATTATGCACACAATTATCTCCAAGTGGCACACACCAATATCCATTCTACGCACAATTACTTGTACTCGGCACACCTGTTATGTTTGTGCACACCTTTATTTGCACCTGATACATATGTCCAATTTCCATGCATGCATCTTCTATCTCTTCACACTCTTATTTCCTTGTAGTACACAATTATGTCCATATGGCACGCATTTATTTCCATATGGCACACACCTGTTATATATCGACACACATTTATGTCCACCAAGCACACACCTATCATGTTCTGAACAATTATTTCGATGGTGCACACACCTATTATTTGTTTGCATATATTTATCTCGAAGTGGCACACACTAATATCCTCTCTACACACATATTCTATGTATGAACACATTTATGTCCTCACCACACACTATTAAATCCATGGACTTAATATGATGATTTGTTTTGTTTCAAATACCATCATCGAGCCTGAGCGAGTGACATTCGATGAAATGTTTAGAGAGACATATGAGATTGGTTGAGAGGTCCTTGATGGCACATAGCTTCAGATTTGAGGACCCTCAAACAATTGGCGATGTCAAAAAGGACACATGGATGGTTCTCTTCAATAGGAGAGTGTTGTGCATTGAGAAGATCCTCCAAGACAAGGCTCTCACGACAACTGATGATATTGGTGATAGGATTGCATGTCATATTGAGATAAGCAAAGTTTGAAAATCTAGTACCAACCTCATCTTGTGATGTGCCTTTATGTATGACCTACATAATCTTAATTATTAGATAAGGTTGGAGCATTGTATAATAGGTGAAGAGCCTCATCCAACTGAATTGGAGCCTCAGGATGTACATGATAGTGCAGATGTCATAGAGATATTTTTGTTTTCTTGGGCAAATATATGCTGTTGTGGTGTACAATGAATTCTTATTTCAAACTATGTTTGTTCTTATTAGGTCACTTTGGCGGTTGAAGTTGAGCGTGAGGAAGGTACCACCACCAAATTTGCATCCTTATGTCAGTGAGTGAAATTAAAAGCATGAAAAAGAAGGCCTACAAAGAAGGCAAAGACCATATCCCAAGTTCCCAAAACATATAAATGTGTGATAAAGAATGAGGTTTTGTAGTAGTTTGTGATAGTGGTCACTGTGTTACCTATGACAGGTTTTGGGCATGGTAATAGCAGTATCAAGCATGAGATATTAGAGCATATTGTGTAATATAGTATTGCAACTTTATCTCTCAGTTGTGTAATATAACATAGCAACAGATTGAGTATGTTGTGTAATATAACATTGTATCTTTATACCTCATTTGTCTAATATAACATTGTTACATTGATATATTTTGAGTATTAGCTCCAAATGGTATGTTGACAAATGATTAACTTATGTTGCAAATGCTTAGTTGATAAATGTATATTGATTGTACAAGGATACTTTGCCTTGATAAATGCATGCGTCGGTATCTTAACTATGTACAGCCAGAATGTGAATGTGTAGAAAGAGAGATTAATTAATGTGTGCAGGTTACTTTAACTATGTCAACAACAGATATATTAGCTGTTTACTAGGATATATTAACTATGTGCATGTACATATTGATGTGTGCCAGGGAATATGAACTGTATATTTGTGGTATATTAACTGTATGCACGTAGCTATTAACTGTGTACTAAGGGATATTAATTGTGTACTGTGGTATATTAACTATGTACATATATCTACTATGTGCTGGAGAATATTAACTATGTGCATGCGAGGGTTAACTGTATGCTGGAGGATATTAACTGTGTAATGTAGTATATTAACTGTGTACATGTAGCTACTAACTGTGTGTTGGGGGATATTAACCATGTACTGAGGTATATTAACTGTGTCCAGGTAGGGATTAATTGTATGCTAAGGGATATTAATTATATGCCAAGTGATATTAATTATGTTGGGAGATATTAACCATATGTTGGGTGATATTAACTATGTATAGGTAGGAACCGGTTCAACATAACTCCCATAGGGGGCGAGAATGCATCGCAAATGAACTATAAAGCTGGAGAAATATTTTTGTATCAGATTGTATAAAGAGATATTAGAGAGTGCCAATAGACCGATGCCCAAGAGAGTCGAGCAATGCATCACTGGTCCAAACGAAGCCAAAACTCCACCATGAGAGGTGAGTACACATCGCACATGAAAGATGAAGCCGAAGAAATATCTCTATATTAGACCATACGGAGAGATATTCGAGCGTGCTGGTAGACCATTGTCCTCATTGGATGAACCACCTTGACTGCTAAATGTATCTATTGTGCTCTGTGGTATATTATGTGCATGTAGCTACTAACTGTGTGTTGGAGAATATTAACTGTGTTGGAGTATATTAACTATATGCATGTAGCTACTAAATGTGTGTTGAGGGATGTTAACTATGTGCATGTAGCTCTAATTGTGTGCCATAAACCAATAAATATCTAATTAGATATGCTATATTGCAACAATTCATCTCCAATTGTGTCGATTTGCAACAAGTCCTCTAAAGGTAGTTATATTCTTACCTTTCTTAATGTTGCTCCAATAGCATAATACATAAGTTAGAACCTGAACCTCTAGAGTCGCTACTTCTAGGTGCAAGAAATGGCTAAGTTATAATCACTTGTATAAGTGATATATGTACAATTGTTTTAAAGAATTCAATATTACCAGTGAGCAACCAATATATTTCTCCTCTTACAAACAGAAGCATCATATTGTTTTATCTTGGGTGGTTAAAAGCTCACATCCATAAGCAAAGCAATTGAAAAATGAAAAAAAAAAAACATATTTTTTAAAATAACATATAATGAGTGTATAACAATAGCATATCTCATTGAAAATGAGATATGTATAATTATCTCATTGAAAATGAGATAAACTAAAATTTTGTAAATAAACTACAATTTTGTAAATGTGGGTGTTGGTGCATTTGATTGAGGAGAAGAAAGATTTTTTCCAACCTACTCAACTCGAATCTCTTAAAAGAAAAGTATAAGAAGATGAAAGAAATGCGAAAGTAGGACTTAGGTCCCCTTTTCTTTCATTAATTGATTCTCTATACCATCAATTGAAGTATATAGCCCCTATTTATAATAGTAAGATTCGTCCTTATATAATTCAGATCCGATTCCTCTTTTTATTTTCTAGAAGGATATCTACCACCTAACAATTTGGGTTGAATTCCTCTTACCAGTTCAAATAAGACTAGATCTCTAAAAAATATGATAAAGATAAAAAATCATGAAAAAATACTAAAATTTTATAGAGAATAGATCTTGCCCCCTACATCAACTATACCTTTTATTACTCCACCTAGTTCTTCATGGATTGAAAGATAAATATCAGTCAAAATTTTTCTCGAAAAGAAAAGTTTCCATTTCACCGGTCATTTCGAGGTCCAAATGATGGAATTTTGGCCCAATTTAATCTCTTAAGGGGCTGGTCCAAAGCTTTAAATCTCTAAAAGATATCCAATTAAAAAAAAAATCATCTTAGTCAGACATCGTATGACTAAGTTTTGGTCTTCTGAAGTTTGACATGCAATTCGGCTTCCTAATACGATGGATCTTGCTTTTGGACCCTATCCAGCTCTTACTTGTAGCGATCAAAATGGTCAACATTAAGTTTGAAAATCCTCTTGGATCAAAGTCCCCCTTGTTTAGAGGATTTAGCTACTGCTAAATCAAAACTGAAGGTGGAGAAATGTCTGCTTCTCTATCTCGCAATTGAACCACTCAGCTTGGCTTGGAGATAGTTTTCAACATTAGTCTTCCTTGCTAGATAGTGGATTTTGATCTCTAGACATAGAAGATAGCTTTGTGGTAGGGATTGTTGGTGCTTGTGCTTGCGTTGAAAATATCACCAATTTGAAGATAATCCTAGTGAGTTGGATAATCTTCTTCTCCAATTATATGAGACATACCTTCATCTCATTATTCACTAAGGAAGAACTAGTAGCCATACTCGCCTTTATCTTTCGATGTACTTCAAGCATGAATAGCTTTTCTCTCAACTACTTGTACTGCTCAGATATCTGGACCATACGCTAAGACTCTCCATAGATATAGAGGACCTAAACTCTGATACCAATATAATCCGATCGAAGAGAAGAAAGATTTTTTGCAACCTGTATAACTCAAATCTCTCAAAAGAAAAGTAGAAGAAGATGGAAGAATTGTGAAAGTAGGGTTTAAGTCCCTTTTTCTTTTATTAATTGATTCTCCATACCATAAATTAAAGTACATAGCCTCTATTTATAATAATGAGCTTTGCCCTTGCACAAATTGGATTCGGATTCCTCTTCTTTTCTTCTATAAGGACATCAACCATTGAATAATTTGAGTTGGATTTTTTTTCCTAGTTCAAACAGGACTAGATCTCTAAAAAAATATGATAAATATAAAAATCTTAAAAAATACTAAAATTTTATAAAGGATAGATCTAAATTTGTACATCAACTTTGTCTTCTATTGCTCTATCTAGTTTTTTATGGATTGGAAGATAATCTTCAATCAAAATCTCTTTTGAAAAGAAAAGTTTCGATTTGACCAGCCCTTTTTGAGGCTCAAACAATGAAATTTTTGTCTGATTTGGCCCTTAAGAGGTTGGCCCAAAGTTGTAAATCTTAAGAAGATATTCAATTTTTTTTAAAAAAAAAATCATCATCATATGACCAAGTTATAGCCTCCTAAAATTTGGTATATGATTTGACTTCTTGATATGATGGATCTTACTTTTAGATCCTATCTATCTCTTACTTGTACTGGCCAAAATAGTCAACATCGAGTCCAAGTATCCTCCTGGATCTTGGTGCCACCTACAGACATAAGGCCCATCAATTGGACCAGGGGCAAATAGATAGGTAATCAATTTAAAAAGCTTAAGTTTAGTAGATGTTTTTGATGGTTTTCTCCATACATTTGGTTTGGATTCTCTATCCTTTTTCAATCCAAATTTCCCTTTGCTGGTTGAACAAGTATGGTGGCAGAACAGATCATGATGAAGTGATCTCATGAGACTTTGTGATGGATGCTCGTTTTCTTCTCTCCTCTCTTAGGCTATAGGTACAATGAACTTGTTACAAGAACCATTTGCAGTGAACCTGCTATAAGAACCTTTTAAAGCTAGGCTCTATCACGTTCTTTTCCACCAAATCTACCAAGTATTGATGCTCATAGTGTTTGTTGTCATTTTTTTTAAACTTTTTTATTTAGTGAATTGGAGATGTATTGGCCTTTTATTTAGTGAAATGGAGATGTATTGGCCTCCCTACAGAACAGGGATTCAAGAACAGGTTTGTGTTATGAGGATAACTAAGGAGCAACAAACATTGTAAACATGGTAAGGCGCAGAATTGCCTCACCTGTACATTTTGTTAATAAAGTCATTAACAAAATGAGGTATGTATTGGTCTTGTATTTAGTTAGCTCAATGTCATTGACAAAATGAGATATGTATAATCTATCTGAAATTGTTGATAAAGTCATATAGTCAGTTTGTACTTCGTCAGGCTGTTATGTCTACCATATGCTAACATATTGCATGCTTGAACGTGATGACCCTATTTAAAACTAATATCCATCATTCTCTATCATCCAATCTGATGCAAATTATCTCAAGGAGAAAGGTGTTGACTCTTACAATTCGAGTACTAGGAATTTATGTTTGTCAGATGGCTTTGACATGTTCCCTTCTTTTCTAGTCACTGATGGCTTATGAATGATAGACTGTTGGAACTCAACCATGAAGCAAGAGAAACATCTTCATATCACATATGGAAAGATATTCGAGCATGCCAGTGAATCGTTGCTCGGGATGGGCCGATCTCAATTAGGGCACTATAGCATGGGAACTGATCCAATCTAAGTTAGAGCTCCTCCACAAGGGGCAAGCATGCATCATAAATGAACTACAAGGCCAAAGAAACATCTTCGTATCAGATCATATGGAGAAATATTCAAGCATGCCGGTGAACCATTACTTGAAAAATGGCCGAATCTCAGTAGAGCAATATACCATGCGATTCGATCCAATCTAAGCTAGAACTTTGCCTCGAAGGGTGAGCTTGCATCGTAAAAAAACTGTGAAGTAAGAGAAATATCTCTGAATCAGATCATACAGAGAGATATTCTAGCATGCCGATGAATCATTATCCGAAAAGGGCAACTCTTAGGTAGGGTAATATACCATAGAAATTGGTCCAACCTAAGTTAGAACTCCTCAATGAGCGGTGAGCATGCATCATAAATAAACTATAAAACTGAAGAAACATCTTTGTATCAGACCATACGAAGAAATATTTGAGTGTGTTGATGAACCATTGCTTGAAAAAAGATGATCGCAGGTAGAGCAATATACCAAAAGAATCCGTCCATTAAAGGAGGTTGAAATCGAAAACCTATTAAACGGTAAAAGTAAAAAAAAAAAGAAAAGAAAAGCCTTTAAGTTCAAATGAGAAGCACATGAACAGCAAAAAATTAGAGATATTTTCAGACTTTACAAGCTCACATAAACTTGCAATTTCACACCATCTCAAAAATTCATTATGCACGTCATGTCTAGAAATCTACTTCTTACAAAATGACCTACCACATATTATTTACTTAATGACCTCATTACAAATTCTTCTATTGTACCCATGCTTCCTACAACACCCACATATTATAGGCCGTGATGACTCTACTTGTGAAGGTCTTCTCTTATTCCTAGGCCTGCCTAGATGAGTCTTCATGAGAGAAAAAGTAGAATTTGAATATTGTCTGAGGCATTTAGGAGCTCCTCAATATCAAAATTAGATTAATGGCTTCAACATATACTGCTCTATAGTTTTCAGCCTGAAACAATGGTTGGTGAAGTTGTACAATGAGCTATCAGTCTTCTCAATGTACATGCATGTTTATATGTCACTCGGAAGATTCACCATTCGCCACAAAAGCATGTACATTCCAGAGATCAAACTTGAATGAGTAGTCCATATCCTTTACGTGAATATTATGATAATTGACATAAACACAGACAACCTCCATCTCTCTTCTATATTTCTCTAAAAGACTTTTCTCAAAATTAGGGCGAAAATGGGTTTGGATATTGTAACCTCGATTCCATCGATCATGCACCAATTACATAATTTGGAGCCTGATATTATCAATCATCTGTAATACAGGAAGATGTCAAGCCTCCAGAATCCAATAGTTAAAAACTTTGCCACATTAAATGTCATGATCCTCTAGCGTGGACCTGGAAAAAAGTGTATTGGGGCAATGCTCCAACTTCTGATGCATAAGAAATTTCCTTATTTTTGGAGCATCTGCTATTAGTTTGCTAATTAGCTTTAGAACAACATTCAACCTTGGAGAATGGACAGCAGCATTTAATAAAATTACTTCCAATATCATCTATCTCTATATCAACCACACCATATATTATGAGGAACATATTATTTGCATCTTTGCAAGTGGTGTCAAGTAGTACTCCATTCTTATGCATTATAAATGTTTCATCCATGAAAATGCTATATCATTTATAAAATTCTTTATTGAAGCATGAAATGAACGGAGTGTGTATCGACCTTCATTGGTTTTATACTCTATGCTATCAGGATTGGTCTAAAAAATAACATCGCAATACCAGCATATCCGATTATAAGATAATGATTTGTGACTATAAAGCTCCTTCACACCTTCTTCCCTTGCCAAGCTCAATGATATGGCAATTCCACACCATATTCTCGATGAATATCTTTTACTATATCAATCAACCTATATAATGGCACATCTTGAAGTTAATCTTTCACAATGTTAGAAACCCAATGCTTCGAAGTCTTAGAGTGAAACTGAACTTGCAAACTTCTCCACAAGCATGATCACAGTTCATTATTTTAATTGTGAATGTATGATGATTCCCAAGTCAAGAAGCATGAATATGCCATGATCACACATTGATGCTCATTCTTCACAAACACAAAATCCTTATAATATGCGATGTAGAAGTTGTGAATTATGTCACAAAAGATTTCTACATCCTTGACTCCGGACCAACATCCTCTATGGAGCACTTCCAAGCATTCAAAGTGTTTCTTCATCTTGATTTCTCATCAGTTGTGGCTCTTATTTCTTCGACAACTCAATCAAAATTACTTAAGCTATTAAAGGAGATAAAACAAGATGGAACTACTCTTTGGGGTATTTTTGCAAGAGCGTATATGCTCAACATTCTAGGATAGACCACTATCCTTGCATGGTGTGCATAGGAAGCCACTACATACTTACAACAAGACTAATTAAAAAGCAGAATACCAAAAAAAGAAGTACCAAAATTCATATGAACATGTATTTCATACATGTTTCTAACATCTTTATTGTCCATTAGCGTAACAAGCATTCTGCATTATTTGCAACATAGATTTTTACATCTATTATTGTAGGAGATAGATATTTCCACCTCTCCACTATTTCATTGTAAATATGATTGAGAGTTATCTTGCGAGATGAACATGATGTGAGCTTCACTACCATAAGAGCATAGCCATGAAAACCGGGTTGCTTACATCCTTTGAAGTCATGACTATTTAAATGGTGGATGAGACTGTTTGAAAAGTAGGGATGGATTTTTTTTTAGAAATTTCTGTCTCTAAAGGAAGAAAAGGTGATGGTGAAATAGAGTTATCTAGGAATTCCTTTTACAGATTTTTTTAATAAGGTAAGATAACAGAACAGTGTAACAGAGCAGGTGAGGAAAATCTTTACAGATTTTTCAATAGAAAGAAAAAAAGTGAATGATGAAATAGAGTATGTGAGAGATTTCTCTACACAATTTCATCATAGATGCAAAGAGAATGGTAAACAGAGTGTCGCAGAGATTTTTATAGTTTTTTAATGTTGTAGGAAAAGAAAATGTTGAAAAAAAGTATGAACAGATTTTCTGTAGATTCTTAATAATCTAGAAAAGAAAAATAAAGATATAGATTTAGGATTAAGATTCTAAAGATTTTTTTAAACAATAGATGAAAAGAGAACGATGAAATTGAGTGGAGAGAATTCTTTATGGGCTTTTTTTAGGAATTGATGGAATAAGCAGAGGGATCTTTTTGAAGGCTTCTTTCAAGGAAGGAAATAACCAAATACAGAAGAAGGGATTTGGGTATGCGTTATTTCCTTAATGGAATGCCTACATGGTATGCTTCTATGGGGATTCATGGCCTGGGAATGTCGTCCCTTAACGAAATGCCTGGATAATGCGCTCCAATGGGGAATCGCAGGTTGGTGTTATAATTGGCATTTTAACATTCGCCAACATCGTGTTAGGGATCGCAAATTACAGCATAACATGCCCTATGGATCCACAGGAAGACTGGGAAATAAATAGCACCAAAAGACCTACCTTTCTAAGAAATTTAACCCAAGCCATCCTTACAGAAACTTCAACCCAAAAAGACAAGCCACTCTTTTTTTTTTGGGTAATAAGACAAGTTACTGTTTGAATTCTAATAATGTCATTACTAGTAGTGCAGCAACCTCAATAAAAGATTTTAAAATCCAACATTTATGCAATCCATGACTATATACTTCAGGAACAGGTTGTTAACATACCTGACAAGCAAGCATCTGCGATCCACCCTGCAAGAAAAGCTTCCGCCGGCCAAGCTTGTCGACGGTGACGATAGAGACTATGGTAGCAAACACATTAACCAGCCCTACGATAACGGCTGACATAAGTGATGCATTGCCTCCAAATCCGATGGTCTTGAAGAGCACGGGAGCATAGAACATGATGACATTAATGCCAGTTAGCTGCTGGAAGAAGGGAATGAGGATGGTCATAATAAGCTGAGGGCGGTACTTCCGCTTAAGAATGTTTCTCCATGGGTGCTTCACTAGCTTCGCCACCTCGCTGGCAGCAACGAGATCGTTGTACTCCTCATGGACGTCATGGGTTCCACGAATGCGGCGGAGCATGCGCGTGGCCTCATCAGCGTGGCCACGCTCGATTAGGGAGTTCGGGGTATCAGGAAGGAATAACGAGCCGACGGTGATGATGCTAGCGGGGACGGCAGCAAGGCCAAGGCTTATGCGCCAGCCCCATCCGCCTTTGATCTCGGATGTTCCATAGTTTATGAGATTGGCGGCGAGGATGCCGATGGTGATCATGAATTGAAAGCCGATGTTGAGCATTCCGCGCATTCGAGCTGGGGCCATCTCAGAAAGGTATATCGGAACGGACTGTAATCATCACCATCGAGAAGACACAATAGTATAAGATACAAAAGAAAAACAAGATTAGGGCTTTGTAAATAGGAAGACGTTTAATAGTCTCCATATATGCGCATGAGAAATTAAAGAAGCATCCTCTAAAGCAGGAATCATGTAGATAGATAGATGATTTTGCAATATAATCACGAAGAGTTGTTACTTTTTTAAATATTAGTCTAAAAAAGTGATCCAAAAGAAGTTATAAATTGAAAGTGTAATAAAATTAATAAAATAAGCATGTCGTATAAACAAATGCATTGGAGGGCATTTTAGTCATTAAAGATATTATATCAAAAACAAAATATATTATATAAATAAAAAAAGCTATATTGCAGCTCGCTCTCTCTCTCTCCTAGGATAATAACAGCGCCCTCCTCCAATTTTATATTATAATAAATAATTTCAGTAAAAAATTAAGGATATAAAGACAAAGCGAAAGATTGTAATTTGTCTTAAAAAAAAAGTGGCCATAAATATAATGCCCCCAAAAATAAAAAGACAAAGGTTTTTAAAAATTCTCCTAAAAAGAGTTTGGGCTGGACTCCAAGCCCGGTTGATTGATTCTGATTTCTGACTCCTTTTATATCGTTTGGGATTTGGTGTCTATTTCTGAAGAGCAATCACTCAATGAAAAAAAAAAAAAAAACAATCAATAAAAAAATCGAACAATAAAGAAATTCAGACAGTCCAACGTGCTAAAAGAGTATTTGCCGTTCGAAGGCAGACAGCAGAGCACTGGTTCAAGGAGACAAAAAGGTGATGCCTTGAGGATGATATTTCCACTGCGGTTATGATAACGTGATGACAGCATCGGTCTCTAATAATGACAGAGCAGTAATATTAAAATGATTTTTTATTATTAAATATACTCTATATATTCTATATTTTAATATTCTTTCACCAGAAAGTAAGCAGTCGATGGACAAAGAACTGGCGTGGGGCCACAATGTGACAACCATTCGGATCTTCTCTCTCGCTTGAGGTTCTTCTATTTTAAAATTATTATTATCAACCAAATATCCCAAAACAATATTCAAAAATAAAGACCGGTAAATATGTCACCGAGAAAAAAAAAACTTTTTCTCCCAGGCTGGAACTTTTTTTTTCCTTTATCGGAAATAAGAAAAAAAATACAGAACTCAAAAAAGAAAAAAAAAAAAAAAAAGAAGCACTTTCTTTTCCGGTCTTAGAAATTCTAAATTTTTTTTTTTTAATACCTGACCGGCGAAGCCCACGCCGATGCCGAGGAGGATGCGGCCGAGGATGAGCATGAGGACGTCCTGGGCGAAGCCATTGAGGGCGGCGCCGACGAGGAAGGTGATCCCGCCGCCGAACATCGACCACTTCCGGCCGAACATCCTCGTCACCGACGACGCAAAGAAGGACGCGATCAGCGCTGCCAGGTACAGCGACGATGTGAACATCTGCAGCACCTGGCTGTCGAACTTGCAGTACTGGTTCGTGCTCTGGTTCTCCTTCTCCTTCCGATACACCGACGGGAAGAACTTGGAAAGAAACGAATCCATCGAAGTCACCCCACCTAGGAAACAGAATCCAACCAAAAACAAATTAACCCATGGAAACCCTGAAACATCCCCAAACAAGGAGAGCTTATTTTTTTACCGGAGATTCCGATATCATAGCCGACGATGAGCCCGCCGGTCGCCGCGACGACGCTGGCGAACAACACAAAGAAGGTCAGCTTCGCGGGATAATCCTTCGGCGCCCCGGTGCTCACGATCGCTCCTCCCGCCATCGCCGAAGACCTCCAACCTCCTTGGACTACATGAAGCGCTGACTCTAGCCACACGGAAGATCGAGAGAAAGAGAGAGAGAGGAGAGAGTGCGGGAGGAGAGCTTGAGAAGAGGGGATGGGGATGGAGATTTTCACAGAAGAAAGGAGTCAAAAAAGTGATGCGAAAATATTGGGTGAACGGGCGGCCATATCCGGTTGGCGGACGGCGCGATTCGGATCTCCCAATCGCCGATTTGGGAATGTGTGAGATGGGCTTGCAGCGTGATCGGATGTTGACCGTCGATTTGGTCCAATCAGTGATTCCCTTCGTTAATTGGATACTCGCTAATCTCGTTTTGCCGACATCCTAATTGATCGGTGGCTTAAAAGAATTCGGAATTTCCCAAACTGGCCTCTTGGTACTTACGACAGCTTCGGTAAGTATGTCCAAAAACAGTTACGTTTATTCTTTCGATAACGTGACCACAACCGACGAGCGTTAATCTATCCGAGTGTCACAAGGTCAACCACATCCACATTCATTGAGTTTGCTTGTACTTGCTTCTCTCTCGAGCCCTAAATTATATATTATACATGTGCCGCATGTCCTGACCATCCATTTGATTTTGTTTTTCCTTTTTTTTTTTTTTTTAAATGAGAGGCAGCCAGGAGTCCATCCCATCTTTATTGAAGATTAAAAAAATTATAAAATAAAAGATCGTAATACAGTTGGTATACAGAACAGCACCATCCATTTGATTTTTCCTCCTCCAATATATACATTTTGTGTATCACACATGCGGAATGCACCTGATGGAATGCATTGTGTCTGTTTTCTTATTCAAAACCCAGAAGTTTTAGCTCATATGTGGATTGTTGATCCCATTTGGTTGTTACTTTTAGTGGATTTTGTATGTTGGACAGCTATTAAAAGTCAATCATGTTAACAATGACGAGATTGAACCAAATTCGAATGATCGATTAATAATGGATTACTAAAATAATAAAATTTTTGACTATATGCTTAATTTGAAGATAGAAAAGGGCACTCCAACTACGCTTGATGTCCTTGTTACATTAGCCGGAGATTATAGAGCATGAGAGAGAATCAGGAGCAGCTTAATATATATGGAGGCTTAAAGTTAAATATTAAAATAATTTTTTTTATTAAAATTTATATAATTTTTTTATTAAAATTTTATTTTTTTAATTTTTTGAGATATAAAATTTTTAATTAAATTTTTATAATCAAATTTCTCTAGTATTTTTTTAATTAATAATATAGTCAATCTATTTAATTTATTTTTGAGACATTGTTGATCTTAAGTAAGATTTCAAATTTAAAAAAAATCTACAAATGAGATGTGAAAGTTAGAATAATAAAAAAAATCTAATTGTTGAATGCAAAGATTAGAACAATAAATTTTAAATAAAATAAAGTAAAATCTATGAAGAATGGAACGATACTATCTGATTGTTGAATGCTGATTGTAAATGAGATGAATAATCAACTGAAACTGATTACCTTGTGCAGGAGTACAGAAATCAGAAAATATGAGTTGAAATCTTAGAATTTTTCTACTAAGAAGAAAAGCAAAAAATTAAAAATTAAAAAATAAATATTATAAATTAAAATAAATAGTTAATTTTATAAAAAAATATAATTGTTAAAGCATATTTTTATTGATTAATTGAAAATTGATACTCAACTAGAGAAGTGAGAGAATTAAGGGAGACAGGCGGCAGCATCTCGATCTCTCGGAAAGCCCCAAAAAAAACCACGGGCCTCTTTATTTCTTCCAACACACTACTAAAAAAAAAGAGGGGCCCACACGAAGACTTAGCCCTTCGCCCCTTCCTTACCGCTGGGCTAGAAGCTTGGAACCCCATCGGACCGTTGGAGACACCCCATCACCCCTCAAAGCTTCCACTGTCGCCGTTGCCCCTCAAGGCTTCTGCTACTGTTGTCGCGTGTCACCCCATCACCCCTCAAAGCCTCCGCTACCGTCGGATGGGTCCACATCCTCTCCATCGATAGCGCTGCACCTGCGCCTCCAATACCCTCCTCGTCAGTGTCACCCTCTCCAGCTTCGAGGCCTCCCTCTACAAGCTCTTCAGCGACCCTACCGTCCGTCCAGATTGCCGACCTTACTATCGAATCCGATGCCAGCAACATCCTCGCTGCCATATTTTTTACTTGCGCTCCTGTCGGGCACCCACTCTTCTCCACCGTCGATGCTCTCCGCCTCCTCACCAGTCATCAAGAACCACTCCCATCTCACCGCTCACCATCTCCGATGACGCTCTTCTCTCTATGTCATCTTCTTCGCAAGATCTTCCGATGATCAAGCGACAGCAGTGGATCTTCGATGGCCTTCGATGGACATTCCTCTGATGGGGGTTTAAAGAAAGGACTTTGGTAGTCTTATCCTTCAGTCGGCCTCAGAGAGAATCCGAAGTCTAGTGGATCCTTTAATTCTCTAAATCTCCCAAGGGCTCTTCTTATAAAGTAGCATTTCACTCATTATAATATTTATATTATTTTTTCCACGAGACAAGCGTTAACTCTCATGGAAAAGAAACAATAGAGCATTAGCTTAAGGAAAATAACATACTTGGGGAGAAAGGAATCCTTCCGGATGCTTGACTGCCCTATAAACCCATGCCACACTGGCCAGAAAATCCACTATTATGTTATACTCTCGAAATAAACTAATATATAACCTATATGATGCATCGGGTATGGTTCTCTTAGTTCTTTTTCTTCAATTAATTTTAAAATATAATATAGTAGCATAATAAATTATGATAGATGCAAGGCTTCAAATAGATTTTTATTATATATTAAATAATAAACTTTAATAATAATCAATAAGAAACTTTCATTGTTAATACTAGCTTTATCAATACCAATATCCATATAGCAAATGAAAAACTCTACACAACCAAAGCCTTTATGTGAGGACCTGTGCAAGAAGACCTTAGGTACTGAAATAAAGTTAAAGAGTCCAAATAATATTTTCCAACTAGTTTTAATTTTTAAATGAGATTTTAGATTATTACAAAAATGGTTTCAGAGCAAACTTAGCCCAACACACATATATACTACTAAACATTGCAGTAGGGTTGATTTAAGTTGATCAGGAGTTGATCGTAGTATTTATGATTAAATTTATCTGAATTATGATTAAATTTGAATGAATTTGAGTCTTTAGCCCAGCAAGAATGCTAGGATCTAAATGAAGGAAATATGTGAGGACCCATGTGACTATGTAGTCTCATATTAGCTATGCATTGGATAGATCTTGGACAGTTATACAGAACTAAGAAGCCTAAATAATACCTTTTGATTGGCTTCTCTAAATGAGATCTTGAGTTGTTACATTTTATCTAAAAACTCCTATCATTAATACTAGCCCTGCATAATATACAAGATACCTTTTTTCCTACTTTATTCAACTATCTTTGAAATATAATACAATAATAAAATGATACAATAAAATATAATGAATAAAATATTTCAATAGCATCATTGATTGATACCAGTCCACATGAAGCATATTATGCATTCCTTTCTCCTTTTTTTCTCAACTATCCTTGAATTGCAATATAACAACAGAATAAATTACAATAAATAGAGGCTTCAATCATAAAGTCTTATTGTATATTAAATAATAAACTTTAATAATGACCAAGTACATGAATAACAATGTCATTAATACTAGTTTCCATATGGTAAATAGAGAATTTTGAACAAGCTGAGCCTAAATTATATAGTAGAATAGATGTGAGGTATAGAAGTGGGTGAGAGTGGCGTTGAGTTGATAATTATCTCCAAGATAATGATGATCATATTCTCCAAAACCATTTAACCAAGTGATGATCGTCTAAGAATCACCCTTAATCCAAATATTTGAAGCATTAAATCTATACATAACAGCTATTAAGATAGCTTAGCAAGCAATTCTAAGTTCCTCGAGAGGTACTGTATCATTAAAAGATGGAATAGCTGAAGCAACTAAAATTCATTGACCATTTACACAAATAGCACTGTCAATGTTTTGGCTGTGTGGGGACTGGGGAATCCAAATGACAAGAGATTTTGAAGGAGATGGCATAGAAGTGCCAAAGTGACCGCTCGAGATGTCATTTCATTTGATGATGAGAGATTTTTCTTGGAGCTTAATTGCAAATTGACTCTCTTCCTTTCTCTTATTGGACTTCTATAAAAGTAGGTAAGCTCGCAAAATTAGTCTGGATGCTGCTGATCCAAAGATTTGAATCTGAGCTTTCCACTTGGAAAAATAAATTTCTTTCATTTGGCTGCAATTATTGCTGTGCCCATCGTGCTACCTCAGAACTACGTCACTCTACAAGTTTCCAACAGGAGTAATCTGGAAAATTGATAAATTTAGGTGAGTTTTCAATGGAAAGGATTGGATTCTGCTCGCCGGATTTCTCGTAAGGTCAACAGGAAAACAATTTGTATGGATGAGGAGGAAGGCTGCCTAGAAGTGAAAGATTTAAGTAATTTCAATCAAGTCAATCAAGCTCTTCTCACAAAATAAATGTTCGGACAAACGGCAAACACAGACAATAAAGCTCTGCAATCTTGTTTTTCCTCTATGTGCAAATTAAATATGATATTGCAAAGTAACAATAAACTCTACGGTCTATTCTGACGATTAATAAGTAATAATAATCAAATAATCTATAAAAAAGACATCACAATTTTGATATAAATTTTTTACTATTTAAAATAATAAAATTACTATAAATTTTTTCTAGATTAACTAGAGGTTACACAAATATATAATCATCAAGAATAAATCTCGACTCTATAATAAAAATAATAAACATTACCAATAAAGCAGATTTCAACAATAAATAGAGATAGATCTCACAAAATGTGTGGATACTTGTAATAATTATTGAATGAGATTTTTCAAAGATCAAAATTATTCAATTTGTAGCTCTCGATATCAAAAGCCATATACTGAAATTTCTTCAAAATCGGGATATGATTAATCATCCAATCACCTAACAAAGTAGTTCTAAAATCTTTTATTTTTTTCATCTTTCCTATTTACTACAAAAAATTAAAGTATTAATGATGGACATTAGCAACAGTATTTTTGCTGTCGCTAATAATAGGTATTAGTGACGCCATTACCAATAGCAATTTTGCCGTCTCTAATAAAACTTTTACCGATGGATTTTGACGATGGGTTTGTATGCCGTCACTAAAAGTATTACCAATGGCAGTAGCGATGGTGATACCGTCATTATAGTTATTAGTGATGACTATGACGGCAGAAATTTAGCCGTTGCTAATACTAAAATCTAAAAGCCTCCCATCGATTTTCGAAATTTTATTTTCGCTCATCCCATCGCCGCCCACTCTTTCCCCCACCTCCGATCCCCTTCTTTCCCCCGATGCCGGATCCTACTTCTTTGAGCCCTCGATCATCGGATCCCGCTTCCCTGAGCCCTCGGTCACCTTCCCAAGCTCCTGGCCAGTCTCCCTCCAGCTGCCTCAGTCCCCCTCTTTCCCCCACTGTCGAATCCGACTTTCCCGAGCCCCAATCCCCCAGCCCGCTTCCCTTCGACTGCCTCTTCGAGCCCTCGGCCTGCCTCTCCGACTCCCAGATCGTCTCCTCCTTCTTCCCCCCACCTTTCTCTTTTCTCCCTCCTTTTTTCTCTTACCGTGCCGGACCGCCTCCGTGCCGCAGCGCCGCCTCCTGGGTTTGGTGAGTATTAGCGATGGCTCCATAACGATAGCTAAATACCGTTATTTTAAATTTTTTAATATTTTTAAATTAATATTTATAAGATTTAATTAAATTAGATTTAATATTTAAATTAAATTAATAATATTTAATTTAATTTAGTTAAATTAGTTTTAAATTAATATTATTATTAATTTTAATAATAATATTAATTTTAATAATATTATTATTAATATTATTAATTTTAATAATATTATTATTAATATTATTAAAATTAATATTATTTTTAAGAGGTGGAACCACTTCGAAAAGCTCTCCAGCGAGAGTAGCCCTACTGCCTTCGACAGCAACAGTTCAATGCCAGACCATCACCGACGAATAGGCTCTGGCCCGCTTATCTACTCCGGTGGCAGCAGATTAGCTCGGCAATTGGATTTTAGGCCCTAAGTCCGAAAAAATTTTCAGACTAACTCAAGGAGGGGTGTGGCCTGGCCCAATCCGGCTCATTTTCTGTCCTATTTGCAATTTCGCTCGATACTTTGAAACCTCCGGGATGGAATTTCTCTGGGTTCCATATTGGTATGCTCGCATGGCCTAGTCGTCTGGCACACTCCAAGTCTGCATGCACGGGATGCACGTCCCGAGCGTCCCCATTTGCAATGATGTCCTTTACTTAGAAATTTAATATTTTAAAAATTTTAAAAATATTACATGCATATAATAATAGATTCATCTTTTGATTAATATATATATTCTATGATATTTATTTATTTATATATTTTTGTACGAGTTAGAGAATTATGTATATTGGTCAATTGACTATCTAGTTTGGATAGTTTGAGAATTATAATTAATTCTATAGGTAATTACCGTAATCAAACAAAGTTAAGGGTTCGAAATAAATTTTGGACAATATTTTTATTTAGTTCTCCTCGTACATCTTCAGCTGTATGGGGAGAAGTAAGAGGAAATACTGTCAAAAATTTTTTTGACCTCTATTACATATCGTTTGATTACTGTAATTGACTTATAGAATTAATGCAATTTCTGAATGGGACAGGATCTTCTATGCCTATTAGTTGATGATAGGATGTATTTATTATGTAAGTCATTTTAAGTGATAAAATATTTGGTAAGCATTTTATCTTGTATTTATATATGCAGAATCCTTAGATAGTGTGCCATGGACCGTAGTTGGATGGACTGTCGAGTAGTCGATGGGGTGATTTTTGTTGAATATAAGGAGGATGCCAACTACTTCTGTGATTATGCTTTTGGAGATGCTGCACTCTTAGTTCAAGGACAGGTTCATTGTCCTTACAAGAAATGTGTCAATAGAGAATTACTTGATAGGGATACAATAATTATCTATTTATATAGGAGTGGATTTATGCCAAACTACAAGCATTGGTATCTGCATGGGGAGACATGGGAGACAATTGCAAGGGTTAGAAGTTAGCAAGATAGGGATACAGACAAAATGGTAGACATGGTTATAGATACGGCTAGTCCTGAATTTGACTATGATATGGAGGACGATCCAGAAGCTGGCAGCGACGATTTCTATAGTATACTGAAAGATGCTGATGAACCATTATGGTCGATCGGGATGTGAAACACATACTATATTATCAACTATATCAGAGTTGTTGAATTTGAAGGTCGAGTTTAATATGATAGTCAATTGTTATGATAGAATGGTAGCAATAATAAAGAAGAGTTACCGAAGGATGTGAAGCTTGTTGGAAGCTTCTATGCTCCAAAGAAAATGATAAAAGGTTAGGCATGAGATACAAAAAGATAGATGCATGCCGTAGTAATTGCATACTTTTCTACAAGGAGGACCAACTAAAGAGCTCATGTGACATATATGGTGAAAGTCGATTTAAGCCAGGCAAAAGGATAGAAATCAGAAAGACATATCATATAAAATTCTTCGATACCTTTCCCTCACTTCTAAGCTTCGGAGGCTCTATTTGTCCAAGAGTATTGTTAGGTAGATGAGATGGCATAAAAAAAAATTCGTAAGCATATCGATATGATGAGTCATCCATCGAATAGTGAGGTATGGAAGAAATTTGATGCTTGTCACCCTTTATTTGCTCAGAAATCACACAATGTCCAACTAGATCTATCTACGGATGGGTTTACACCGTTCAGTCATGCAACAGTCCCTTATTTATGTTGGCGAGTCTTTATTATTCTATATAATCTACTGCCTAGGATGTGTATGAAAGAATATAACATCTTTCTTACATTAGTCATTCTTAGACCATGATACCTTGGTAGAAGTATTGATGTATATCTAAGGTCTCTGTTGATGAGCTAAAATTCTTATAGTTCGATGGCATACGCACATTTAATGTATCGAAGAAGTAGAAAGAATTTTATAATGAAGACTGTATTAATGTGGACTATTAGCGATTTTTCTACTTATGGGATGCTGTCAGGATGGAGCACTTATGGAAAGCTAGCATATCCCTATTGCATAGAGAATACAAAAGCATTTTAACTTAAGCGTGGTCGTAAGCCCTGCTGATTTGATTATCATCGGTAATTTCTCTCCAAACATCATCCTTTTCGAAAGCAGCGGGACAGTTTCAGGAGGAATAAAATAGAGAAAGATAAGACACCCCCACGACTCAGTGACATGAAAGTATTTTAGAGGATATCTCAACTGAATGAAGTCCAGTTTGGCATACTATTTGACAAGCAGAAATCTCAGAGGTTTGGTAGAACTCATAGTCGGATGAAACGCACCATCTTTTGAGAATTACTGTACTAGTCCATTAATTTGATCCGTCATAACCTTGGCATCATGCATATTGAGAAGAATATCTTCGATAATATTTTCTATACTATTATGGATGTCAAGGGCAAGACAAAGGACAACCCTAAGGTCCGAGGGGATATGAAGAACATATGCAAGTGTCTTCTATTAAAACTGGTTGAGATATCTTTGAAAAAAATTTTGAAACTGAAAGCAACTTACACCTTAACGAGGGAGCAGTTGAAGGACGTATGTGAATGGTGCAAAAATATTAAATTCCAAGATGGTTATGCAAGTAATCTAGTTCGATGCATCAAAATTAAAGATTGCAGGTTGTATGGGCTAAAGATCCATGATTGTTATATCTTCATGCAGTGATTACTCCCATTGGTTTGGCGTGATCTCCTTCTCAAGGCTATATGGAGTTTTTTGATTGAGCTTAGTTTTTTCTTTAGAGATATTTGTGTTATCAAACTATCCACCGACCATATCTTCAATCTTGAGGCTAACAGTGTAGAGACTATATGCAAGTTGGAGAAGATATTTTCTCCTAGTTTTTTTGACTCCATGGAGCACCTCGCAATTCATCTGGCATATGAAGCTAGGGTCAGGGGATTAGTGTAGTATAGGTGGCTATATCTATTTAAAAGATACATGCACAGTCTCAAAAAGAAAGTAAAAAATAAGACCAGAGTCTAAGGTTCTATTATGGAGGTTTACATAATTGAAAAATTTTTTAACTTCAGCCTACACTACTTTAACCCTAGTGTGCAGATAAAGCTGACTCAAGTGGGTCGAAATGATGATGGTGGTGAGGGATTGAGGCAGAGATCTCAATATTTTTTTATCCCACTCGTAAATTTAGGTACGAGGTTTATCGGGTATTAACTGATAGAGAGCTCCGACAGACAGAGACATATTTTGCTAAACTGCGGGGAGGTCGACCTATATATTAAGTAAGTATCAATCACAATCTCAACTCTTTAATCACTTATCATCCTATACTTATCTTATGCATGTATAGGCAATATGATGAGATGCTGAGATGGGACAACCCGATGATAAGTGAGGAAGAAATTTTTACTCAGCGCTCACAAAATTTGGCAAATTGATTCCATCAACTGATAAGCTACCATTATCATTTTATTTATTTTAATTTCTTCTAACTTATTTTTTTTATAATATGTAGGTCATACAAGGGGATGAATCCATACCTAAGAAGCTATGACTATTAAGTTATAGGCCAACAAAGTATGTGACATGTTATAATGGCTGTAACGTAAATGGTTTCAAATTTCACACGCAGTAATATAGATATCATAAAAGTATAATATACAGTGGTGTGTGTATAAAGAACAGCTGGTGGGCAGAGACGGAGAGTGACTACTATAGAATCTTCAAAGAAATGATCAAATTAACCTACATTGGAGGTAATAGTGTCATTTTGTTTAAGTATCGATGGTTTGATACCGATAATTATATGAAAGTTGATCTACAGTATGGGTTTATTGAAATCAAACATAGATCAAAAACATATGTCAATGATCCCTTTGTGCTAGCCCAATAAGCTGTTCATGTGTATTATGTTCCTTTTCCATCAAGGAAGAGAAGAAGAAAAGAATAGTGGATTGTATGCAAAATTAAGTCTCAGACTGTTCATTACACACTCGAAGAAGAAGATGAAAAGCTCCATTTATCAGAATGCTTTCAGGAGGATAAAACATATGAAGTTCTTCAGTCTTTCATAGATGCAGAGTTAGATGCTCCAGATTTTCTCCTACGTGATGGTCAACATGAGAAGGTAGATCATTTTGAGTTTATTTTAAAAAACAATCCTATCCAAGAAGGGAAAGAAAAGGAAGAATATGAAGAATTGGAAGAAGAAAAAGAATCAGATGAAGAATTTGAAGGATACCAAACATCTGAAAAGATCGATGAATAGTGCTCCTCGCTTGCGATGAACTTCTGGACATCTGACTCATTTTAAATATTTATCTTGCAGTGCCACCCATCTGGAGGGTACCAAACATTCGAAGGATACCAAACATCTAAATACTTATCTTGCATCATTTTAAATCTTGCATTGCCACCTATAATGGTATAATTAATCTATGAATTTATTTATTTTTATTTTCAGAGATAATAGATCATGTCTTTCAGAGGTCGGGACCGTCACAGTCGAGGAGAGAGCTCTCATGCAGCTAGCTCATATGGTTCTGTGGCACACATACCACATAGTAAATTTTAATACTTTAGATAATTTTTTTATGTTATTTTATCTTTTATTATCTAATATAACATTCTTTATGATGTCTTGATACTCTCAGGTTCGGACGTCGTGGGGTCACCAGTGACCCCACAATCACAGAAAGCAATATCCAGCTCTCAGAGTCAGTGACATGGTAGAGGACCCATTTGGCTCGCAGCACCTCTGACTCAGTCGGAAGATAGAGAATTCATCCATATTTAGAGCCACTCATAAGTACTATATCTTTACTGAATATGTTTAAAATTTAGTCATTTTAGAGATTAATATTTATTGTTCAAAACTAATTTTGCAGCATATTTACAGAGTCTGGGGTATCTCGTGTGGTTGCCGGGATCATCCGACGATTGATGCCGGGACTGGTGAGTGAGTTCTTTAGTTGGCCATCGAGGGCTCATGATGCAGCCTGGAAGATATTCCTGATAAGTCAAAGATGTTTAATTTTTAAATTCATGATAGGTTTATATTCTATTTATTAATACACGATTACTTCTATTTTCAGGGATACTATCGATTTGAGACTTCTCAAGATGAGGAGACTGACCGTCGGACCTTCGAGGAGAAGGCTACATGGAGGTTTCAGGATGGACTGTACAGCCTTTGGTAGTCTGTCATAGAGCACTCTAGTTTTGAGTCACCATCGGACTGAAAATCTTACACAGATCACTGGATGCAGATAGATATATGGAAGGCCCTCTGCGATCAGTGAAGTATTGAGTACTCTGATAGGCGGCAGAGGGCATGGCAGAATTGGTCCATTCAGCAGCATCTGATCAAGCACACTGACGGCTCCATTGGCACACATGTTGTGACTGATAGATTGACAAAAATTCTATACTTAAATTAATTTCATATTGAATGATCATATGTATGTTTTAATTAATTTAATTTTATTATTTATTTATTATAGATATGATAGCTGGATCGTGCACTAGGACAGCTGCAAATATGGAAGGTCACACACCAGTCTAGGAGGACTGGTGATTACTTAGATCCTAAATCTCGACAGATCACGGTAACAAACTTAAAACATTATCTATTAAATTTTTATATATACTGATATGTATGCACTAATAAATTTTTAAACTATATAGGCAGATTACATGGAGTATATTGTATCACGGCATGGTGAGGACCCATCCTCTCAGTCCCTCCTTGATCTCGAGGGATGGCTCAGGACCACCGGAGGGGTGAGTAGGAGTCGGGTCATAGGATTCGGCCATAGCTTCGACCCTCCAATAGTTCGATACTCTTCAACATCCTCCTCTCAGGCCTCGATGATCCAAACGTGGGGTGATGCACATGTGGAGGAGGCCATACAGAGGCTTTGGAGCCGCATCCTCAGAGCTTTAGAGACATCGTCTGTGATACAGTCATTGAAATTCTCTGAGATCCGTATCTACGTAATTAGCTGGGCTTATAATCATAGCCATCACAGTAATAAGTCTAGTTATAATTTTTTTTACTTGTTTTAAATTTTTATATTTAGAAGCTTCACATGTTTAGACTTGAGTTTGAGAAGAAAACTTAGGGAGTAAAAATTCAATTTGACCATCCAATCGATGGATCGAAGCGTCTATACCTCCATATCATCAAATAAAATATGTAAGAATAATCTATTCGAGAATTAAAATAGTATATCAAAATATACGTCTTCGTATCAATATATACTTTTGTATCAAAATTTATTAATAATATTTTATTTTTCTTCATTACAGGATACTGGAATATCCAACTCTCATGCACCAGCTGCTAGAGAGGATGTATAGGAGCAGGAGGAGGATAAAGAGGACAACAAGGAAGATCTCATATGATTCTTTTTGGATATATATGTAATTTTGATTCTTGTAAAGTAGTATAAATTTATAAAATTATAAAATTTATATTTTAATATAATATAATTAATTTTATATTTATGATTATGGTAAATAATTATTATTTTATTTATAACAGATTTTAAAAAATATTATTGCTTATTACTTGATTAAAATATATTTTAAAATATTTAATTATAATTTTTTTTAAAAAATAAAAAAAACTATTAGCGACGGTATTCACATCACTAATGCCATTGCTAATAGTTTTTTTATAATTTTTATTATAAAAAATTTAAAAACTATTAATGATGGTGTTAGCAACGATATTACCGTCGCTAATAGTTTTTTAAATTTTAATTAATAAAAAATTTAAATTATTAGTAATGATTATTTTGTCTCTAATAGTGTTGCTAATTATACTTATTAGCGACGGAATTTTTTTCCATCGCTAATAAGGATAATTAGTGACGATATTATTTTTAATAAAATATTAACGATGGAAGTCCGTCACTAATAGTATTAGCGATGGCAAAACTGCTATTAGCGGTGGTAGTTAGCCATTGCTAATAATCTATTTTCTTGTAATGATTGCCGCTGCCTTTGATTTTTCTGCATCCCAAAAGTTTTTGTGTGCTATCCTAAAGCTTTTCATAGTCAGCTCTCTTTTGGTTTTGATGTCCTCCACAAAGGCCCTGCTCCCCATATTAAATAGGCACAATTAATAAAATTCTATTTGGACTATTCTTTTCTCTTTTTTTTTTGAATTTTAAAGAGGTATAGTCTTATATGAGAAGGGACTACCCAATAAATCTTCTCCTCCCGACTCATATTGGAGGTTTCATCAGCCTGCTTTCTCTCTACAAGCAATCAACTTTTTCATAGATATGATTTTAGTCATTATATTTGACCCATTATCATTAGTATGGATTTTCTCAATACAAAATAATTTCAACTTCAAAGCATCCCGAACCCAATGATATCTTACATCAATATGCTTGGATCTCGAATAAAATATTAGATTCTTTAAAAGATGGATAGCTCTTTAACTGTCATAATAAAGAATATATTTTTCTTATTCTACGCCCAACTCTTATAGAAAAATTTTCATCCACAGAAGTTCTTTATAAGCTTCTGTAACTATAATATACTTGATCTCTATAGTGGACAAAGCAATATATATTTTTGTAATTTAGATTGCCATGACATTACTCCTCCTAAAAAAGTAATCAAGTATCCTAATATAGACTTTGTAGAATCTTATCACTAGCCATTCCTGCATCTGTATACCCATCCAACAGATGTTTACCTTTACTAAAGCACAAATAGATTGTAGAAGTGCCTCTAAGATATTTGAAAATTTATTTAACAGTTATCTGATGTTTTTTATCAGGATTAGAGAGAAAATGACTTACAACACCAACTGCATGAGTAATATTTGGCCTTATGCAAATCATGGCATACATCAAACTACCAATTGCAGATGCATAAATATTTCTTCATTTCTTCTTTATCTTTTCACTTGTAGGACATTGTCTGAAACTTAATTTGAAGTAACCTGCAAATAGAGAGAAAATTAGTTTAGACTTACTTATGTTGAACCTTTCAAGCGCCTTTTTGATATATCTCTTTTGAGATAACCAAAGTTTTCTGCTCTTCCTATCATAAGTAATTCTCATGCCAAAGATTTGTTTAGCCGGTCCCAAATTATTCATGACAAAGAACTTACTCAACTCTCTTTTTAAGCTTTCAATCTTTCTGATATCATGATCAATAATCAGCATATCATCTATATAAAGTAAGAGAATAATAAAATTTTTATTAAATTTTTTTTTTATAAATATACAATGATCAGAAGTGATTTTACTGTACCCATGATCTATCATGAAGGAATCTAACTTTTTATACCACTACCAAGGTGTTTGCTTGAGTTCATACAAGCTCTTCTTTAATATGCACACAAGATACTCTGTCTTTAATTGTGAGTCTCTTTGACTGCCCTATGTAAATTTTCTCCTCTAAGTCTCCATGGAAAAAAATAGTTTTCATATCAAGTTGTTTAATCTATAAATTCATGCTTGCAGCTAAATCAAGAATAACTTGGATTGAAGATATTTGACCATAGATAAAAAAATTTCTTCAAAATTAATATCTTTTTTCTGTCCAAATCCCTTTATAACCAATCGTGCCTGTACATTTGCTGTAAGCTCTTTTCTTCAGTTTTCAATCTGAACACCCATTTATTCTCGATTGCTTTGTTACCCTTAGGTAGTTCTATGAATTCAAATATGCGGTTCTCATACAAGAACTTAATCTCCTCTTGCATGGCTTTTAACCACTCTTTTTTTTACTCATGATTTATGGTCTATTTGTAGCATTCAGGTTCTCTCCCATCAGTGATCATCACATACTCATGAGGAGAATATCTTTGGGAAGGATGATGCTCTCTAGTAGGTCTTCTTAACTGAGGCTCAACTAATGATTCTGAAGGGGCTTACTCAGCATACTTATCTAGCATATTATTATCAAGTATGGCTTTATCAACTGTGTTACCATCATCTTCTTGTACATCTCTCCCGTTATCATTATTCATCATGGTAGGAGGCATTGGATCCAAATCATGTAATTTCTAATGATAGACTTTGGCTTTTCAATCTTTTCGAAGTCTTCAATAATCTGATCTTCTAGAAACACAACATCTCTATTTCTGATAATTTTCTTATCAACTGATCTCATAATTGGTAGCCAAACTCTTCATGTGCATAACCCAAGAAGATATACTATTTAGACTTTTCATCAAGTTTGGATCTGTCATCTTTAGGGATATGAATAAATGCCCTGTAGCCAAATACGCTTAAGTGATCATATGAAATATCTTTTTTAATCCATACTCTTTCTAGCACATCACTCTGAAGAGAAATTGATGGAGAAAGATTAATTAAATTCACTATAGTTCTCATCGCTTCATCCCAAAAGGATTTAGGCAATTTAGCATGAAAGAACATACATCAAATTCTTTCACAAATAGTATGATTCATTCTCTCAATAACTCTATTATGTTGAGATATTTTAGGAATAATTTTTTCAAGCCTGATGTCATTATCTTTACAATATTTCTCAAATGGATCCTTGTATTCACCATCATTATCTGTTTGAATATATTTTAGTTGCCTTCCTGTTTCTCTTTGAACATTAGCATGAAAATGCTTGAATATATCAAGCACTTGGCCTTTCGATTTTAAAATAAAAGTTCATACTTTTCTAGCATGATCATCAATAAAAATAATAAAATATAAAATATCATCAAGAGTTTTAGCATCCGTAATGCAAACATCAATGTGAATCAAATTCAAAATATATGATTTTCTATATGGAGGGGATTTATGAAATACAACTCTATGTTATTCATCAATTAAATAATCAGTGCAAGTCTTCAGATATGTACCTTTGATAAGAAGGAGCTTTTTTCTAGTAAGGATGTCAAATCATTTCTCACTTATATGGTCAAGCTGTTTATGCCATAATTCAGTGAAGGAATCTTCAGCTGTATTCACCTCCATCTTGCAAAATTTTGCCTGTATCATATAAAGTATACTTGATTTCTTTTCTTTTACTACCACTACAGAACCTTTGATGAGCTTCCATTTTTTTCACCAAAGTAGTTGCTGTAACCTTCATCATCAAGTATTACAATGAAGATCAAGTGGAGGAGGATATCTGGAATATATCTCATATTTTTTCAGTAATGATTGGCATTTAATACTAATTTTCAAGCATCTCTCATGCCGACAATTTTAGTTAATCCATTATTTTCCATCCTGACACTATCAAAATTACTGCTAGTGTAAGATGTGAAGAAGTCATGTTGAGAAATAATATGAAAAGATGGTGAGTTAATAATCTAAGTACAATTAGGCATATAAGGTTCATAGAATTATCATCACAAATAATAGCGACATCAACATCAGATGCAACTACTATTGTATCTTTTTCTTTCTTCTTTTCTTCATTTCTTTCCTTTGATTGCTCTCTTTTAAATTTTCTGCACTTCTTTTTCATGTGCTCTGGCTTGCCATAATAAAAGCATTTTATCTCTTTCCTAAATTTGGACCTTTTCTTGACTTATCGTGGTTGTTAAAATTTTATGAATTTTTTATTTTACTTCTCCCTCACCTTTCCAAAACCAATGTCTTTGACTGTGTACTCACATCATGTTCTCTTCTTCTATCTCTTTATTAAATATACTATCCTTTATTATTCTCAATGTCACCACATCATTAGAAGCTAAATTATTGAGTGATACAATCAAAGTTTTTCAATTATCAAGTAGAGAATTAAGCAATAATTATGCTTGCAACTCATCATCTAGTATTATCTTCATAGCAGGCAATTGATTTACTGCATCCTAAAATCTACTTAGATGCTTGGCAACTAAATTTCCTTCCTTATACTTCATATTTACAAGCTTTTTGATTATGAATGATTTGTTCTGTGTAGTCTTTTGTTCATAGTGGTTCTCCAGTTTCTTTCATAAACTATGGGTATTAGTCTCCAGAGCAACATGATGAAAAATACTATCATTTATCTAATTGTCTGATTAATCCAACTATCTTTTTATTTATTTTCTACCACTCTTGTCGAGTTTTCTCAGTTGGTTTGGCACTATCTCCTTCAATAGAATCGTACAAATCTTTATAAAATAATAAATTTGCCATACACAACTTCCAATATAAGAAAAATTCAACCAATACAAGAAATATTCAACCAAGAAAATTTTAATTTAATCAACATAAGAAAATTTCAACCAATGATAACCTTGCTTTGATGCCACTTTATTGGGAAAAACTACAAACACAGATAATAAAGTCGCAAACTTCTTTTCCCTCTTTATGCAAATTAAATAGAATGTTGCAAAGTAATAATAAACTCAATGATTTACTCCAGTAATTAATAAGCAAAAATAATCAAATAACCCACAAAAGAGATGTCACAATTTTGATGTGAATCTTCCATTATTTAGAATAACAGGATTACTGTAAGTCTTCTCTAGATCAACTAAAAGTTACATAAATATATAATCATCACTATAAGAAATTAGACTATTAACGATGGCTAAAAGCCATCGCTAATAATAAAAATATCATCGCTAATAGTATTAGCAACAAACTCCATCATTAAAATTTCATTGTTAAAAAGCATGATGCCAAAGCTATGTATTAGCGATGGCGATCTTGCGATCGCTAATAATACCCATTAAAGATGGCTTAGCAATGGCATTCCATCATTTATAATATTTTTTTAAATTTTAATTAAAAATTTTAAAAAATTATTAGTGACAGTATTTTCATCTCTAATAAGCCGTCACTAATAGTACCTTTAGCGATGGAGCTGTCGCCGCAACAGTCATTGCTAATAAGAATTTTTAATAATTTTATATATTAAAATCTATTATAATTTAATTAACAAGTAATATATATTTATAGATATTATAATAACTAATAATTAATTATCATCATCATAAATTAAAAAATTAATATTATATATTATATCAAAATTAAATTGCACAAATAACATTGCTCAAATATCAAATACACTACATCAAAGCTAAAAAAAATCAACAGATATCCTCATTGTCCTCCTCCTCCTACTTCCATATGTCTTCTGCAACAACAGGTGGATGAGAGCCGAATATCTCAGCATTATGTAATAAAGAAAAATAAAATATTATTAATAACTTTAAAACTTAGTTAATTGAAACTGTAAAACTAAAATAATTGATATACGTCAAGTCTAAATCTTTACAGAGAGTTAGAGAGATATATTTATATAAATAATATGATTCTCGAATGGATTGTTCCTACACATTCTATTCGATGATATGAAGCTATAGACACCCCCAGCCAGTACTCCATTGGATGGTTAAGTTGAATTTTGACCTCCTAGGTACTATCTCCCTCCCGCTTGAAGCTTAAACCGATATGGAGGGATATATTTTGATATACTTCTTTAATTTTTGAATAAATTATTCATACATATTTTATTCAATGATACAGAGCTATAGACATCCCAACCCATCTATCGAATTGAATTTTGACCCCCTATATACCCCTCCCTCCTTTCTCAAGCCTAAATCGACACGGAGGGGTATATTTCGATATATTCTTCTGATTCTCGAACGGATTATTCTATATGTCCTATTCGATAATACGGATGTATCTACACCTCTATTTCATCCATCAAATAGGTAGATTGACTTTTAACCTCTAGTTTTCTTTCCTTTGACTCAAGCTTAACAATGTGAATCTTTTAAATATAAAAATTTAAAATAAGTAAATAAATTTATTAATACTGCTTGACTTACTAAAATGGCTGTGACAATGAGCTCAGCTGATGCATAGATGTGGGTCCCGAAGAATCTCAACCATCATATCGCAGATGGTGTCCTAAAAGCTTTGAGGTTGTTAGTGAAAAAACCTCTGCATGACCTCCTTAACATGTGCATCACCCCATGTCTGGGTCGTCGAGGCCTGAAAGGAGGATGTCGAAGATCAGCAAGCTACTGGAGGGTCGAAGCTATACCCGAACCCTATGATCCAGCTCCTAATAATTCCTCCGGTGGCTCTGAGCCATCCCTTAAGGTCAAGAAAAGGCTGAGAGGATGGGTCCTAACCATGCCACACTACGACATACTCCACATAATTGTTTAAACAATTTAAAAATTTATTAGTGCTAATATACATATCATTATATATAAAAAATTAATAAATAATATTTTAAATTATCGTAATACATCTAGACCTAGAATCTAAGTAATCACCAATCCTCCTAGGCTGGTGCGTGGCTCCTACAACTACAGCTGTTGTGGAACATGACCCAGCTGTCATGTTTACAATAAATAAAAAAAATCAAGTTAATAAAAACTAACATATGACTAACTAAATATGAGATTAATATATGTTTAAAATTTTTACAATCTATCTGTAATGACATGTGTGCCAACAGAGCCACCGATGTACTTGATCGGATCCTATTGGATAGTTCGATTCTACTGGATCCTCTACCGTCTATCAGAGTACTCCTCACTGCTCCACTGGTCACAGAGGATCTCCCAAATATCCCCCCGCATCTAACGATCCATGAAAAATTTTTAGTCCTACAGTGACTCAGAACTGGAGAACTCAATGGTGGACTACTTGAGGTGGTATAGCCCATCACGGAGCCGACGTGTGGCGACCTCCTCGAAGGTCCAACGGCCAACCTTTCCATCTTGAGAAGTCTCGAATCGATAGTATGATTGTAAATAAAGGATGGTATGTATCAATAAATAGAATACAAACGTACCGTGAATTTAAAAATTAAACATCTTTGACTTATCAGAAATATCTCCCATGCAGCATCACAAGCCCCCGATGGCCAACTGGAGAACTCATTCACCGGCTCTGGCATCAATTATCTGATGATCCCAGTAATGACATGAGACAACCCAGGCTCCCTGAATATCCTGCAAAATTGATTTTAAACAATAAAAGTTAATTCTAAAATGGTAAAAATTTTTAAAAAATATTGCTTGAGGATCTAGTACTTACGTACGGCTTTGAATGTGCACTAGCTTTCTATCTTCTGGTCGAGTCGGAGGTGCCGCGAGCAGAGTAGGTCCTCTACCATGGTGCTGAGGCTTAGAGCTAGCTGCTACTCTGTGTGACTATGGGGTCAATGGTGATCCCATAACATCCGAACCTAAGAGTAGCAAAAGATCATAAAGAATATTATATCAAATAGTAAAAAATAAAATAACCTAATAGAGAATTTCTAGTATTAGATTTTATCCCTTGGTATGGATGCTGCAGAACCATATGAGCTGCCCGTTTGAGAGCTCTTTTCTCTGGAGCTCTGTCCTCTGGAGCTCTCTCTTCGGCTAGCATGGCTTCATCTACCAGGAGTACTCATCCTGTAATCTCTAAAAATAAAAATACATAGATTCATGGATTAATTATACGAATTGACAAGCAATGTAATAATTGAAATGATGCAAGATAAGTATGAAAAGTAAATAAAATAATTAAAATTATTCAATAACGGCTCCATCTACCATGGGGCCGACTCCTGCTGTGTGCCAGTCTTCTCCAGCATGCTAGAGTTAACTTCTTTGTCCTTGGGGTCGCCTCCTTCCTTCTTATGGTTGACTACTTTTCTTCCTCTTCAAATATTTGGTACCTTTTAGATTCTTCTACTAATTCTCCTCTTCCTTCTCTTCTTCCACTTCTTCCTCTTCTTTACTTTTTTGGATAGGAAGCTCTTTAAAAATAAACTCAATATGATCTAGCTCCTCATGTTGGCTATCATGTAGAAGAATTTCTGGAGCATCTAACTCTGCATCTATGAAATGATGATAAACTCCTCATGTTTCATCTTTCTGAAAGTATTCTGATAAATAAGACTCTTCTTCTTCTTCGAGCTCATAATGAATGGCTCGAGACTTAACTTTATATACAGCCCATCAATCTTTTCTTAGTCTCTCCCTTAATGGAAAAAGAGTATAATATACTTGAATAACTTGTTGAGCTAGAACAAAGGGATCATTGAAATATGCTTTTGATCTATATTTGATTTCAATAAGCCCATGCTATGGATCAAACTTCATATAATTATCGGTATCAAACCATCGGTACTTAAATAGAATGACACTATTACCTCCAAGGTAGGTCAACTTTATCACTTCTTCGAGAATTTCATAGTAGTCACTCTCCACCTCTGCCCATCAGCTTCTTTTATATACATATCACTATTCATTGTACTCTTATGATATCTATATTACTGCATGTGAAATTTAAAATTATTTACATTACTGCCATTAATTATAACATGTCCACACTTTGTTGGTCTGTAACCTAATGGTCTTAGTTTTTTAGGTATGGATTCACCATCTTGCATGACCTGCATATTATAAAAAGAGTAAATTAAAAAAAATTAAAATAAATAAAATGACAATGGTCACTTACTAGTTGATAAAACCAATTTGTAAAGTTCTGTGAGCGCTGAGTGAAAATTTCTTCCTTGCTTATCATCGGGTTGTCCCATCTCAACATCTCATCATATTGCCTATACATGCATAAGATAAGTACAGCATGATAAGTGATTAAAGAGTTGAGATTGTGATGGATACTTATTCAATATATGGATCGACCTCTGTATAGTTTAGCAAAATATATGCCTTTGCCTATTGAATTTCAGTATCAGTTAATATCCGACGAACCTCATGCCCAAATTCACAAATGGGATAGGCAAATATTGAGATCTTTACCTCTGATCCCTCACCACCACCATCATCATTTTGATCCACTTGAGTCAGCTTTATCTGCACGCTGGGGTTAAGGTAGTGTCAGCTGAAATTAGAAATTTTTTCAATTATATAAGCTTCCACAATAGAACCTTTGATTCTGACTTTATTTTTCATTTTTTTCTTGAGACTGTGCATGTATCTTTTAAATGGATACATCCACCTTTATTGCATTGGTCTCATGACCCTAGCTTCATATGCTAGATGAATCATGAGGTGCTCTATAGAGTCAAAGAAACTAAGAGAAAATATCTTCTCCAATTTACATATAGTTTCTATACTACTAGCCTCAAGACTGGAGATGTGGTTGGTGGATAGTTCGATAGCACAAATATCTTTAAAGAAAAGATTAAACTCGATCAAAGAACTCCATATAGGGTTGGAAAAGTGATCACGCCAAGCCAATGAAAGTAATCATTGCATGAAGACATGGCAGTAATGACTCTTTGGCCCATACAACCTGTAATCTTTGATATTGACGCACAGAGCTTGATTACTTGCATAACTATCTGAAAATTTAAATTTTTTACCTTATTCACATATGTTCTTTAACTACTCTCTCATTAAGGTGTCAGTTGCTTTCGGCTTCAGAAATTTTTTCGGAGACATCTCAATCAGCTCTAATAGAGGATGCTTGCATATATTCTTTATATCTGCTCAAGCCTTGGGGTTGTCCTTCTTCTTACCCTTCACATCCATAATAGTGTAGAAAATATTATCAAACACATTCTTCTCAATATGCATGACATCAAGATTATGATAGGTCAAATTGATGGATTAGTATGGTAATTCTCAGAAGATGCTGCACTTCATCCAGTTATGAGTTCTACCGAATCTTCGAGATTTTTGCTTATCAAATAGTATGCCAAACTGGACTTTATCCACTTGAGATAGCCTTTGAAATACTTCCATGTCATTGAGTTGTAGGGGTGCTTTATCTTTCTCTATTTTATTCCTCCTGAAACTGTCCTGCTGCTTTCGAAAAGGATGATGCACGGAGAGAAATTGACGACAATCAAACCAGCAGGGCTTACGACCATGCTCAACTTGAAATCTTTTATATTCTCCATGCAATAGAGACATGCTAGCTTTTCATAAGTACTCCAATCTAACAACATCCCATAAGCAAAAAAATCGCTAATAGTCCACATTAATACAGCCTTCATTATGAAATTTTACTTCTTTGATACATCAAAAGTATGTATGCCATCAGATCATAAAAATTTCAACTCATCAACAAGAGGCCTTAGATATACATCAATGCTTCTAGCAGGATGTCATGGTCCAGGAATGACTAATATAAGAAAGATGTTATATTCTTTCATATACATCTCAGATGGTAGATTGTATGGAGTAATAAAGATTGGCCAATATAAATAAGGTGCCGCTGCATGACTGAATGGTATAAATCCATCGGTAGATAGATCCAGTCTGACATTGCATGATTCATGAGCAAATAAAGGATGACAAGCATCAAATTTCTTTCATGCCTAACTGTCTGATGGATGAGTCATCAAATTGGAGTACTTGCAAATTTTTTTTTTGTGCCATCTCATCTGTCCAGCAGTATTCTACGACAAGTAGGGCCTTCGAAGCCTAAGAGTGAGGGGAAAGTATCGAAGAATCTTGTATGGTATATCTTTTTGATTCCTATCCTCTTGCTTCGCTTAAATCGACTTTCATTGCATATGTTACATGAGCTCTTCAGTTGGTTCTCCTTACAAAAAATATGTAATCATTATGGCATGCATCTAATCTCTCGTATCCCATGTCTAATTCTTTCATCATTTTCTTTGAAGCATAGAAACTCCTAACAAGCTTCTCATCCTTGAGTAGCATTTTCTTTATGATTGCCACCATCCTATCATAGCAATTGATCGTCATATTAAATTTGGTCTTCAAGTTCAACAACGCTGTACAGTCGATAATACAGTGTGTGTTTCATATCCCAACTATAGTGGTTCATCAGCATCTCTCAGCATAAGATAGAAATCTTCATTGCCAGCTTATAGATCGTCCTTCATATCTCAGATAAATTTAGGACTAATAGCATCCATAACCATATCTACCATTCTATCTGTGTCTCTGTCCTACTCATTTCTAACTTTTGCAACTGTCTCCCACACCTCCCTATGCAGGTACCAATGCTTATAGTTGGACATAAATTCATTCCTATATAAACGGACAGTCATTGTATCCCTATCAAGTATTTTTCTATTGCCACATCTCTTACAAGGGCAACGAGCCTGTCCTTAATATACGAGTGCCACATTTTCAAAAGCATAATCACAGAAGTACTTTGCACCCTCCTTATATTCAGCAGAAATCATCTCATCAATTATTTGGTAGTCCATCCAACTACAGTCTATGGTGCACTATCCAAAGATTCTGCATATACAAATACAAGGCAACAGCTAAATAATTATTTTATCATTTCAAACGACTTATGTAATAATTGCATCCTACCATCAACTAATAGGTATAGAAGGTTCTATTTCATTCAAAAATTACATTAGTTCTATAGATCAAGTACAGTAATCAAACGATATACAATAAGGACTAAAAAAATTTCGACAGTATATTCTCTTAGTTCTCCCCCATATAGCGTAAGATGTATGAGAACTAAAGAAAAATACTATCCGAGATTTTTTTCGAACCGTTTGATTACTGTAATGATCTATAGAATTAATTACATTTCCTAAATCCTTCATATTGGACAATCAATTGATCAATATACATAATTTTTTCATCCGTACAAAAATATATAAATATACGAATGCTGTAAATTATATATATTAATCAAAAGATGAGTCTATGATTATATGTAATGTAATATTTTTAAAATTTTTAAATTAGAGTCTTAAAGTACATAGCATCATTGTAGATGGGGATGGTCGGGATGTGCATCCCATGCATATGGACCTAGAGCGTGCTAGATGACTAGGCTGCACGAGCTCACCAGTATGGCATCCAGGCAAATCCTATTCTGAATATTCCAAAGTATCGAGTAGCACTGCAAATAAGGTTGGAAATGGATCAGACTGGGCCGGGCCACATCCCTTCTTGAGTCTGATTTAAAAAAAATTTTGAGCTTCGGGACAGGTCTAGGGCCTAGAATCCAATCGCTGAGCTGCTCCAGCCATCGTCGGAGTAGATTAGCAGGTCAGAGCTGATCTGGTGGTGGCTCGACCTTGAACCCTTACCGTCGAAGGCAGTAGGGCTACTCTCATCGAAGAGTTTTCCAGAGTGATTTCACCTTCCAAGAATAATATTAAATTAAATAATATTATTAATTTAAATAATTATTAATAATATTACTTAAATTAATAATATTATTAATTTAAATATCATTAATATTTAAATTAATAATATTTAAATTCAAATTTATTAAATTAAATAAATCTAATAAATCTAATTTTAAATATTTAAAATTTAAAGAAGAGGCAATGGGGTGTGGCAATGGCTTCGTCACCGTCACCGTCACTGTCACTAATGCTCACCGGGCAGGGAAGACTAGGGTGCAGGTCCGGTGACATAGCTAGGGAAGAAGGGGGGTGGCGGTCCGAGTCCGACAGCGCATCGCTCCGACGGTGTGGCTAGGGAAGAAGGGGGGAGGTAGGGGAAGAAGGGGGAGGTGGGGCATGGCAGATCTGGCGATGGGGAGGGCCGATTCAACAGGGCATGATGGGGCACGGTGGCAGGGGAACAAGAGGGGAGGTCAGGAAGAAGGAGGGTTGTCGGGGAAGCGCGACAATGACTCCGAGAGACTTCTAGGAAGAAGGGGGGTGGTCAGGCGACGCGACAACGACTCCGGGAGGCTTCCAGGAAGAACGGGGGAGTTCGAGAATGCGGGCTCGGGGATGCGGGCTCGGGCCCATGTGATTTCATAGGGGGACATTGGATCCAAAGTGGCTCCGACGGTGCGGGGGCTAGGGGAAGGAGTTCGGGGGCTCCAACGGTGAGGCGGGAGAAAATGAGGACTAGAGATGGGGGAGGAGAGGGGAAGAGGCTGATAGAATCGAGCCCGTCGCGGACCTAGTGGATTTTTAGGACACGTTATTAGTGACAGCTAATTTACATCGCTAAAGCTGTCGCTAGTAATAATTTAATTTTATAGCGACAGCATTCCGTCGCTAATAATCGAAAATACCATTGCTAATAAGTCTAACGATTTTAACTATAGGTATGATTTCTGTCGTAATTATCTATCGATAAAAATAGCTATTAGCGATGGCTTTTTTGCCATCGCCAATAGCTGTCGCTAATAACTTTTTTTCTTGTAGTGCATCAAGAATAAATCTTGGCTCCATAATAAAAATAATAATCATCACTAAAAAAATAGGTTTTAACAATAAACAGGAATAGATCTCATCAAATATGTGGATACTTGAAATAATTATTGAAAAAAAAAATTTTAAAGATCAAAATTATCTAATTTATAATTTTTGATATTTGAAATAATATATTAAAATTTTATTAAATTTAAAATGCGATCAACTATCCAATCATTTAACAAAAGGGTCTCAATTTTTTTTTCCTTCTTTCCTGTTGCCGCCCCCTGATTTTTCTGCATCTCAAAGATTTCCGCGTGCTGTCCCAAAGCTTTCATGCTCGGCTCTCTTTTGATTTTCACGCCCTCCACCGTTGCCCATATTAAATAGACACAATTAATAGAATCTTATTTGGACTCTTCTTCTCTCTTTCTTTTTTTTTTTTTTTTTTTAATTTTATTTTAAGGAGATATAATCTGATACTAGGAGAGACTACCCAACAATAAGGATGGAGATTTCTTAGATAGGACCGTGGTACTTAGTGGTAGTAATTAATTTGGTCATAGTATAGAAGAGTAAAATTATCAATGAAATCCCTGCTCTAATGGGAATGTTCAAGAATATAGTGAAACATAGTTTCCTTTCTTCCTCCATTATGGAATAGAATTCAATTCCAAGTTGGAAAAGAACTGAGTACAATCTTGTAGGAATAATCCCACTTCGTCCGGTTTAGCTAGTCGACTGTCACTTCTCATCCCATGCTCTATTCTCCTTTGGAGCATTAATAAACAATTCACCACCATACATATGGACAGTACTGATGATTACCTAAAGACATAAATTGCTATATATTTAGCGAATATAACAAACTCGCACCCATTCCAAGTTCGAATCCACAAATAACTCTACAGTCCACAATTATAGGAGATCATCCTTTTCTGCGGAAACGTGGGGGATGGTGAATTTCTAAAGTGGGGGACAAATTATGGATATATACTAACCAATTAGGCTATGCTCTGAATTTCTTGTTCCACTCTACAATCCCCTAAACACCCTGGTTCTGCTGTTGGCTGCGTATGTGAGTGACATGCTTGATCCAAAAATTGTATATTCTAGTAGAAGTGCAGGAAGGGCCTTTGTATGCTCTAAATTATAGTAATGATACGATTTAATGTACAGAAATCAAGGAGATTCAGTTAGAGATTGCATTAAGATTGTGTTGAAGATCTGAAACATAGAAGGGAACACTCAAGCTGTAGGTTAGAGGATCTGAAACATAGATGGAAAGACCTGGAAAACAGTAAAATAAGCTTTATATGATTATCAGCAAGATAAGGTCTAGAATGCCCATGTCATTAGCTTCTAAATTGTTCGATGTGCAATTTTGAATGATATTATAATCTTAAAAAAAATTACAATGACACCTTTGAATTTTGACCCATCTATATTTGGATCCTAAAAGAAAAAATTTCAAATAGACTCCAAAACTTAAAAAAAAGTTACAAAGAGGCCTAACTGTCTGTCTCCTTTAGGCAACATTATGATGTGAGGGTCATTTGAGAGGTTAAATTTTATAAAATATCATAAGTATCTTCCTAATAAATTTTTTATTTTGGCACTATCAGAGCTCGATACATGGCCTGAATGAGACTTTTGAAAATAAAAAAAATAGAAAAAAACTAGAAAAAAACATAGAAAAAAATCAACGAAACCAAGGAAGGGTGGAAAAATTAAAAGGCATAACCTTTTCCCGCATAGATTGATAATTTTTTTTTCCTTTCTCCTTTTTCTTCTCATTTCTTTATCTTTTTCAAAGATCTATGGGAAGAAAAGTACATAAGAGAGATCAGAGGGAAAGATTGATGCTGGTAACGATGGGGAGGAAGGTGATGGCAGAGACCAGTGGGAGGTGGTGGCGAGAAGAGTAGGAGGAAGTCGGTATCTCTCTTTTTCAAAGATTTGAAGGAAAGAAAGCACCTGAGAAAGATTGGAGGGGGAAAGTGGACACCAGTGATGATGAGGAGGAAGGCGACAATGAAGACCAATGAGAGGTGGCAGTGAGAAGAGCAGGGAGGAGGTCAACGTTTCTCTTTTTCAGAAATATATGGCAAAGAAAGTACCCGAGGGAGATTGGAGAAAGAAGGTCGACATCGGTGATGATTGGAAGAAAGGCGACAACGGAGACCAGTGAGAGGTGGCGGCATGGAGAGTGGGGAGGAGGTGGGCATCCATAAAGGCTCGAAAAAGATTTGAAGGAAAAAAAAGAAAAAAAATGTTGCTGAACAAACCCATCATGGAGAGAGAACTAAGGTTATTTTAGTCATTTCATCTTTTCTATTAATGCTATTAGGCCGGAGATAGATGGCTGGGCCTCTTTGTAACTTTTTAATTTTGGGATCCATTTGATTTTTTTTTTTACAGGATCCTAGTATAAATAGATCAAAGTTTGAGAGATGTTACTGTAATTTTGTCTAAATCTTGTATGCATTATATGCCTTTGTATCTGTCCTTTGCTCACCATGAACTAATAAACCTATTTATAACTGAATATTTTGAATCATACAGAAGAGCAGCAAACAATATATTTGTCATAAAAATCAGAATAAAATATACCATTACACCTCTTGGTAATCATGGCAGATGATTCTACCAAAAAAAAAATTCGTGGTAGATGATTAAGCTTAGTATTTATGGCAGTCATTTAATTGTCAGCTTAAAAGCATCAAAATGCTAAATAATTATAAAGATTAATACTTATATCATATTGCGATGGAACAAGACAGTAGCCAATTCAAGCTATGACTATTACAACATCAATAAACAATGTAACCTACAACAAAAAAGAAAAAAGAAACAAGAATGCCAGCAGATATGATTATTCACACAACCTAGGAGTAATTTGAATTAGAGATTGAAGAAGAATCTCAAATTGTGATTAACATAATAACTATTTCTACCCAAAAGCTTGCTTTGATCCCTTTTTTATATCTTTTGATGGTATTGCTTTGATCCTTCATGGAAGTGACTTCCAAGCATATATGGATAGTTAATTCCATCTTAATACAATATTAAAGCAAGAAAAAAAATCTACGAACTCGTTTGGTTTGTAAGAAGAATTTTTTTTTTCAGAAAGTAAGAAAGTTACTTTTTAGGAAGTTATTTTCTGAGAATAAAATTTTGACAATATTTGGTTAACCATATAAAAGCAACTTATTGCATAGTGTCTTATATTTGATTGAGTATCAATTTTTTCGAAAAAACTATATAGAATACCTATTATATATTTAATAGATATAAGACCATATATTGTTGCTCCTAAACTTTATAAATAATAATATTATATTTATATTAACATAATTATAATATTAAATCATAATAATTTATTTTATTAATATAATACTAATATATATTAATATTATATTAATATAAATATCAATATATTAATATAACTACTATATTAATATTAATAAAAATATTATACTAGTATAAATATTAAAATAGTATTAAAATATAATAAATATTATAATGTTAATATTAATATTATATTCATATAAATATTAGAATAATATTAATAATATTATATTAATATTTATGAGGATAATATTTAAATGATATTTTTAAGAATTTGTCTGCTCCCTAATCACATATTTACAAAATTATCATCATCTAACCATCTATCGATATTTTGCAAAATCTTAGTCATGGATTTTAAAAAGATATTTTTAGAAAGAGAAAAGCATCATCGATTTTCATTTTGTGAAAAATTCTAAAACCCATCTTCCTCATGGATTTTTACTTTTCATGAAATGTACAAAATATCTTCCTATAGAAAAAGATTTTTTTCATTCTTTCTCCTCTTAAAATTTCAATCAAACAAGAGCCTTTTTCTCCACTTTTCAGAAATTACCTCTTCTCCCTCTACTTCTCATGAACCACACAAGTCCTACATATTCATTTTTTCTTTCTTTACAAGAATAGGCCTCCTCAAAATTAGTGATGCATGATAAATTCAAGAATTTTAGGTATCCAACCCTTGCAGCCTTTTCTTAAGAGTAACTTGATGGTTCTTTAGGTCCGTAGGTATCCAACCCTACTCTCGCTTTATCACGATCCCTGGGGAATCGGGAATAAACCTGATGGGGACTGGGGATGAGTTAGTCGGACTGTCGCAGATTGTTGTGTCAATAACCTCAAAGTTACTTTGGGCTCTTTTTCTTTTGGGCTAGGCCTAGCCTCCCCCTAAGCTCTCAAGCAGGTTGGCAAGCCGCGGGGTGGATCCTTCTTCGCCCAGAGGCAAAGAGGGATTCGCTAAGGCTGTAGTAGAGGTTACTGTCAAGGTTAGGTTCAAACATATCGAGGAGTATAAGGTTTCGATAGATTTTGAGAATGAACTCATCAAGGCATCTTCGATCATTTTCATCTAGGGATTCTAGGATTTCAAGGCACGCCTGCAATGCATGGTCCTAAAATTGAACTTGAGATGCCTTCATCTCGGGAATAATGATGAAGAGGTTGGGAAGTTCTCTTTGGATGAAGGCTAGTTCTTCTTCTTTTTTGTATTTATTTTTGTTACCTTCTTTTTGACAAATTTTGTAATAAATGTCTTGGTTAATAAAAAACATATTTTCATTGTGTTTACCTTTCAAATGAAGTCTCTTGTTTCTTTCTGATATTTGTGCTAATTGGCCCTTGTCATGGTCAAGGACTCGGATGGTTCGGATGGGTCAGCTGCGTCGGTCTTCATATCCAAGCCAAGATCTCTCTTAACCCTCATCAAAGCATTTACTTTAGTACTATATAGCAAGTGGATTTTTTGAAAAAAATTATAGACTTGTTTATGCACTAGATACTAGACACTGGCGGATGTCGTACCACCTTTCATGGATCAAAAAAGATGATCCATCTTTAGGGTCGTGGGGTGGCGGATCATACGACTTAGGAGTCTAATGGGGCATGGCCTTTAATGATGGTACTATCTGATAAAGACGATACATTGGGAAGAACCATTGGGGCTCTTTTCTCCTAAGGACATGGTCTCTAAAGCCTTTTGGATGGTGATACTTGTTGCACCATCAGTAGGGCATTTGAATGTACTCGGGCTTGCCCCCCTTATAAATAAGTGTCTTACTGTTCAAGACTAATCTTGCCTAGATTATCTTTCACAATGTCATGGTGGTGCCGCCTCGTCCGGTGTCAAGAGATTGTTGGAGCTTTTCTCTATCCTAGGCAGTCTTCTCCTTCCTCTGGCTAGTCACAGAGCACTTCAAGAGAACACACCAGTGAGCGTCTCGCTTTGGCATGAGAGATATTAGAAAATTCAATCATTCCGACTGTGGAGCCACAACGGTAGTCCCTTGGAGTTTGCTAATGCATTGTCCTCTGTAGAAAGATCTTGGACTTTTTTAAGGTGTTGTCTTTTGCCTTCCCCAATGTAGCCTTCTGGCCTTCTCTATAGGAATATTTTAAAAGTAGATGGATTTTTGAGAGAAAATCGATCATGCCATCCCTGATATCTTTTAATGATCATCAAAAGAGTGCTTCTCCTTATGTGCATTGTCGAAGATGGCATTGGGTGGTGCTCGATTCTTTGCTCGAGTATATCGGTTGAGTTCATAGAAGCCAATTAAGTCTGAACTTTGTATCTTTTTTTTTGTTATAATGAGCCTTGCTTGAATGTGTACGAACCTCTTGAATGAAGTGTTTCTCTATCAATACCATCTTCATGTATCTTCTAAAGTTTCTTCTTATTTGAGGTGGGGTCTCAAGAGGGTTAGCCCTTCTGCGTTGTCATTGCCAGCTTCTACTAGCAGTGCAGGGTTTTTGGAGAGTTAGCCCCTATCGGCCTAAGTTGGCCATACGAGATCTCTGAAGGGTTAGCCTTTATCTACCTCAGTTGGCCATGCAGGGTCCTCAAAGAGTTAGTCCCTTCATCTTCATCGTCATAGCCTCCGCTTCGATCTGCCTATAGATAAGAAGTGCTAAGTGGCCTGGCGGGGTCCTCAAAATGTTAGTGCCTTCATCTTCTCCATTGTGACCTCCACTTCAACCCATCTATGGCCAGGGAATGCTATGTAGCCTGATAGGGTCCCCAAAGTGTTAGCTTCATCATTCTCTCTATCGTGGCCTCTGCTTCAACTGACCCATGGGTAGGGAGTGCCATGTGGCATGGTGGGGTAAGGTGTTGACTCGAGTTTCCTAAGGCTTTTGCATCTGTGGAACCTCTAAATTCTAAGAAGCCCTAAAGGATCTCTTTATGCTTCTTCGGACACTGAAACACCTTCAATCCCCGAGCCTCAAGAGGTTCGGGGCTTCGTCCTTATGAGGGGTCCAGCATGGGGACTCGATTCCCTCGATTTTGAGAAGTTGAGCTAATCAAGATATCTCTGTGTTACCAAACTATTCGATATTTGATCAAAGCGCAATCAGTTCATAGTCACTGTTTGACAATGATTAAGGACTTGGATGAGCTTGAAAAGCTCAGTATATCCAAGTACAAGAAATTACGAATAGATTTGATCCGGCAATCCCTTATCAATTCATATGAAAGTTTATAGTAAATTATCATATGCATAAAATTGATTGCACCTTAGTTGAGTTAGTGACTACCGATGGGACCTTGAAGAGTTCAAGGAGAATGGTTCCTGTATACCTAAAGAATCTAGAGAAAAAGATAAGGGACATATCTTTAAAAGATTTATTGGATCTATTTGATATTAGTATCTGAGCAGATAGTGAGTGCCGTAGGATCTAAAAGATCCATGGATGAGATAAATCTGAAGTATATGTGGTACCTCAGGTTTGATCATAATGGAGAGGATGGAATAAATAAATTGAAAAAGCATGAGCTCTTAGGCTCATCGACTCTTGAGTCATTTTCGATTTATGAATTTTATCTTCAAAGAAAGACGGCCAAACCACCCATTGTGGACATGAGGTGAAACCACTAATATACTTATCCTAATATATTTTGATGTATGTAGCCCATTTGATGAGCTGGACAAAAGGTGATTCTCTTTACTTCATTATTTATATTGATGACTGTTCACAGTATGGGTATATGTGTAAGACACAAATCAAAAATCTTGAAAAGTTCAAAGAATTTAGATATGAAGTAAAAAAATTAATTTAAAAAATTCTTAAGATTTTTTGATGAGATTGAAAAGGTGTATGCCTTAATGAGAGTTTTCAATCTATTTCAAAAGAATGACATAGTCTCACAATTGACTCTTTTTGATGCACCTCAACTTGACAGGGTATGGAGAGTAGGAATAGGACTCTATTCGATATAATCCGATCCATGATGAGCATCACTTCTTCCTTTATTTTTTTTAAGAATAAGCTTTACTTAATGAATAAGAGTTTTCTCTAAATTTTTCTTATCACACCGTATGAGATGTGAAATGTTTAGGATGCTCGGCCCATGTCAAGTGTTGACATGTAGACAAGTTAGAGGTTAGATCTATGAGACTTATTTCAGAGTATCCTAAGGATTTTAGGAATACTTTCTTCCTAAAGGATCACAATGTGACTGTGATCCAACATGCTATATTCTCGAAGAAATAATTTATCCAAGAAAAAAATAGTGGAAGAAAATCTAAGCTTAAAGAGAAAGTCTCTTAAGAACAATAAGTCATAGAACCTATAGAATCTATTCATGTTGAGCCAGTACATATAGTCCCTCCTTCATCTTATAATCTCTTGTTTTACTCAAAGATACTTAGGTATTTTGGCAGAAGACGTAGAGAAAAAATTTCTCAAAGGAGATAAAGAATATAGTTTTGATGTGATCAAATATTTTTTGAGGGAAACATGTGTTTTTAAGAAGGTCAGTGGAAGCATTGTCACAATCCTCATATTGTACATCGATGATATCCTCCTGATTAGAAAAGTTGTTCCTATACTAACATCGGTTTAATATTTGATTGTTTAAACAAATTCTCTATGAAGGACCTTGAGAAGTGTCCAATAAAGATTTATAAGATAGATCTAGGTCTATAAGATAGACTAAGGAGATGTTAAATCTTTCATAGAAAATATGTATAGAGGAGGTACTGAAAGGATTCAGCATGAATAACTTCTAGAAGAGTTTCTACCCTTTAGGCATGAGACTGATCTTTCTAAGAAGATGTGTTCTGATATATTTGAGAAGATTCAGTACATGAGCTAGATCCCTTATGCTTCGGCTAAAAGGAGCCTCATGTATGCCTTACTATACATACAATCCGATATACATCTTACTGTGAGTATCACGAACAGATATCGATTGAATCCAGGTTAAGAATATTGGATAGCTATGAAAAATATTTATAAGTACTTGAGAAACACTTAAGATATGTTCATAGTCTTAGGAAGGAGAAGAAAAATTAAGGACACATGGATTCATAATTCAAACTTTATATTTGATATTGATGGAGAGAGTCTACATCAGGATGTATTTTCTTATGCAATGAGATTCAAAAAATTGAAAGAGTTTCGAATAATCGATCATTGCTGATTTTAGAAATTGAATATGTCGTTGCTTATGAGGTAGCTAAGAAAGCATTTTGGTTTGTTGCAGAACTAGTTATAATATCATGAGATGGCATAATATTGTTCTTCGACAACGATGGCGCCATAGCTTTAGCTAAGGAGCCAAGGTCTCACCAGAGTTCTTAGCATATAAGAGCGATGATTTGCGACTATTCCGATAAGTAAGACTTCGAGGATCAGAGTAGACCCCACAAAAATATGGCAAGCCCACTGACTAAATGATTTAGCCAGTCAGGAGGTGGGTTGGGATTGGCTCCTCATTGGGTCATCATAAATCCTAAGATCTTTTCGAGACTACCTCAGGGGCACTGTTGTCGAGATCAAGCCTCATTTGACCTTGCCTCAGCTCTACCTTTGCCTCCCTTGGGTCAGCTGGCAATTATATTCTTCAAAGAGCATCATGAAGCAAGATGTCGATCAGACTTTCATTATGAATTGAAATTTTATTTACATCATGGCATGCTCTTGTCAATTGTATGATGATAGTGCCATTATGAGGAATGCACTTCCCTCAAAAATCATCATCAAAAGGGAAAATAATGCCTCCCGAGCATCATTCCTTTAACTTGGTCTCTTGCCCGCCACACTATCGATGAAGCCAAAAATGGTTTGATGACGCTGCCCATCAGTTTATTGTCATTGTTTTCTTCATCGACGGCCTAATTCCGTTGCTCTTGAATATATTTGCTGAGGTAATCTCTTTGAATTAATGTCTTGATCTCATTCTTGAGCTAGCGGCATTCTTCGATGTCATGGTTATGGTCATGATGAAAATGACAGTACTTTCTCTTGCTTCTCTTGTCCGAAAAAATCTTCATCAGCTTGAGTCACTGTAGATACCTCTGATGTGCAATCTGCATCAGGATTTAGGATCAAGGGGCGAACAGAGGGATATAGCTAGAATCATCAAGGCGGACTTCTTGGTATGCAGCTCTTTGGTGGTTAATTGGGAGGGATCTCTTTTGGTTCGGGCTGCCTGAGGATCATTCCAACCCCTCTTTTTGTTAGAAGTTTTCCTTCCTTTCATCTACTTGTGCACCATCCGGGCTTCTACTGTACATACTTCCAGATTCAAACCAGTAGGTCAGCATAGTCTCTCAAAAAATTTTTGTTGAGAAAGAAAATGGGATGCTTATTCCATAGTGCTCGCTTGAGCACCAACATTACTACAGACTCATCAAGGTTGTGCACCTCGAACATGGCGACATTGAAATATACGACATAGTCACGTAGCGACTTATCCTCTTCTTATCAGAGAGAGAGGGCTATCAATTTTTTTTGACTGAGCTCGACTATTATCAAAGTAGATAACAAATAGCTTGTTGAGCTGCACAAACTAATAAATGGACCTGGGTTGGAGTCTCGCATACCATGCCCAGGCTGACTTTCTAAGGATGGTAGGGAAGGTGAGGCAAAGGAGTGTTGGAAGGATCCCTCACAAATACAGAACACGAATCCCCATCTAAGATCATAAATGCTGGTGATGATGTAGATATCACAAGAGAAAGGAAGAAGAGAGATGCACAAAAGATATAATCAAATAATATGGATCAACTCAAGACTTACCTCCACGGGGTATGCAAGCTTCACTATGAAAGAAAAATAAATATAAAATATAAGAGGAGATCACACATTCTTAACTCTCATATATCAATCTCTCTCTCAATAAGAAGCTCTAAAATTCTCACAAAAGGCTCTCAATCAACTCTCTAGAAGGCCCTCTCCCTCTCTGAGCCACTACAAGCCTTAACACTTCTCTCTCAGCTCCTCGCCTCCTTTTATAGGGCCCAAAGCGAGTCTAAATCGAATCCAGAGTTCTAACAGGACTCAAGAATCCTTCTGGCCACATGATCATGCTCGCGTCACTCCCTAACTGTTCAAAAGTGCAAAATAGCATTCGCTCACCATCTTAGCCTTCAGATCGTGCCTAAAGAGCCACTGTCACCATCTGATCGTGCCCACTCGATCATGTAGCCATCTAATCACGTGCTCTGCATGATAGATTGTGATGAAAACCATGGTGGACCATGACTCTCGTGCTCCTAGACTGCGCAGTGGATCATGCAGTGAATCGAGCACTCGTGCTTGGGCCGCATGCTTGCGGGCTATGTGTGTTTGTGGGTTGCATGCGCCTGTAGGCCGTGCTCGCCTATGCACTGACAGACCGAGCCTGTAGGCCTGCGTGCGGTGGGCTTCTCTATCTTGGGCCTCACTGCTGTGGGTTTCTCTACTGTGGTCAAATTCGAGGTATCAAAATCCAACAATCTCCATCTCGACTTGATATTCGACCTCCATATACCTTTGAAAACTTCTAGATGATCTCACTCCCATGCCCTAGGATAAATGTCTGGCTGCTCATAGATAAACAAACATGGGAGTCGAGCCAGACCGCTCGATCCTATCTCCATCATGTGCTGTGATCTGCCGATCTGAGACCTGCTCGAGACAGTCTCCTACGGTAATAGAAACTTCACTCTGCAACATCACCTGTCATCCTTTCGAGTCTCCTATCTCATACCCAATCTATCTGTACTTGAAGCTCCACCTCACATTGAGCTCTCATTAGCACCTGAAGCTCCACCTCATGCTGAGCTCCCTACCAAGAGGTAGTGTCCTCCACACTTCTTCTCCTTCATAACAACCCTACTGCCATGCACAACCTTTAATATTTCATTATTAGCTCTCCATTTATAGCTTTTTGAATCCAGTCTGCTCAGTGAAATCAGATTACTCATAAAACTGGATATGTATTGGACCTCACCCAACTTTCTCACTGCTCTATCATGTGTCTGCAAGTTGATTGTCCCAGTATCCTTGATCGTACAGTTCGATCCATCTGACAAATATACAGTATCCTCACTACTCTTTAGAGAGTCAAATAGCTTCTCTCTATAACAAATATGATGTGAACATACCGAATCTAAAATCTACTGAAAAAAAAAGTAGATACCTCATCTGAACCACAAGCTCATTATCAGTCTCATTAGTGTCGCTACCATGGACCATTGCCACTATAGCCTTCGTCTGATCTCTGAGTTATGTGTAATTTCTGACTTAATGTCCCAACTCATCACATCGGTAGCATCTGATCTTGCTGAACTCCCTCGACTTGGATCTGAATTGACCACCTTGCGATCTTCTATCGCTTCGTCCTTTGCCACTACCACCTCCAGTCATCGTCAAAGTCGAGTCACCGTCTGACCTTGAAGCTCAGTTTTTCCATCTAAAAATTTTATTCTGAAAAAGTATAGAAGTGACATCATCCATCTTAATGGTGCTCTTTTTCATAAGAAGAGCAGTCACCAAAGACTCAAAAGAAGGAGAAAGTGATGAAAGCAAGATCAACGCTCTGGTCTTCTCCTCAATCTTCTCATAATGCTGAGGAGATCACTGAGAAGATCTTCTAGAAGTTGTTGAGATGCTCTTACACGCTCTGCCTCTCGCTCATCCATAGGTGGTCGAACTGCTTCTAAAGGAAAAGAGCGTTGGTGAATGACTTCACCATATACATCTTCTTGAGCTTCGTCCTCATCGCTATCAGAAAAATCTTGTTAAGTACATGGATCACCATGTCATCCATCAAGTACAAGTAGATTGTGCTCACCACCTACATCTAAAGCCACTTCCAATCCTTCTCCTTTATGGTAGTCAGCTTTTCTTCGCATAAGAGAGCATCAATCAACCTTTGTTGGATTAGCACATGCTTCACCCTCACTTGCCATAGGGAGAAATTGTTCTTTCCATCTACTGATGGATCTCTACCTTGATTGAGCTTATCTTCTCCATCTTCTCCGACTTCGACCAACACCGTCACAATTTGGACAACTGTATGCTTTGATACTACTTGTTGGAAGGGTCCCTTATAAGTGCAGAATACGGATCCCTGCCTAAGATTGCAAATGCTGGTTATGATGTAGATACCACAGGAGGAAGGAAGAAGAGAGATGTACAAAAGATACAATCAAATAACGTGAATCAGCTCAAGACTTACTTTTATGGGGCATGCAAGCTTCACTATGAGAGAAAAATAAATACAAAATACAAGAGAAGATCACATTCTCTCAACTCTCATATATCAATCTCTCAATAAAAAGCTCTAAAATCTTTACAAAAGGCTCTCAATCAACTCTCTAGGAGGCCCTCTCTTTCTTTGAGCCACTATAAGCCGCTACACCTCTCTCTCAACCCATTTGCCTCCTTTTATAAGGTCCAAATCGATTCCAAATCGAATCCAGAGTTCTAACATGACTCAAGAACCCTTCCGACTGTCTGATCATGCCCATGTCACTTCGTGGCCGTTCGAACATGCAAACTAGCATCCACTCACTGTCTCAGCCATCAGATCGCACCGGCAGAGCCGTCGTCACCGTCTGATCATATCTGGTCGATCACATAGCCGTTCGATCGTATGCTTTGCATGATAGACCATAATGAAGAGTGCGGTGAATCGTGACTCCCCCCTCTTGGACCGCGTAGTGAACCGAGCACTCGAGCTTGGGTGTGCACTATGGGCCACGTGCCTATGTGTGGGCCTGCGTGCACCAGCGGGCCGCACTCACTTGCCCACCTCTAGGCCAAGCTTGTGGACCTACGTGCATTGGGCTTCTCTATCTTGGGCCTCGCTGCTGTGGGCTTGTTTATTGTAGGTCAAATTCGAGATGCCAAAATCCTACAAAGAGGACATTTGAGATGTCCTACGGCATCATGAGGGTTCTATAACTCTACAGATGAGCAAAGGGATCTATGGAGCCATCATACTGCTTCAACTAAGGTACCTTAAATCAATTTGGGATCGGTTCGCCTAGATGGTCTGTGAGAATGGTGATTGGGAGTTGAAATTAAGGCCATCGTTGTTCCAGTGAGGCCCACTCTAGACCTCACCAAGTCGCGCTCGATGTCTTGAACTCTATTCTTGAGCTCCTCCTCTTGTCAAGATCTTTCAAGCCTAAGAAAGTAGGTCGAGGTTGAATCATTAATAGAGGAAGAGCTTTTCGATCATGCCTCCTCCCTCAAGCTCCAACGGGAGGAAAAGCGAGCTACGAAGGCATGAACATGATGGGAGTGCCATCGAGGCAGATCTCAAACTTTGGGAGTGAGATCGCTGACTGCGATGGGAGGGAGCTGCTTGGGGATTCAACTCCACGTGCTGCTGTTGCTGCTCCGTTACTCGTCGAGTTGCTGCATGGCACCAGTGAGCACCTAGATCTGGTGAGCCAGGACGTCAAGCAGTGGCGGATCTATTGTGGCCGAGATTGCACTACAATGGACCCGCATGCAACACTATTCTGGCTGTGATAGAGAGAATGTCGGTGGGAGATGATGAAGTTTTATACTCTTATCCGCACAATGCTCTCTTTCCTTTCGAGGGGACTAAAGTCCTTCCTCTAATACCAATCTATTATTGCAAGACTCCAAAAAGATGCTAATGTGGCTAGAGCTAGACGTCGTCTGGGACTCGTGACACTGAAGGGAACCTGCAAGAAGAGTCTACACTCACTGGCGGTGCTCTAGCGAGGGACCCTCCGATGCTTTAGTTAGTCAAAGCTTGGGAATAACAGAAAAAAGAGAGAGTGTGTGTGTCATAAAGCACAGTGCTCCTCTCCTAGTTCTCTTTCTTAGCTGAGTTAGCTTGTCTTTGTTACCTGAGGGTCTCCTTTGTATCTTTTTCATATGGAGATTTAACTGTAGGCCATTGGCCAAAATCTGTAGGTTTGTTAGGCTAATTCTTTAGATCGTTTTGCCACATTCTGGCTGCTCATTTAGAGGAAAAACTACCCATCAATTTTTGGATCAAAGTTGTTAGTCGTGGGCATTCATCACGGACTTCATCTGGATGGTTAGTCGAGCTGGTGCTCTAAAATGGGTGTGGGGTCAAGATCCCGCATCCGCATCTAGTGTGACTTTGTCAAATCATTTCGGACACTCTCTATAGAAAACGGTTGATCCAATTGGCAGGTCACTTTCACAACAATCCTATGTTCGCTATGGTTGATTCACAAATTTTCAATTAATTTTTCCCCAAAAACATACATTCTGTAAGAGGACATCTATTTTTTGTTCCACCTATCTATGTCATCCAGGAATTTGGACCCTTCAAGCGATGGGAATTCATCAAACACATTAGAGAGCTCGTCCGATACTTTGTCAGGTAACACGATCCACTCGCCCATTCCCTCCATAAACCCGAACCCATCAGCTCCTCAAAGCACACCCCCCCCCCCCCCCCCCCACAAAAAAATGGGGAAAAATGCTCATTGTTTGATTCTATGATCTTTGCTGACCATTTAATTTAATTCGTAGGAACTCCTTGGCAAAAATCACCATTTATGCCAATCATTTTAGCAAACAACAAAACCGATCAGAAGCTCAGTCCGGTGGTTTCATTGGTACCCAATTTTTCATTGAAAAGATTATAGACAACCTCAATGCGAATTTTTTGGTTTTAGTTTTCTCTCTTCTGTTTGCCAATCAAGAAGGAAGAATTAGTGGTGAAATGCAGGGCAGGGGTTTGTAAAATTTTCGATAGAGCTGGCATAACTACTGGGCTTACCCATTTACATCCTGGGGAGCAACCTTGGGAAAATGACGGGGACCATCTAGGCTCCAAAGTTAGAGAGGCTTGGATTCCATCTCAATGGACTTGGAGTAGGCCTGGGGCATATCCCGAGATACAACCAGGTTTGGTATTCTTTTATTATGTTTGATCTCCAGTTGTATGAGACATTGGAAGGTAACCCTAGATGGCTAGTCGAGTCCATGTATTAATCAAAGAAAGAATTTTTCTTTGATAAATTAGGATAATCATATTAGTCTAGTATTAATACAACCTTAAAAATAAGAAAATAAAACATTGCGAAAAGGCAAAGGGGGCACTTTAAGCATCGATCCATAAGATCCTATCCGAGTGCTCCATGATAATCGAGGTGACCTAATTAGCAGCACTATTTGCCTTCTGTTAAACACGCTAGTATTATACACAATGCTTTCCAAGTATTATGCAACAGCGAGTAAACCTGAGCTGCCCTAGTCTGCTCCTATAACCAACACACAATAGCGGTTGAGTCCTCCTCAATGATGATGTCATCTGCTCCTAGGGTTAGTTTCACGTACATGATATCTGCCTGAAGCTACGCCCTGGGGATAGTGAAATCTACTAGATACTCCCCCTTAGCAATGAGTTCTGGTACAACTAGGTTTTAAACCAGCTATTGCTTGTACTCGTCTTACATACAACTCTTACGTAAGTTCTCTCTTTGTTCATTTCATGCGTAGGTGCAACTGGAAGGGCTTTACCAATTTTTGATCACAGTGGATGAACAAAGAGTGCACTAGTTGCTGATGAAAGAGATTGAAGCCACTCACCTTACAATCCCCTCCTCCTGTGCATAGGCGTCGGGGTCTCTTTTGCATTCTTACGGTACCATGGCAAGCAAAAAGTAAAAAAAAAGTTTTGCTCATGTTTGTGAACCAGTCCAATCATGAAGCAACATACATGATGATTAGTAAAAAGAAAAGGTGCGCAATGCATATTTATGCTTGTTGCTTCGCAATTGGACTAGCTTAGTATGGCCAGTTAGTAAACACTAATTATACGGATTCGGTGAATCATTGCTCATCTAGAAGGTATGGAGTAATGATGACATCTTAGATCCTGCCGATGTGTCACGAGGTGATGTCAAACTTTTTCAAGTCCACTTTTGCATGATTACAATGAATTTCCACGTCACTACATTCTTATCCATTTTTTTATCCACACCATATATCCACAATCCAATTGGACTTGGGGAGGACGGGTCAAGCAAGCACTTTGTATTGAACCTACGCTGCCATGCAACTTTTTCTCCCTTTTCTCATTGGAAATGCGTGATAAACAACTCACCCATCATAGCTTTTTCATGAACTCACATATAAACATTAATCCACGCCCAAAACTTTCGGTTTGACATGTGAAAATTGGGCCCTCCAAGTATTGGGTGTGACCATGCATGTTTCATTTAATTAAAAGGACGTCACCTTCACAAGCTGCACTATAGAGACCATATGTGGTGTATCCAAGCCTCCCTAGCTACATGATATAACCATATCTTTACTGAGAAGGAGAGTAGAAAAAGGGGGAAAAATAAAAGAAAGCAGCTAAAGTGGTTGAAAAAAAAGGAAAAGGCAAAGATTTCCATCACTCGAGGAATACGATTACATTTATTAGGAAAAAAAAGTGGCAAAGAGATGGGTATGTAATAAGATGACTTCAATTGTGGATTAGGTTTGCCGGCGGTGGAGTGGCATGTCCTCACCCATAGGCTGACCATGCCCCATGTTATACATAACGGATGAGTCTACATGGTTATGCGGGTAGCTGTCATGCCGATGAGCAACGACATTCTATTATACTGCAAACAGATTAATCAACAAATTGTATTTGTTTAAAGCATTCATTGGTGCTGCTTAGAAGCTTAATGATGGTTTTCACTTCAATCGTTGCAGGAGACAACAAGCCATGAATGTGTGAGGAAAGCTGCAGATTACAAGGCGAACCACACTGGCATCAATCTAGTTCCATCTTGCATATTACATATTCTCAATTTGATAAAATCTTAGACGAAGGGGGGGCATGGATGATAGAGCAATAAATAAGATACTCTAGGTATTTCCTAACCTAAATCAATCCCGGCGAAGCGTGAGGGAACAAAATGGATTGGACTACTTTGGAGCCGAAAAAAGTCTACAGAATGCTTTTTAAACAACGGCCTGCTATAATGCTATCGAGGCATTTTAGATTCTGTTTGAGACTACTATTAGTAATAGAGCTTTTGAGAAATAGAATTTTAAGAGTAGAATTTTTATAAAAAGCTGTTTACTATTTGATAATCATATTTATAAAGTACTTTAAAATTTTAACATATGTTTAATAACTAAAATAAAAAAATACTTTTAGTATAATAAAATGACAATAAAAGATATTATATGATATTGTATAGTGAAAGATTATATAATATAATATTATATATTATTATGTATTAAAATATTATTATATTAGATAATATTATTATCATATAATATCACATAATATTGTAATATAATATTATATTATTATAATAATTATAATATAATTTATAATCTAATATAATCTAATTATAGATTATACTATATTATATTAATATAATATAATAATATTATAGTAGATTATATTATATATTTATAATGTAAATGCTATTATATTTTAAATATTATTTTATTATATAATATTATTATCATATAATGTATTATAATATAATATAATATTATACTATATTATAATATTATTATAATTATAATGTAATAATCATATAATATAATAGATTATATTATATTATTATAATATATCATAATATTAATTTATTATTATATTATATTATATTTATAAAATAATAATATAATATGATATGATATAAGATGTAATTATGAGATTTGTTAATAGATATTTCGATCATTAAAAAAATTTATTTAAGTTAAAACAACTTTTCTATATTAGCTAGAAAGCGCTTTTAGAAAAAGCTTCAAAATGGAGTTTTTCTTAAGTAGACCTTTTCAACTTCCTGACAAAACCAAAACAGCTTTTTGATTTTTTATTAAATATCATTATAATATCCAAAAATATTTTTAAAGAGTCAAAAAGTACTTTCTAATAATCTAAAAGCTTAGTCAAACAGGATCTTACTCTTATTTGAAAGACACACTGTATACATATACAAACTAAATTAAGTGCTTAACTTTTACTGTGGTATCCATAGAGTAGATTTAAGAACTATTTATTTAAATACAAGCTTATTTGTAAATATCAAAAAACCATAATTTTATTATTCACTGCTTGTAAGCCATTGTTTGTTGTGGCCATTATAGGATCCAAGAAAGTGGTTTTAGCAAGTGATGACAAATAGAGCTGGCCAGATAACCATATATAAAAAATGGCCATGGAGCATGGCCATTTTATTATAGCAGTAACAGGGTTAGTAAAATCATGGTCCAACCACACTTGCAATTTCAAAGAATCAAGGGAGTTTTTGGCCCGTGATCGAAATTGAAATCAGAATAGATTGGAATCGAAATTGGAATAGCCTAATCGTCCAAAGCATTTAGTTCGTGACTGGAATCAGAGCGGAATGGATGATTTCCATTATTGTTGCTTGGTTCATACAAAGATAGGAATCGGAGTCAACTTAAATTTTTATTTTTATTCTTAACTAAAATTTTTAAAAATTAATTATTTTAAAAATTGATATTAAATAAAAATTAAATATAATAATAAGAGATGAAATATTTTATGAAATAAAATATAAAATATAAATAATTTTATGAAAAATAGAAAAGAAAGTAAAAGAAAAAAATAGAAAAATAGAAAAAAAAATGAAAGGAAAAAAAAAAGAAGAGAGGTGAAGGAAGGAAGGCACGTCCCCTACCCCCCACTCTCCTCCCGCGATCACGCCGCTCCCGGCTCCATCCGACCACCAAACTCCCTCCCCTCCCCTCTCTCGGCCCTGACGCCACCAAAACTCCTCCCCTCCTCTGGCTTCGGCGCTGCCAACCCCTCTCGTCTCCCCTCCCCAGCCTTGGATGCCTCCCCCACCCCCTCCACCGTTGCCCCCTCCCCTTTCTGTCGCTTCTTCTCCGATGAGCCCCATAAAGGCGTGGATATTCTCGTCGAAGCCCTCGAGCACAAGGGCGCTACCGACGTCTTCACCTACCCCAACGGCGCCTACATGAAGATCCACCAGGCTCTCACCCGCTCTCCCTCCATCATTAACCACCTCCTCCACCACGCCTCTGACTACACCCGCTAAACTAGCCGCTCCGACATCTGCATCGCTACCTTCCACCCTGACGCCTTTCAGGAAACCTCCATCGTCGATAGGTATTTTTTTCTTAATTTTATCTCATTCCGATGGAATAAGATTTTGACTCCCCTGAGGATGGTCCGGATTCAGTTACGAGAAAATTAGGTCATTCCTATTCCTCTCTGAAATAAAAATCGGAATGGGATTCCTTCCAACCAAATAGCTGGAATGAGAGTCATCCGTTTTGCTTCCCATTCCACACCTCAATTGCTCCAACCAAACACCTCCCGAAGGTAAGAATTGGCCGGAAATGAATGATAAGGACATAAACATATCATAGCACATGCTCTGCATTTTGGACCGTCCGGTGGGAAAGAAAAGCCAACATCTTATTTGAAAGACCAGGACTTCTACCCATAAAATCATATAATGGATAGGTGAAGTATAGATTATATGAAAAGAAATTTGAAAGATGCAAAACTAGATTGCCGTCTTCTTGAATGACAGATCTAGAAGCAGAGATATTTCCATGGAAACCGGTCGCAAAATTGTCGGTAGGGTATTAGCAAACATGTGACTTATTTCACCAAGACATTCATCTGCAGTGCCACAAATCGGATAGGGTACAACAGTTGCAAATATTGGAAGGGAAACTAGTAACTGCATCTCTTGGAACTAGAAGCCAAATATGATATAAGATAATTGAAAATTACAAAGCTGGAAGCCTAGCACTCATTTACAAATATCAATATACACTTAAACAGAAACTCTTAACAGGAAAACAATAACTTTGACCAGAAATTTCTATGTTGGAAACCTAACATTACTTGCAGAAGTGAAAACTAATATTTTGATAGCTGAAACAAAAGGGAAAAGCAAAGCTAATATTTGAGATCCTGATTATAAAATTTCAGAAGAATGACACAACTGGGAAGTTTGTAGCTTCATATAACTTTTCAATACCTAACTACCAGAATAGAATCTGAGCTTGTTGAGGATTCAAAGGTAATTTTAAAGATCAGTATATAATAGCAAAGAATCTCTGTTAAGAATAGATGAGAATGGTTATAAGAAGTCCACATCTTACCTAACAGGGTCCATAACAAGAACCATCTAACTGCATGCACACTCTTTGGTACCATGATAAGAATTTTTCCATGTGCAACAACTTCTTTGATGCTTCAGCAAAAAGAAAAGGAGCGGCAGAACAGAAAATTCACATCATCATAATAATCATATAATGATCCAAGCTTTACTGATGTCTCTTAATTCTTTAAACATTGATTGATACCGTATATAACATCAAAAAGAAACAAAAAACTGGATCTAAGAAAAAAACAATTAAAAAGCAAACAACTCAAATCTTGGTTGAAAGAAGCAGACCGCTAACTACGACCTATTTATAGGTCAGTCTATCTGATTTCACTTAGACCTAGCCTTCGAAATGCCATTGGCCATCTCAATGTCGCTTCCGACGTGGATGTCATTATCAGCAATGAACTTGCTCCAGAACCAGTGAGACTTCCAGACCAAAATCATCTCTTCAATTGGCACACTCTTAGTCTCTGGAAGGAAGAGAGCAACAAAAGTGGTCATGATTAAAACCCACCCACCAAAGAAGTAGAACAAGCCAAACTTCATGTGGCAGAGCATCGTTAGGAACGCCTGGGCGATAAGGAAGGTGAAAAGCATGTTAACAGAGACATTGATACTTTGCCCAGCTGATCGAATCTCTAGCGGGAATATCTCACTGGGTACCAACCACCCTAAGGGGCCCCAGGACCATGCGAAACCAGCAACATAGATACAAATGAAGAACACCACGAAAGCTGAATAGGTCTTGGAAAGAGTTGCCTCTCCACTAGTCCCAAATTTGATTGCAATCAGTGTTCCGACAATGATCTACACAGAAAAACAACCATGTCTTAGCATATGCACTGAAAAGGAGATAATATGTGTGATTTATAACTGGCCTGTTTGTGAAATCAAATAGAGTTGGTGTTAAGATACTTGATTCTCTACAAATTCCAGCATATTTATTTTTGAATGATCCACATTATGCCAGTGAAAGTGATGAATAAATGATTGCGTCAATCCAAATAGATTATGTTCTAGTTGCTCACACAATAGTTTATATTGACACTAGATCATAAAACAAAGATTAAAAACTGACCTTCAACAATCACATGAGCCATCTCCATAGAAAACATTTCAGAAACAAATAGTCCAGAACTAAAGAGATGAACGGACAAAAAAAAGGGCATCTTTGTAGAAAATTTAACCCAAAAAGGCAAGATACTCTTTGAATTCTGATGATGTCATTACCAGTGGTGCAGCAACCTCAATAAAAGATTTTAAAATCAAACATTTACGCAATCCATGACTTTGTTTCATGAATGGGTTGTTAATATACCTGACAAGCAAGCATCTGGGATCCACCCTGCAGGAAAAGCTTCCGCCGGCCAAGCTTGTCGACGGTTAAGATGGAGACTACGGTAGCAAACACATTAACCAGCCCGGTGATTACGGCTGACATGAGAGCCGCATTGCCTCCAAATCCGATGGTCTTGAAGAGCACAGGAGCGTAGAACATGATAACGTTAATGCCAGTTAGCTGCTGGAACAAGGGAATGAGGATGGCCATGGTAAGCTGGGGGCGGTACTTCCTCGCAACAATGTTTCTCCAGGGGTGCTTCACGAGCTTCGCCTCTTCACTGGCGGCAACGAGATCGTTATACTCCGCATGGATGTCATCAGTTCCACGGATGCGGCGGAGCATGCGCATGGCCTCATCAGCATGGCCACGCTCGATGAGGGAGTTCGGGGTGTCAGGAAGGAATAACGAGCCCAGGGTGATGATGCCAGCAGGGACGGCAGCAAGACCAAGGCTTAGGCGCCAGCCCCATCCACCTTTGATCTTGGACGTTCCATAGTTGATGAGATTGGCGGCGAGGATGCCGATGGTGATCATCAATTGGAAGCCAATGTTGAGCATTCCACGTAACCGGGCTGGGGCCATCTCAGAAAGGTACACCGGAACGGACTGTAACACCATCAAAACAAGGAGACACGATAGACTCAGTTGAATACTTATGTCCACATACAAGCGTATAAGAAATTAGAGAAGCATCCTCTAACGCAGGAATCGTTTGGATACAAGGATGTGGATGCAATTTTTGAAAATAATCACAAAGAATTGTCTCTTATTGAGATACTACTACAAAAAAAAAAAAAAATGATCAAAAAGACAAAAAAAGTTGGACTTTGGAAGTATAATAACAGTAATAAAATAAGCATGTCTGGTAAGCAAATGCATTGGACCGCATTTTAGTCATTAGATATATTATATCAAAACCAAAATATATTATTTTCAATAAAAAAAAAAAAAAAAGGCTACGTCGCATTTCGGCCTCTGGCATTTTTGTTGCGAGCCCTTGGACTTATTGAAAGCCCATTCTCTCTTTATAGGTGAAAGGGACCCAAAAAACAACATTTATAAGCTGGGAACTTTGAACTAGAGAAGTTGCAGAGGTGGTGTTCAGACACAGCCACATAGGACAACAATAAAGCCCTCCTCCAAGCTTATCTTATGATAAATAATTTCAGTAAAAAGTTAAGGATATAAAGACAAAGTAAAAGATTGTAACTTTATGCCAGAAGGAAGGAAAAAAAAAAAAAGGTGGTTAGAAATGTAATGCCCCAAAAACCAAAAAGACAAAGGTTCTTAAAATTCGCCTAAAAAAAGCCCGAGCTGGGAGAAATTATTGCATGCACCGGGTGCAAGTGAACCAGGCCAATTCAAGGGGTAGCGTGGCGCGTTATCCGCCGTGGGATTTGACGCGGTCACCTGGTGCATGCAATACGGAGGCCCGAGCTGGACTCCAAAAGCCCAATTGACAGATTCTGATTCCTGACTCTCTTGATGGACGGAAGGCCTTTTCTATCAATTGGGATTTGGTGTCTGTTTCCGAACAGCAATCACCCAGTGAAAACCGTCTAAAGAAATTCAGACAGATCCCACATGCTAGAAGGGTATTTGCTGTTCAAAGGCAGACAGCAGATCACTTGTCACTTGTCTTTGGAGACAAAAAGGTTGTGCGATATGGCTCTCCAGAGGATGATATTTCTACCACGGTTATGATAACGTGATCACAGCATTGTCCTCCGATAATAATAGTGTAGTAATATCAAAACACCTCTTTTTTTTATTATTAAATTTATCCTATATATTCCATAGTTTGATACCTCTTTTTTTATTATTAAATTTACCCTATATAATCCATATTTTAATATTCTCCATAAAGAAAGCAGTTGGTGGACTAAGAAGCGACGTGGGCCAACGATGCGAAGAAACCAAGACATATTCGGACCTACTCTCTCGTTTGAATGGCTTCTATTTTAAAATTACTATTATCAAATTAATATGCCAAAATAAAATCACAAAAACCTCCGTAAAAATTTTGATGCAATAAAACGAATAAATAGTGGGAGATATGACACCAGAAAGAAAGCCCTTGTTCTCACCCAAAAAAAAAAAAAAAAAAGAAAACCCTTGTTCTCCCGGGATCTAGCAACAAACCGGAACCTTTTTTTTCTCTCTTGTCGGAAATAGGACAAAAATAACGAACTGAAAAAAAGAAAAAGATTCAAACAAGCACTTTCGCTTCCGATCTTAGAAATTCCATAAATTTTTGTTTTCTGGAATAAAACCTGATTGGCGAAGCCGACGCCGATGCCAAGGAGGATGCGGCCGAGGATGAGCATAAGGATGTCCTTGGCGAAGCCGTTGAGGGTGGCGCCGACGAGGAAGGTGATCCCGCCGCCGAACATCGACCACTTCCGGCCGAACATCCTCGTCACCACCGACGCGAAGAAGGACGCGATCAGCGCCGCCAGGTACAGCGACGACGTGAACATCTGCAGCACCTGGCTGTCGAACGCGCAGTACTCGTTCGTGCTGTGGTTCTCCTTCGACTTCCGATACACCGCCGGGAAGAACTTCGAAAGAAACGGATCCATCGTAGTCACCCCACCTAACAAAAAAGAGAATCCATAAAAAAAAAAACCCAAATCTCGTCGGATCCAGCAATGGAAGCCTAAAAAGATCCAAAAAAAAGAGAGCCTTCCTTTTACCAGATATTCCGATATCATAGCCGAAGATGAGCCCGCCGGTGGCCGCGACGATGCAGGTGAATAAAACGAACAAGGTCAGCTTCCCGGGGTAATCCTTCGGCGCCCCGGTGCTAACGATCGCTCCTCCCGCCATTGCTAAAGACCTCCAACCTCTTTGGACAATGCTAAACCCTGACCCTAACCACAAAGAAGATCGCGAGAGAGAAAGACAGGGAGAAGAGAGAGCGAGAGAATCAAGAGACTGCTTGAGAAGAGGGGAAGGGGGTGGGGATTTATAGAGCTGTGAGTCATAAAGTGGGGTGAAAAAGCTGTGTGAGCTGTGGGGTACACCCGATCCGGGAACTAGGCGATTCAGATCGCCAACGCGCCGAGTTTGGAAAGTGTGAGAAGAGATCTCTCGGTGACCGGATCTCGACCGTCGGTTTGGAACAGTGAGGGATTCCTTATTTCCAGCGTCCCAGCAGTCGTCGATACTGTTGAAAATATATGGCAATTAATTAATTCGGTACGCCCTAATCTTGATTTGCCGACTTCCTTAGCTAATTGATCGGTGCTGTAAAAGCATGCGGAATTTCCTAAGATGGCCACTTTGTAATTAATTACAACTACTTCTATAATTATATCCCAATTTCCCTTTCAATGATGGGACCAAAGCTTCACGTGTGCCGCTATAACCGAGTGCCATAGCGTTTACCATGCCCCTCCCTCAAAACCCTAAATTATTTATTATACATGTATTTCATATCATGACCATCCAATTGATATTTCCTCCTCCTGTACTTAAGTTTGGTGCATTACATGTGTGGATCTTCACTTTCTTCTCATACATGGACGCTACTAGTTGATAGTTTTGTGTGTACTAGTTGATACTTTTGTGTATGTTTTCTTATTCAAAAACTAGGAACTCTAGCTAATGTGTGGATTATTAATTCTTTATTTGATTATAAATTTTGGTGGACTTGGAAAGTTAGATTGTCATTAAATTTTAACTTTGATTACAATGACTAGATTGAACCAAGTTTGAACAATTGATTAATAATGTATTACTAAAATAATAAGATTTAACTAATTTATATTATAAACTATCTCTTAATTTACTAATATGCATGAAGATGGAGAAGAACACTCTAACTGCGCTTGATGTCCATGCAACATTAGTGGGAGATGATAGAGCATGAGAGAGACCACGCAATCTAGTGGACCTTGTAATTCCTCAAATCTATCGTGAACTCTTCTTATAAAATATCATTTCACTTGTTATAATATATATATTTTTTCCCACAAGAGAAGATCACCCCTCTTGGAAAAGAAACAATAGAGCATTAGCTTAAAGAATGTAACAAACTTGCAGAGAAAGTGATCCCTCTGGATGCTTTACTGCACCATAAATCCTTCCATCTTAGCTAGAAAATCCACTATCATCTTGCACTATCGAAATATACTAGTATATTACTTATGCAATGCATATAAAAAAAGTTATTTTTACAATTTTTTTTCTAACCATTCTTAAAATGCAATATAGCAATATAATAAATTATAATATTACAAAACTTCAACAGTCAAATTTTTATTATATATGAATTAAGCAATAAAGTTTAATGATAGTCAATCAAAAACTTGTATCTTGATACCAACTTTATTAATACTGGTATTCACTTAGCAAGTAAAAAATTTTGCACGGTCTAAAATTTTGCCTAGAAAATCCTGCCGTTAATGCTAGCCTTAAACAATGGACAAGGTATCTTTTTTTTCTCTTATTTCAACCATTTTTAAAATATAATATAATAAGTTATAACAAATAAAAGACTTTAGTGGTTAAATAAATTTCTGTTTCTTTGAATTGATATATTTCAATGATAGCCGAACAAAAATTCTCATCATTAACATCAAGCTATGCCACATTATTCAATAAACTTTAAAAATAACCAAATAGAAACTTTCTCCAATGATTCCAACATTTATTTAGCAAATAAATAATTCTATACGAGAACTTATATGTAGATAATATCAGCCTACACAATATGTGGCGTATGTTTTTTTTCTCCTTTTTTTTCTAACATTTCTTGACATGTAGGGGATGTTTGGTTCATAATCGGAATCAAAATGAGAATGAGAATCAGAATGGTTTGGAATCGAAATTAAAATGGTCAAATCTTCCAAAACGTTTGATTCATGATCGGAATCAAAATTGGAATCGAAATTGAAATAAAAAATTGAATCCATAAAGAAAAGTAGGGATTGAGTTTTATATAGATTGATCCATTCCTATTTCACTCCGAAATCGAAATCGGAATGGGATTCCTTCCAACCAAACGGTTAGAATGAGAGTCACTCGTTCCGATTCTGATTCCAGACCCTCACTCCCTCCAACCAAACACCCCCGTAATATAAAAATATAACAAATTATAATAAACAAGAGGCTTCAATAACCAAATTTTTATTATATATTAAGCAATAAAGTTTCATGATAACCAAGCACATTAATTCAATTGCTGCTAATTATGTTGTATCAACTTTCCTTTCTTCTAATTTTATTTGTCATCTTCATTTTGGGAATGTACTATTTTTTAAGGGGTTCTGTTGCTTACACTATATCTTAATAAAGTTGTGTCTCTTACCTATAAAAAAACCAAACATCTTAATAACAATATCATTAATGTTGGTTTTCACATGGTAATTACATGGAGAATTCTGCACAAACCTAGCCTCCAACATACAACATAATAGATGGGAGGTATAGAAGTAGGTAAGAGTTGCTTTGAGCCGACAAATATCCCTAGGACAATGATGGTCGGAGTCTCCAAAACCATTTAACCAAGTGACGATCGTCTGAGAACCACCCTTCATCCAAATATTTGAAGCATTAAAATCTAAAACAGCCATTGAGTGACCCTAGCAAGCAACTCTAGGTTCCTCAAGAGGTACCGTATCACCAACAGATGGGATACCTATAGCAACTAAATTCTTTAACCATTTATATGAATAGGACTATGAAAGTTTGTTTTTATAAAGCCTAGCTGTGGGGGAACCCAAATCACAGAAGATGTTGAAAGAGATGGCATAAAAGGGTCAGAGTGAGCTCTCGAGATACAAAGTGAGATGTGGTCATTCCACTTGAGGCTGAGAAATTTGTCTCATAGCTTAACAGCAAATTGACTCTCTTTATCTTATCTTGGACTTCCTCTAAAAGTAGGTAAGCTCACAAAAATAGACCGGATGCTGCTAATCCAAAGACTTGAATCTAAGCTTTCTGCTTAGGAAAGTAAATTTCTTTCATTTGGAGGAATGCTTACTCTTATTAATGCTGTGCTTATCATGCCACCTTAATGCTATAAGTCACTCTACAAGTTTCCAGCATGGATAATCTAGAAATTGATTAGTTTAGGCGAGCATTCAACGGAAAGGGTTGGATTTAGCCTATGGGATTTTTTTAAGGTCAACTCAAAAACAGTAAAAAAAATTCCTCTTCCTTCCTCTAATCATCTCGCTCCTAGTCTTCAATCAATCATTAGTGAGATTCCTTCAATTTCTTTTGAATTTTCATTGAGCATACCTCGGTGAGTCACCACCAATTTCTCACTGGTGTTGAGGTAAGGCCTTTGATCCTTTTTCTCCTCTTTTTCATGATGCTAAGATTACCATCACCGACTAAATTGGAGTGATTAATCAATGGATTTCATGATAGATGAGCCTTTCACTATTTTATTTTTTTCTTCTCTTCTTTCATCATGCCAAACATGGACCATGCTCAAACGGCCAGCATCATTGGGGTCTACCAGTATCAGGGGACACTATCAGCCTAAAGCTCTTCTCTTTCTCCTGCTTTTTCTTTTTTTTGTTCCTTCATCAAGCCGGCCGCCGTCGTCGAATATGGCCATGCTCTGATTGCCGAGAGCTGAGATTGCCAAGGGGTGTTGTCAATGTGGATCACTATCGGGGGTGTGGTCAGTCCTAAATCTACTTCTTTTATCATTTTTTTTCATTAAGAGAAAAAAGAAAATGAGAGAGAGAGAGAGAGGGAGGTAGAGGGAGAGAGAGATGAAAGAAAAAAATATATTTTGATTCTCCCTTTTGTCTCCTCTATTTTTCTCTCTCATCTATACTCTTTCTCTCTCCATAGTTTAGGGGACCAATGGTGGGTCCAGAATGTCTTGTGGATTCAAGCTGGCCCTAGGAGGGGTTCTAAATTAGCAATATATGATCAAAAGTCCCGGGTTAGCATTGTGCAAGCATGTATCCTAATGTTTTGAAGTTTTTCCACTAGAAACCGAGGATGCTTTTAATTGTTCTAATGATGAGACTTAGCTTTGTAGGCGAGTAATTATCCAGACAAGATGGTGTTTAGTTCAACCTTTTTTATACTCGAGTTCACAGATCGAGGAGCGAAGTGGTATTCATAGTGCTTGAATCAATCATTAGTAAATATAAGGGTTTTTTGACATAATAACCTACATGACTATGGAAATCTAATATATATATATATATATATATGGAGGTCTTATGATGGAGAAGCCTCCATTTGACACGTGGTTTATTAGGGAGACATTGTGAGGAGGGGCTGGGGGTGGGGCAGACGGCAAAGGAGCAGGAGAGAGTTTTTCCCGTTGGAGAAGTCCTGCACCTAAGCTTTTCTATTCGGCTGCTTGGTTCGAAGCTCTCTCAACCGCCAAAGGAGACAGAGACGGAGGAGGACAGAGGAGACCCACGGAGATGTTGTGAGGAGGGGCTGGGAGCGGGGCTGTTGGAGAAGTCCAGTGCTTAAGCATCCCTATTCGGCCGCTTGGTTCGAAGCCTGCTCAGCCGCCAAAGGAGACGAAGATGGAGGAGGACAGAGGAGGCCCACGGAGACGTTGTGAGGGGTTGGGAGCGGGGCAGACAGCAAAAGAGCAGGGGAGGACTTTTTCCATTGGAGAAGTCCAACGCCTAAGCTTCCCTATTCGGCCGTTTGGTTCGAAGCTAGCTCAGCCGTCAAAGAAGACGGAGATGGAGGAAGACAGAGGAGGCGCACCTCCATGGGCCAGCGAAGGCGGAGGAGGCATGGGGGAAAACCGTGGAGAAGCCACGGGCTACCGACGAGAAGGGCAGGGAGGGGGAGCCCCGTAGAGGACAAGCCACAGGCCGTGCCCATGGGGGTGGTGGTGGGGTGCATAGAGGAGAAGCTGCAGGCTCCTAGGTAGTGTCGGGGATGCATAGAGAAGAAGCTGTGGGCCGCGTGGTCGCAGGGGTGGGGGGTGGGAAGGTGTGGAACCGCGGAGGGGGACGAGGGCGTGTAAAGGAGCCGTGGTGTCGGGTTGGGGGGGTGTGGATGGGGCGGGGAAGGCTCGGGCTGCGGGTGAGGAGGAGGAAGACGGAGGAGGCCTGCGCATTGCATAGGTTAATATACTAGTTATATTTATAATTGTACCTGAATGATTGCGTATTTTATATATATAATGATTCGTGTATTATGTGTTGATGAATTGATGTTGCATAGTTTGTGATTGATTGGTATTTAATTATAGATATCATATTAAATAAGAAAAGTCATAATTGGATATAACTGATGGGCTATGGATGGCATCTAGAAGTCGATCATGCAAGAAACATAATGTATATGCTAGGTCGGTCTTGAAATAAGTACAACGTTATTTTTGGCCTATCACAGACTAGAGCATGATTGTGACTAATCTAATATCAAAAATCAGATTATGACTTTAATAATAGGATGGGGTATGGATGGTGTTTAAATTGATTGACCATATAAAAAACATGGTGTGAATGCTGGATTAGCTTTACACTGAGATATAATATTGTGTTTAGCTTATCACCAGTTGGAGTATGGTTGTAATTAGTCCGATATACTGGAAAGACAAATATTAATTTGTATAACTATAAGCATGGGCAAAGGGAGCATATGGACTAGTCAATCATATATAAAATGTGATGTATCGAGCATGGGCTGAGATGTTTTGGCCTGCTATGGGCTAAAGTATGGTTGACTAATTCAATATCAAAATCAAATGAAGATGATGAACTATATCTGGATTAGCCGGTATGTATGTAACGTGGTATTTATGATGTTAACCATGGGTTGAGATGTGGTTTCCAACCACGGATGGAAAGATGGTGTGTTTGGCTTGTCATGAGGTGGAGCGTGAGTAGATTTAGTTAAGTGCTAGGATGATAACATGGTCATGAATCAATTGTGTTAATCAGATAATGAAAAATAATTTCACTAGAATATTGTTGAATCAAATTGTTACTTGGATGATATATTAGTGACATATAAGATTTCTGTATGGTAATATGTATGCAACTGAGTAGCTATACAATTAGACTTGATATGTATGTTGGCATGACTTATATGATATATTTAGTATATATATGATTATTCAGTATTATTCAAATTATTGACATATGAATTTTACTGCTCTCTTAACGATTAAATATTATCTCAAAACTATTTCATATTCATGCCGGTCTGAGAATGGGAGATTTTTACTAGGCTGTAAAACTCACAATCCTCTTTTCTTTTTTTAGAGACATAGAACATATAATTTCAGATAGATTTAACCCAGAGTTTGAGTTATAGAGTCATCTTATAGGTCTTACATGATCTCTAAGGCTTTGCTTTAAGATTCATACGGTCATATCATACGGTTGATCCAGATGCTGGGTACTAAGTTTCGGGTGTGACAAGATCTTAGTAATTTCAATCAAACTTCTTTTTGCAAAATGAGGCTAGAGATTTCATAGATATGATGACCTTGATACTTGGAGGAAATAGCTAATTTGGTCTTACCATACATGAGAAATTATTGGCAAAATGAAAGCCCAAATGGGAGTGTTCAAGAATTTGGTGGGGCATTGTTTCCTTTCTTCCTCCATTATGGAATAGAATTCAATTCAAAGATGGAACAAAACCGAGCAGAATCATCTGGGAAGATAAGTGGCTCTATCGAGGTCTACTTAAAAGTCAATTCTTGCTCCTATTCCAATTGTGCTGTAAGAAATAGCCTTTACACTTCGGTGCTTAAAGGAACTAGCCTTTATAGTGATTGGACTCTTCTATTGTAACTAGAAAGTTTTAGCAGTCATAAAGATTTTGGGAAAAATCAAACAAGTTTTCATTGCTTTAGACAGATAGTACCTAGGAGGTGTTTGGTTGGGGATAATTAAGATATAAAATGAGAATAAGAATGGATAACTTCCATTCCAATTGTTTAGTTAGAGAGAGTCCAATTTCGATTTTCATTTTAGAGAGGAATAAAAATGATCATTTTCTTCCGTAACCGAATTCGGACTTACCCCAATGGAGTCAAAATCTCATTCCAATAGAATGAGATAAAAAAAAAAATCATCCGTCCAACTCTCACAACCTGAGCCGCCATGCTCATCCTCGGCCCCTCCACCACCTCCTCGCTGGTGCCATCCAAAATCCCATTGCACACTGCCGAGCACTCTGCCATCTCACTGAACTTCTTCTCGAGCATGGCGATGACCTCCACCTCCCCAGTTGCGGTGCACATGATGGGAGGGGCGTGCTTGCTGCCTTCCATGAGGATGGAGTAGTGCATCGCCTCGAAGATTCTTTTCGAAAAACGGATAGGGAGGGCAGCATCGAGCTGGGACTCGATCTGGGGAAGCAGCATCGTCCAGTAGCCACAGAGGTCGAATGAAGCGGAGGCGATGGTAGTGGGGGAGGTGGAGGAGCAGCGGAGGAGGGGGAGGGAGAGGTGGTGGAATTTGGGGGTTAGGGGATGTGGTGGGATCATTTTGGGAATGAAGAGGTCGGGGGAGAAAAGAGGGCTGAGAAGGCTATGAATTGAGATCGGATGAGGTGATTAAACCCTTTTTTTCTCACTTTCTTTAGATTTTTTTTTCTTATATCTGATCTCTTTGCTTGGCTTCTACTATTAAGCTAATTGATGATTTGCATGCAACGTGGATGACGGTGGATGGTGGAAGTAGAACAGATGGATAGATAATCTTTTCATCTTTTAAAATAAAAAAAATAGTTCTTATTTTCTTAAAATGTTTAAAAAAATAGTTGTCATTATGTTGACGACCGTTGTGAAATACAAGGAATAATGTGGCATGTTATCCATCATGGGATTTGTGCACTCTAATTGCACCTGATGACGTTTAGGGGAGGCTGGACAGCAATATATACAAAAAAAATTTACTATCTATATTTTTTAGTAATAATTTTTTTAAAAACATAAAGATATTATTATTATATTTAATTTTTATTTAATATTAACTTTTAAAATAATTAATTTTTAAAAATTTTAGTTAAGAATAAAAAAAATTTTGAGTTGACTTCGATTCCTATCTTTATATGAATCAAACAACAACAATGGGAATCATCCATTCTGATTTTGATTCCGATCACAAACCAAAACACTTCAGATAATTTGGCCATTCCGATTTCGATTCCAATTCATTCCCATTCCAATTTCGATTTTGATTTCAATTACGAACTAAGAACCCCCTTAGTGGATTCTGCTCTGATGTATTTCTTTCAACAATCCATTTTACTTAGCTTCAAAACATATTCTTTGGAAAATTGATGCGAGAACCCCTACGTCTGTGTATTTAGTCACACATCAGTTATTTACTTAAAATATTTTATACATTTATATAGAGACGGTGAATCCAAATAATACCTTCTAGCTAGTCTTTTTGTGTGAGGTCTTGTATTGTTATAAATGGTATCAGAAACGATCTGATCTATAGTCCATATAAACTAGAGAATACTATAGTACTAGTTCAATGGGGCTGACCACGAACCAATTGTGGTGTTTGTGAATGAAAGTATAAATTTAGATCTTTAGCCTGATATGGATGCCAGGACTTAAAGAGGAGTATATGAGGACTCATGCATGTGTGTATTTAATCCCACATCGATTATTTACTGAAAATATCTTACGTTTTTATATAGAAAAACCTAAATAATAACTTCTGATCAATTTTTTTGGATGAGATCCTGCATTGTTATAATTGAAATTCCTATTTTAACCATTTTGCTTGGCCTGATGCCAATTAAATAGGCTGCTATAGCCCTATTCTTCAATTGTAGCACAATCCATAGGGAACTCATCCTTTCTTGCGTTCTGGGGAGTTTCTTCATAGTTGGAAGCCTTCCTGGAGTGAATGAAGTTTAAGTACCTGGAACTCCCCAAGCATTCAGATCTGATGCTGAGAAAGCTATGGTACTCAGGCTAATCCCACTTTGTCCCTCATAATGTTTGGTTCATCTATTTTGGTCTATGTTCTTTCCTCTATTCTAACTACAACTTTTCTTTCAATGCTCTCATCTCCTTGACAGCATCTCAAGACGTAATTACCTATCTTGTCGAATAAATTAGATAAAGTAATGCCCCCTTCAATTCCCCTCCCCAAGAAAAAAAAAAAGAAAGAAAGAATAGAAACCAGATGAGATAGAAAACAGGATACAACATTGTAGGCTAGAAAATGAACTCTGCGAATAATCCTAATAGGTTGTTTCATTCTCCTTGAAATACCTCAAAGTTCCTAGTATTCCATATTGGTCATAATAAATAAGTCACTGATGACTGTGTCATGTGATCTTCCTCCCCAATAGGTTATTAGGATAAGAAAGCTATAAGTTGTATCATGGTTGTTGGGTATAAAATAACCCTAGCCGAAGTTCGTAAAAGGCCGACCCTTCCAGGGCTCTTTCGGCTTCCAACCTTGTGCAGCATCTTTCTGAACTTCCCCGACCGTCCGAGCTTCCATAATACTATCCGAATTTCTCCGATAATGAGCTGCTCCATTCATCTACCGGGCTGCTCCAAACACTTTCTGAGCTTCGCTATCAGCCGGTTTTCTACAGTGATCGACTATTCTCCGAATCTCTTCCAGACTTCTTCTGACCACGGACGACTTTACTCCAAACTTCTTCCGGACTTCGTCAATGTCCGAACTTCTTCGACAGCAGGATTTCTACAGTAACCAGACTCCATCCAAGTTTCTACGGTGGTCGACCGCCTTCCAGATTTCATCCAAGCTCCTACAAGAGCCGGATCCCAGCCGAACTTCTACAGTGGATGGATCGCAGACGAACTTCTACAACGGGACAGGCTCCACCAATCGGGTCTCTACTCCGAACTTCTACAACGGGACAGGCTCCACCAACTGGGTCTCTACTCCGAACTTCTACAACGGGACAGGCCCCACCAGTCGGGTCTCTACTCCAAGCTTCTACAATAAGAAATCTCCACCCGAGCTTCCACGACAACTGATTTTCGACCGAGCTTCTACAATAAGTAATCTCCATCCAGGCTTCCACGGCAACCGATCTCCAGCCGAACTTCTACCGCAAGCAGTCTACTCTGAACTCCTACCACAAGCAGTCCACTCCGAACTTCTATTGCAAGCAGACCTCTACTGCAGACTTCAGCCGAGCTTTTTCAATAAGCGGTCTCCATCCGGACTTCTACAAGAATCGGACTCCGTCTGAATTTCCATAGCGGATGAATTTCAGACGAACTTCTACAGCGAACGGACTCCAACAGCTAGATTTCTACAACGGCTGACCGCCTCCAGTGTCTTCCGTACCTCTCCAGCCATCAACCTTCAATAGCGTCAGCCGGACTTCAACAGTGCTAGCCAGACTTCAACAATGCCAATCGGACTTCCACAGGATCCTCCAGACTCCTCCAGCGGACAAACTTCCACAATGCCTTCCGGACTCTTCTATCGACCGACCTTCAGCCAGATTCTTTGTGCAATCGGACCTCTCCAGCAGATAATTCTTCAGACAAGCTTCTACATCATACAAATTCCAGACGAACTTCTCCAGCAATCGGACTCCTGCGGACTTCTCCAACAGGCAGTTCTCGTCGGAGCTTCTACAGCAGATGACTTTCATTTGTAGCACCAATGGCACCCAACAACAGTTAACTCGTCAGCAACCTCGAAAACATCCGAGCTCCTCTCACATTGTTGAGGCAGAAAGCTATTCCATTCCACCAAATGCCCCAACCGAGCTTCAACCATTCGGCCCAAACTCTCTGGCAAATCACGACAACGGCCACCACTCCACTCTCCGTAACAGACTCCATGTGGCTCCGAACGGCCCACTGACATCACTGCTCTCCGTAACAAACTCCGCGTAGCTCCGAACGGCCCACTACTAGGTAGTTACGGACGTCGCTGTCAATCAGTTATGCTCTCCCTTCTTAAAAGAGACTCCCCAGATACGTTCTCTTCTAAGCTCAAAACTCTATCTCAAAACTCTACTAAAATTTTATTTGAGTACTCCATTTCTGTTGAGGCAGAGAACTAACTTGAGCATCGGAGGGTCTTACCAGAGCACCCCCAACTCTGGTTTAGACTTCTCTTGCAGGTCCCGATGGCAGACGCGATCTCCTCGACTCCGGCTTCTCTGATGTCGGCGAAATTCTGCACCAACAGAATTGACGCTAGAGGAAGGGCGCTGTGTCTTTGCAGGACCCTTATTCTTAAAGGAGTACTCAATGGGACTGTCTCCGGTCGTCTTCTTCAACATCTTCCTCTTCTTCTCCAGCCAGATCCTCATCAGATGCCTCTTCGAAAGGCATCCACCAGACGATTTACGGCCTCCGGAGCCAGATCTCAGCGAGATCCGCAGGCCCGATCTCATCTCCAATTTTTCAGGCTCCTCCTCCTCCGACAGCGGTAGTCGGCATGGAGCAGTTTGACCTGCTGGTTCAGTAGGTCAGGGGCCTCACCGAAGTAGTGCAGGCCATGCAACAGCAGCAGCAACAGCCACAGGCATCTGTGCGGCTGGAAAGAGTATCATCGGAGTTTCAGAATCCGACGATAGGGTGGGCCACTTGGGCCAGTCGCCCTGTCTTCCCCAAAAATGGGAAGCAGAAGGTGGAGAGCCCTCCGTCCGATCATGATTCCACCTCCGGAGGGTCCCTACCTCTATTCCACCAGAAGATCCTCGAGACTCGCAATCGAGAGGACCTCCTAGATCAAAGATTCCAGGAGATGAACCGGTGGATCAAAGAGCTCTGTCATGCTCCCACTGCTTACGGTGAGGATATCTGTACTGACCCTCCTTTCTCTCAAATGATCATGCAGGAACCAATCCCGTCGAACTTCAAGCTCCCTCAATTCGAAAGCTACGATGGGACCTCAGATTTGGTTGACCATCTGGAGGCCTTTCGGATAATGATGCTGCTCCATAGCGCGTCAGACGCCATCCTGTGCCGAGCTTTCCCATCCACCTTGAAGGGAGCAGCAAAAAATTGGTACTCGGTACTGAAGTCGGGTACCATCTTCTCCTTTGATCAGATGAGCCACCAGTTTGTGGCTCATTTCGTTAGCAGCCGGTGTCCCCGAAGAGGTTCGGAGTCCCTCATCAATATCAAGTAAAAGGAGGGAGAATCCATCCGAACTTACGTCAACCATTTTAACACCGTCGTATTGGAGATCTGGAATCTGGATCAATCAATTGCAATGGCCGCCTTGAAAAGCGGTCTTCAAAAGAACGATCTTCTGTTCTCCCTAGAAGGAAGTATCCCAGGGACTTCGCTGATTTGCTGGCTCAGACCGAAGGATATGCTCGAGCGGAGGAAGCCTTCAAGATGAAAGACGAGGAGGCCACGAAGGAGCAACAGGCGGGTGACTCCAGCAAGCCCGCAACTGAAAAAGAGGCGAGTGAAGCTCGGCCACATTCCCAAACTCCTCCCGAACACAAGCGTGTCCGAACTCCCCCCCCCCCCCCCGCGAGCTCGTAGGCAGAGGAGCCCAGACTGCAGGGTTCGGCGGAGTTCTCCCCCAGGAAGATTCCACAGCTACGTGTTGATCCCAAACATCGACCGATGAAGGAAAAAATCTGAGTTCATGCACCGGAAAGGCAGAAGGCAATAGCTGAGGAAGTTGATAAACCCCTGAAGGCCGGGTTCATTAGAGAAGTCAACTATCCGAACTGGATCTCCAATGTGGTTCTCGTCAAGAAGGCGAACGGCAAGTGGAGGATGTGTATAGACTTCAAAAAGCTGAACAAAGCCTATCCGAAGGACAGTTATCCTCTGCCCAGAATTGACCAATTAGTGGATGCGACCCCGAGCCACATGCTTCTCACTTTCATGGATGTATTTTTTGGCTACAATCAAATCAGGATGGCACCGGAGGATGAAGAAAAAACTATTTTTATTACTAACCATGGTCTTTATTGTTACAGGTCATACCTTTTGGTCTCAAAAATGCAGGGGCGACCTATCAACAGCTGGTGAACAAGATCTTCAAAGAGCAGATCGGCCGCAACATGGAGGTCTACGTGGACGATATGCTCGTAAAAAGTAAATCCTCAATGAACCATGTCGTCGATCTTGAGGAGACCTTCACCACCCTCCGAAAATACAAGATGAAGCTAAACCCAGCTAAGTGCGCTTTTGGAGTAACCTCAGAAAAATTCTTGGGCTTTATGGTGTCGGAGCGTGGGATCAAAGCAAATCCAGAAAAGATTCACGCCATCCAGAAAATGACTGCCTCGAGGTCAATAAAGGAAGTTCAGCATCTTACTAGGAGAGTAGCAGCTCTAAATCACTTCATCTCAAGATCGGCCGAATGGTGCCTACCTTTCTTTCAGACTCTTAAGCAGCCGAAGAATTTCTGTTGGACCACTGAATGTCAATAAGCATTCGAAGAACTGAAGAACTACCTCGGCTCATCTCCGCTATTGGCAAAGCCCGAACCTAGAGAGGAGTTGTTCCTATACCTGGCGGTCTCCCCTGTAGCTCTCGCAGTAGTTCTGGTTAAGGAAGAAGTAAAAATTTAACGGCCGATCTACTACATAAGCCAAGTATTAAGAGACGCCAAAACCAGGTATACTAGGTTAGAGAAACTAACTTACGCCTTGTTGATTGCAGCTCGAAGGCTCCGACCTTACTTTCAAGGACATACCATAACACTGCTCACCGACCAGCCGATCAAGGCGGTTCTATATCGAGCGGATGCTTTTGGAAGGATAGCGAAATAGACAGTTGAGCTCATAAAATTCGACATCGACTATCGACCTCGACCGACGATAAAAGCTCAGATATTAGCAGACTTCGTAGTGGAATGCATTATCCCGAAAGAGGCCGAACTTGGACGAGGTGAAGCCGACAACCCAGGGCTCCAATCGAACTCTCCTGAAGAAAGAACAGATCTTCCTGATGGTTTTTGGGCCCTCTATGTGGATGGTTCCTCCAACATGTCAAGCGCAAGCGCGGGCCTGATCTTGGTCAATCCAGACAGAATTATCGTGGAGTATGCACTGCACTTCGAATTCTCTACGATAAATAACGGAGCAGAATATGAAGCTCTGATTGCAGGACTGAGGATCGCCAAAGAGTTAGAAGTAGATCGGCTCCAAGCCTACAGTGACTCTCAATTGGTGGTGGGACAGGTCAGCAAAAATTTTGAAGCTCGGGAGGACAGTATGGCCAAGTATCTCGAAAAGATAAAGGATATCATCCCTACCTTCGGCAGCTTTAACATCAAGCAGATCCCAAGAGCAGAAAATACCAGGACCGACCTTCTCTACAAGTTGGCTACACTGGCTCCGACTGAACTGCTTAAGAAAGTTTTCTTTGAAGTTCTGAAGTGCCCAAGTACGGAAGAACCACAGCTTGTGATGGAGATCAGCCATGAACCCAGCTGGATTGACCCACTGGTTGCATACCTCAAGGATGGGGTTCTTCCTCCTGATGCAAAAGAAGCTCGAAAGCTTAGAAACCAGGCCTCCCGATATGTTCTTTATGAAGGCAAGTTGTACAAGAGATCGTACTCTTTGCCCCTCCTGAAATATCTCCGACCTTTTGAAGCCGACTTCGCCTTGTGGGAGGTACATGAGGGAGTCTACGGAAGTCACCTAGGGGCCAGATCTTTATCCCACAAACTACTCCGACAAGGCTATTACTGGCCTACCGTGTACCATGACTCCATCGAATATGTCAGAAGGTGTGATCGGTGTCAGAGACATGCAAATATCCAAAGGCAACCCACCTCCGAGCTTACACCCTTGAGTGCTCCATGGCCTTTGCATAATGGGGGATGTATATCCTCAGATCTTTTTCCATGGCATCTGGGCAGCGAAAGTTTCTCCTGGTGGTAATTGACTATTTCACCAAGTGGGTCGAAGCTGAACTTTTAGCAAAAATCACAGAAGCTAAAGTGCAGGACTTCGTCTGAAAGTCAATTGTCTGTAGATTCGGCTTACCCAGAACTCTCATTACTGATAATGGACGATAATTTACTGGAGCAAAATTTGCTGAATTTTGTGAGGACCTAAACATCTCCCATAACTTCACGTCGGTAGCCCATCCACAGGCAAACGGCGAGGCCGAGGTGACTTACAGGACTCTATTGCAAGGAATCAAGGCGAGACTTGAAAAAGCAAAGGGAGCTTGGGCGGACGAGCTTTATTATGTGTTATGGGCATACCGAACTACTCAGAGATTGCCCACAGGGGAGACCTCCTTTGCCTTAGCCCTCAGAACAGAAGCCGTGATCCCAATCGAACTCAAGCTTCCGTCGGCATGAGTCGTGGCATTCGATGAGCAGCGCAACTCACAGGATCTCAAGGCCAACCTCGACTTGTCAGAAGAAAAGTGAGAGATAGCTCAAGTTCGGATGGCAGCCTACAAGCAGAAAGTAGCCCGCTACTACAACTCTCGGGTCAAGAGCAAAGCCTTCAGAGCGGGGGGCTTGGTACTTCGGCAAACTGCTGTTTCATAACCACAGAACCAAGAAAAACTTGCCCCGAACTGGAAAGATCCGTATGAAGTCAAGGAGGTAGTCCGACTCGGAACATACTATCTAAAAGAGCTCGGAAGAGCAGACCTTCTGCGACCGTGGAACTCGAAAAATCTACGAATGTATTACCGGTAACTTTGCCTTAAATGAAAGTTTTATATTTGCATATCTTTTCTTTTGACATGAGCCTATAATGATAGGGAGTAGCTCCTTCAGACAATCGAAACTAAGCATGTCAGAAACAAGAGGAGAACCTCGTCCCGACACAAATTTAGGCCCGATTATTAAGAGACCGGATGGGAGGAGAGGCCCTCACAACGGCCCTTATGTGCCCCCACAGCCATATTAGGAACAGGAGGAGAACCTCATCCTAACATGAGCAAAGTCGAAGGCCCGATTATCAAGAGACCGGATGGAGAGAGAGGCCCTCGCAATGGCCCTTATGTGTCCCCACAGCCATGTTAGGAATAGGAGGAGAACCTCGTCCTAACATAAGCAAAGTCGAAGGTCTGGTTATTAAGAGACTGGATGGGGGGAGAGGCCCTCGCAACGGCCCTTATGTGCCCCCACAGCCATATTAGGAACATGAGGAGAACCTTATTCTAACATAAGCAAAGTCGAAGGCCCGATTATTAAGAGATCGGATAGGGGGAGAGATCCTTGCAACGGTCCTTATGTGTCCCCACAGCCCTATTAGGAACAGGAGGAGAACCTCGTCCTAACATGAGCAAAGTCGAAGGTCCGATTATTAAGAGACCGGATGGGGGGAGAGATCCTTGCAACGGCCTTTATGTACCCCCACAGCCCTGTTAGGAACAGGAGGAGAACCTCATCCTAACATGAGCAAAGTCGAAGGCCCGATTATTTAGAGATCGGATGAGGAGAGAGGCCCTTGCAATGGCCCTTATGTGCCCACGCAGTCCAAACATGAGCTGAAATTGACTATGTCAGGAACAGGAGGAGAACCTCATCCTGATACAAATGAAGACCTGATCGGTCAAGACCGGATGAGGGAGGAAGTCTCCTCAACGGCTCCTCTACACCCCTACAACTCCGTTAAGAGCAGAGAGAAAATTCTCACTCGAACATAAAAAAAAATAAAATGGGGAACAAAAAAGGAGAAAGCGACGAGCTACGCCGGTGATAAGAAAAAACCAAACTACATCAAAGATACAAGAAATCTCGTCTCAACGAGGAAGGAGACCCTTGTAAAAAACTCTCAGTCTCTAAGAGGGAACCCGACACTGGCAGGAGAAAATCGACTTCCTCAAGGTAACAAGAAGTTCAGACCCCCAAGCTCGAGCATCGGGAGGAAGCGTCAAACTCAAGTGGCCTCGAAAAGACCTTTGGTCATGAACAAAAAAGGATAAATCAACACGACGACGACCAGAAACCTTCAAACAACGTCAACATCGAACAAGACAAAAGACGAAAGAAGCTCGGTAAACAACAATTTAAAGCAAGAATAGACAAGGTAATAAAAAAATTCCTTCTCATTTCATTAGTAAAGCGTGCATTACAAAGCCTTTGAAAGCCAAAAAAAAATGACAAGAAAAGAAAAGAAAAGAATGCATGGAAGCTCTAAGAAAGCTCGATTTTTTCTGACTTCGAACTCTCGGTTCCAACTATTATCAGGGATTGCCTAAAGTTTTCAACTTCTTCTTCTAGTTCCTTCTTTCTTAACAACATCTCCCAATACATTTGGTGGAACTGTCTGCATCTTTGACTGCCCGCTGCTCATAGGTCAGTTGAATTTTTAAATCGAAGGGAGGCAACTTCGACTGTGAAAATTTCTCTGTACTTCTTTCATTCGAAATCCGAACTCGAAAGTAGGGGGACTGGTGTTGGGTATAAAATAATCCTAGCCGAAGTTCGTAAAAAGCCGACCATTCCAGGGCTCTTCCGGCTTCCGACCTTGTACAACGTCTTTCTGAACTTCTCCGACTGTCCGAGCTTCCATAATACTATCCAGACTTCTCCGATAATGAGCTGCTCCATTCATCTATCGGACTGCTCCAAATGCTTTCTGAGCTTCGCTATCAGCCGATTTTCTACAGTGATCGACTATTCTCCGAATCTCTTCCAGACTTCTTCCGATCACGGACGACTTTACTCCAAACTTCTTTCAGACTTCGTCAATGTCCGAGTTTCTCCGACAGCAGGATTTCTACAGTAACCAGACTCCATCCAAGTTTCTACGACAGTCGATCGCCTTCCGAATTTCATCCGAGCTCCTACAAGAGCCGGATCCCAGTCGAACTTCTACAGTGGATGGATCACAGACGAACTTCTATAACGGGACAGGCTCCACCAACCGAGTCTCTACTCTGAACTTCTACAATGGGACAGGCTCCACCAACCGGGTCTCTACTCCGAACTTCTACAATGGGACAAGCCCCACCAGCTGGGTCTCTACTCCGAGCTTCTACAATAAGAAATCTCCACCCGAGCTTCCACGATAACTGATCTTCGATCGAGCTTTTACAATAAGCGGTCTCCATCCGGACTTCCATGGTAACCGATCTCCAGCCGAACTTCTATCGCAAGCAGTCTACTCCGAACTTCTACCACAAGCAGTCCACTTCGAACTTCTACTGCAAGCGACCTCTACTGCGGACTTCAGCCGAACTTCTTCGATAAGCAGTCTCCATTCGGACTTCTACAAGAATCAAATTCTGTCTGAACTTCCATAGCGGATGGATTTTGGATGAACTTCTACAGCGAACAGGCTCTAGCAGCTGGATTTCTACAACGGCCGACCACCTCCAGTGTCTTCCGTACCTCTCCAGCCATCAACCTTCAATAGCATCAGCCGGACTTCAACAGCGCTAGCCAGACTTCAACAATGCCAACTGGACTTCCACAGGATCCTCCAGACTCCTCCAGTGGACGAACTTCTACAACGCCTTTCGGACTCTTCTATCGGCCGACCTTCAGTCAGATTTCTTGTGCAATCAGACCTCTCCAGCAGACAATTCTTCAAACAAGCTTCTACATCATACAAATTCCAGACGAACTTCTCCAGCAATCGGACTCCTGTCGGACTTCTCCAACAGGCAGTTCTCGTCCGAGCTTCTACAGCAGATGACTTCCATTTACAGCACTAACGGCACCCAACAACAGTTAACCCATCAGCAACCTCGAAAACATCCGAGCTCCTCTCAGATTGTTGAGACAGAGAGCTACTCCGTTCCACCAGATGCCCCAACCGAGCTTTAGCCGTCTGGCTCGAACTCTCTGGCAAATCGCGACAACGAACACCACTTCACTCTCCGTAACAGACTCCACGTGGCTCCGAACGGCCCACTGACACCACTGCTCTCCGTAACAAACTCCGCGTGGCCCCAAACAGCCCACTACTAGGTAGTTACGGACGTCGCTGTCAATCAGTTACGCTCCCCCTTCTATAAAAGAGACTCCCCAGATACGTTCTCCTCTAAGTTCAAAACTCTATCTCGAAACTCTGCTAAAATTTTATTTGAGTACTCCATTTCTGTTGAGGCAGAGAACTGACTTGAGCGTCGGAGGATCTTGCCGGAGCACCCCAACTCCGGTTTAGACTTCTCTTGCAGGTCCCAGTGGCGGATGCGATCTCTTCGACTCCAGCTTCTCCGGCGTCGGCGGAATTCTACACCAACAATGGTCATGGATGTTAGCATCCCAGGCATCTGCAAACGACATGCAAATTTGTCTAACCTTGTAATAGCACCAAAGCAGCTTGATTTATTGACTCAGATTTGTCTATGATTGCTGAGATGGGCCAGGGGTGTATCTTTCGTATGAGAGAAGGATTCATCTTCCCTCTCATAAATCCACCATTAGATCATCTACTGATTGCTTTGAGATCTATGCAGATAGATGAATGATAGAGTATGGAGCATTTTAAGATCTATAAGGTGGATGAACGAATGGTGGTCAGCCCAAAGGAAGGTGAATTCTTTTTTTATGCGAAAGATACAACCGGCATACATAGGACATTTGGGATGCAATGAATGCCATCATGTTCCAAGAAACAAGATGTAGCTGCCTGCCTGACCAACCACATCCCCGCGAAATAGTATGGTTGAGTCTAAGCAATTCAAAAATTGTCGAGGGGCTGCTGCATTAGAAAGTAAATGAATGGGATTGGATGCAATCACAAACTTAATCAAAGTAAGACATCCAGTGATTGAAAGAGTATGCAATGTCCGATAATCCAATCTATTCGAGATTGCCTTTAAATATTGAAGATGTTGAACAGTCTCTTGAGAGACTACGATAAGCTGCTCTACAAAGAGAATATGATGTAAAAGAGGCTTGACTCCATTTGCCAGAATTTTCCTACTATTTTATCCGTAATAATTGAACACACTAACATTAGGCCAAAATGGTTTAGCTTCAGATGGTCGATCAACCTTAAGGAATCAGAGCTATGTGGGTACTGTTTCAAACATGGAAGCCATTCGATAAAGGTGCTTGATACCAGCACAAAAACTACTTTGTTTATCTTATTTTCATAGCTACCGGTGGTGTTCTGGTTTTTGATGCAACCGTGCCGGTGATAGAGTATAGTTGAGGAGTATGGGAGGCTCTCATTTATGCTGTACATATATTATAGGCTTCACAGATTCATTTAGCGGATGATTCTTTGATGGTTAATCTAACTCACTATGCACATAAACATCATCCTATTTTATAGGACTACTTGAGGCTATTGCAATCCTTCCAATCTGTTGAGATTCGGCATATTTATAGAGAAGCAAACAACAGTGTTGATTGGATAGCCATGTATGTAGCAAATCACACGGGATCTACTTTATCAACATCTATCTTTGATTTTCCGTTGCATTCATATAATATTTTATTTTCTGACTCATATGGATGTATTTTTTTCAAGGAAGGTTAGCTTCCTTAATAGGTGTTTGATATTGCTTATTTTTATCTTCTTCCTTATAAGGAAGATACTCATCGAATCATGATCAAGTCCTCCTTGCCAATTTCCTAGGGGTATAATGGGAGCAGTGTATTTAGGAAAATAGCTATGTACTAAAATAGTTTGGTACCTGGTAGAGTCATGCACGACGATGCCCATCACGACACGTTCCTTTATTTACAAAGTCATTTTCTAAAGATAAAGAGTGAGGCGGTTTTTTGTAATTTTCACTCGAATACAAATTTGGGATTGACATCAAGCATCTTTTCCTCCTAATCTGCAGTTATACTGAAAGAGAAAAAAGGTAGGGAAATTTTGATTGTAGAATAATATAAAATTCTTTTAAATTTGTCAGTATCAAAGCCCATGCAGGTTTTCCACAAAATAGTTACATCGACGCAGGATATTTGGTGGACAAAGAACGTTTTGGCTCGAACACATTGTCTTTGGGCATAAAAACGTGATCATCTGATTGGTACTACTTCCACTCTGTCACTGTCCTTGATAAAGTTTTTTTTTTTTTTTTTTTTTTTGACGATTGAGGGAGGCTCAATTAGCCACTGTCCTTGATAAAGTTAATTAATGTTTACAGGATGATTTGGAATTTGAACTTATCAATGGTGCCAAAGTAAGAATTAGAAGATGCTATATTTCTATCAGCCTTTGGGTCGATACGATCATAAGTCCAAACCATGGCTTCGACATCGTTATTATAAAGCTGGGGTTCCCTTAGATGACCGTCGTTTATTGTAGTGTGAGTGAGAAGGAAAACAAGAGAAAAAATAAATCTGATGTGTGAAGTATATACATATTACAAGAACTGGTGTCTCCCACGTCTTAAAAAAAAGTATATATGTCATCGAATTCCTTATTTTATTTTTTTAAAATAAAAGTTCAAAGAAAATTCTTTCTGTTTGGTAAAAAATAAAATTCTTTAATTTTGAGAAAAAAAGATTCTCAAATCTTGTTATGCAGAGATGTCAAATTTCAAAGAATTTTCTTTTCTTCTTCTTTGAATCAGAAAACTCCGCTTCCAACCCTAAACAATTCTTGTCCTATTTTCCCTTTTCTTTTGTCATGTTTAAATAATTCTAAGTTGAGTAATGATGAAAGGATGGAAAGTTCTCCTAATCCGGGGTGATCGGCTGATGTAAGTCACGAGAAATATCAAGGTCAACATCCATGATTTTTGAAAAATTTTTCACACAGATATGAGCACCGCGATAGGGGCACATCATTATTGTCTCTTCCCTAACGGTGTGTCTTAGAACGTTGCTATCAATACATAACATTCTATATAATTTTTTTTCTTTTTTAAATCTAGAAGATAGAATCTCAATGATTTAATCTTCTCCTAACCCGGGGTGATCGGGCTGATGTAAGTCACGAGAAATATCAAGGTCAACATCCATGATTTTTGAGAAATTTTTTGCATAGACATGAGCGCCGTGATAGGGGCACATCATTATTGTCCTTTCCCTGATGGTGTGTCTTAAAACGTTGCTATCAACACATAACATACTATATAATTTTTTTTCTTTTTTAAATCTAGAAGATAGAATTTCAATGATTTAATCTTCTCCTAACCCGGGGTGATCGGGTTGATGTAACTCACGAGAAATATCAAGGTCAACATGAGAAATTTTTCACACAGATATGAGCGCCGCGATAGGGGCACATCATTATTGTCCCTTCCCTAATGGTGTGTCTTGGAACGTTGCTATCAACGCATAACATACTATATAATTTTCTTTCTTTTTTAAATCTAGAAGATAGAATCTCAATGATTTAATCTACATTTCACATGCACGTCTATATCTAGTAAAAAGTAGCCTAATGCAAGACACATATTGTTTGTTGTTGCAAACTAAAGGTCATCACTAGAAATCATAAAGTGTTACTTAAGACCTAATTTTTAACACATTAGGGCATTCATTATAAATATGTGCAATATATGTTCACATCAGAATACGACCCCTAATAATTAATTGTCTTGTTCATCATATATTTATTTGATCAAGACAAACTGTTGTAGGGTTTTCATCATGCTGATAACATTTTCAAATCGCATAATAAAACTACAAAATCCATAAGCCCATTTTTGCTTGGAGAGAGAGGAAGGGAGAAGCCCCACTTGATTCATTGAGACAAATGCATCATCTATAGACTATAGAAGAAGCATTGTGGAAGTGACCAGGCAGTCAAAATCATGTCCAAGGACCCCCATTGGACATTAAGGAAATTGAGGACCACATGAGCCTTAGACTCCAAAAACTTGAACCCATGATCCCATTCGCCATTTGGTTGGTTGCAGGCGGCTCCAAGAATTGGGCCCCTCGGATGAGCACAAGGGTGGACTCACTGGGGTCAAACTGCGTTGCGGTCAATTTAAGCCGTCGGCAACGGCTATTTTGGCGCGGCCAAAGTGCCAAGGCAACGGACTCGCGTGCGTTCAAATTGTGCTGCCTTGACTTCGTGCTTACGGCTTCAAGGTGGAAGGTGGTCCCCACGCATTCTTTTTACTACGGTTGTAGGCTTCGCGAGGGGCCCAAAACACTGCTATGGGGATCGGATGCGTTACGCGTACGTTTTTATGTGCTTCACTCGTTTCGTTAACCTGGCTCGGCGCAGTCCTGACTCGTGGGCAGTGTGAAAGGGATCTATTGTTGGGCCCTCGCCGCCCACATCATCAAGCTTGGTATCTCATATGCAAACTTCGTTGTCTCGTTACTTGGACTATTTATAATATGCTTCATATTGGTCACATCCGTAGCTGGACATATGGACAATTTCTTGTGCTTCGTATCTCAACGCTTGCTCTTGTTTTCTCTGATTGATTTCCTTCTTTTCACATGTGAGAGGGTCTCCATAGGCAGCAACATGGTGAATGAACATATTCACCTTTAGAACTTCTTGATTTCTCAAAAATAAAAAAAATCAAAAATGGAAATTGTGTCAAAGAGTCTTAGACCACAAAATAATTTCTTTGCATTTATTAGGTATAAATAAAAGACTAATTAGCAGGGAGTTCCATGCACTGAAAATAAAAGAGATTGATTAATTGTTTGGCTTTTATGGTCAAATTAGGGTCCGGAAAGTTCAATTGGTGCAATCTGAAAAGAAGCATCGATGTTGGTCTATCAACACTGGATCTAATAAACGATATGCACCGGTAGTTACTTACAATGCATGCCTACAGCCTTTGGGCCTCAACTGCAAAGGAAAAACAGAAGGTACAAAACTCCAAAGGAAAACTGATTTAATTTACTAGCTCCATATTTCTATATGGATCACACTGCATATATGCTTCATTGGTTTCACAGGTAGCCAAGTAGCCCACCTTCCCTTTGCATCTACACTTTCAGGTCACCATCCACAAATTGCTTCCTGACTCATACGTGATGCGGCAAAAAACTCAATTGTAAGTCATTCTGCCCTAGGACTGCAAAATATGATTCAATCTATCAATTCGATCCATATTCGATCCGTCATAAATATATTTGAATTTAGGCTACATAGATTCGGGTCATAAATAGGTCGATCCATTTAATCCATTTAATAAGTGAGTCTGATATGGATTTTAGATATCTGATCTGTTTAACCCGTTTAACTCATTTAATATTTAGGTTGGATTGAGTCAGATAATCCATTTAACCTGTTTAACCTATTTTTGGCCCATTTAATCCGACCTGTTTAACCCATTTACGATTCATTTAACTTGTTTAATCTGTTTTTGACCTATTTAACTTGACCCGTTTAACCTGTTTAATCTGTTTAATCTAATTTGATCTATTTAATAAATAAATTAAATGGATCGGATTATCTGTTTAATAAATAGGTTGAGTTCAAATTTAAATTTTTGATCCATTTAATAAATAGGTCAGATTTGAGTTGATTATTTTTTGACCCGATCTATTTATGACCGATCCGATCTATTTGCCACCTCTATTCTGCCCCCATCTAGTGGCATACCATTCTTCATCAGCTTCTTTCTTGACTACATATATTTTGATGAGTCTTTTGATGGTTTCTTATCACACTCTCGACCTTCTATTGGCACCAAGGAATGTATGAGACTCCCCCCATTAAGGCCCACTTAGTAGCAACGTGGCGAAGAAAACTTACCTTCTAATGCTTTTGGCTTATCCATCAAGACATAAATCATATATTGCCGCACTCATAATGTATGGGCAAGAGGATGACATCCCTATATTAGATAAATATTCATTCACTGTACCTATTTTATTATATATATATATATTTAAATTGGAGGCTCAGCTTATATTGAGTTTTCTATTGATCGTATGGATGTTGGTGCTGATGATGATACTCATATTAATATGCTCGACCATCATTAAAGTAAATAATGTTAGTAATAATATACTTAATTATTATTAAATTTTATTAATTATTATAGAATAAAAAATTGATTATTAAAATCTTTTACTTATTATAATTTGTTTATATTGCATTTGAAGAATAACCGAGAAAAATAGAAAAAATTAAACCACCACATGCATCACATGAGACTGATATAGTAATGGGAGTTTCTGCTTGATTATTATTAAAGTTTATTTTCAATATATAATAAAAATTTGATTATTAAATTTTTTTTATTTTTTATAATTTATGTTATTATTATTTTATATTTTAAGAAAAAATTTTTGAAAAAATATTGTATCCCATACATTACATAGATTATATACCCGTGACATCAAAAATTGCAGGCCAACAAGCAGGTATGATATGCTGACCATACGGGGATACATGCAGCGGCTGTTGGGTAAATTAAGTCTCCCCTCCCCTATTGTCTTCTCTCATCTTTGGTGTAAAGCACTGTATCCTATCCAAGCCTTTCTTTTCCGCTCGGATCTTTGACTCTGACAAGGTAATGCTGTTGGAACCATAAAGACAGATTTGATGTGGTGAGATCTTTGACCCTAAAACCGTAAACCTATATTTGACGAACCCTCTGTAAGCTATACTTCTTGTACCCAAATCAAACACCAACGTATCTTGCCGGTGGAGATCTAAGTAGAATTTTCCAGCAAGCTTGCAAGGACTCCTATCAATTTTTGATACTTATATAAGATTAAAGAGTCTAAATAATATTTTTTAGCTAATTTTTTTTATCATCCTAAATCAGTACAAATGGTATCATGGTGGATCGGATTCCCACTCCATGCAGACCAGAAAATATTAGAGTAGTAGAAGCTCATTTGGGGCTAACTTTATGCCAATCATGTTGTTTGTGATTGGATTTGTGATAGCCCAGCAGCCCAAACCAAAAAAAAAAAAAAATTGATGAAGACTCCCACAGAGAGTCTTCTTCTCCCGACCGGCTCCTAATCGGAGTCGGAAACCTCACCGGAGAGGAGTCAAACTCCTCTCCTTTGGTTCTATTTAAAGGGGAGACCCTTTTCCCTTCTTCCTACCAAAGAATCCCGGGGCAAAACGGCGGCAATCGCCGGAAATTTCCTCACGGAGACCCGTCCTTGTGCCATCCAATTTCTCGCCGGAAAAACTTCGCCGGCGTCGGAGGTAAGCTTCCTCCCCTTCCTCTCTCCTCCCCCTTCCTTCCCGTGCCGATGTGCACGCTCGCCGGCGACCGAAGTCGCCGGATTTTGTTGCGGAAGAATCTTCTTTTTGCCATTTTTCTGTTGCCGGTGGTCACCGTCGACCATCGATTTGGCCGCCCCTTGCCGTCGGAATGTCTCCTCTCCTGCCGATGGTCGTCCCACACCGGCTGCGCCGCCGGCCGGCCACCCAACGAGGGAACCTCAAGGTCCCCTGTTTCAGCCCAAAACATGCCCACGGGAAGAAGAAAAGAAAAAGAAGAAGAAGGAAAAGAAAAAGAAAAAGAAAAGAAGAAGAAGGAAAAGAAAATAAAAAGAAAAGAAAAAGAAGAAAAAGAAAAGAAAAGAAAAAGGAAAAGGAAAAAAAAAGAAAGAAAAAAAATAATATAATAATATATAATAATATAATAAATAGGATTTTTTCTCCTCTCTCTTCCGTGAAGAAAAAGAAAAAAAAAAGAGAGAAAGAAAAGAAGAAAGAGAAAAATAAAATTAATTAATAAATAATGAGATAAATAATAAAATATGAGAAAGAGAGTTTCTCTCTCTTCCCTCTCTCTCTTCAGCCTGAACTAGTATTTTCTCTCTCTAGAATTGGACTTTCTCTCTCTACTTTCTCTCTCTAGAATCCTCTCTCTAGATTATTTCTCTCTCCTAAGATTTTTAATTTTGAGAAGAATGATGATGAATTTAAATGATTCACGTGATGAATTTTTGATCTGTGATCGTCGGACGATACACCGACATCCACTTTGATCAGATCAGGTATTTTTAGATTTTATTTCTCATGATCTTATTGAATTATCCACATGATAATTTTAGCATGATTTGATCTGATCGATCAGAATTTATTGAATCATATTGTCTAAAAATTCAAGATGAGTTTTCTCTCTCTAAAATTTTCTCTCTCTAGAATTTTCTCTCTCTAAAATATTCTCTCTTGATTGATTCTCTCTCTAAAAAAAGGTTAGTGAATGAAAAAATTTCTTTTAATAAGTCTGATCTGATTCTAATGAAGAACCCTGATCCATGATTGTCAGACAGCGTACTGGCACCCACCTTGATCAGACCATGAATCTTTAGATTTGATCATCCATGATCCCGATCTAGTCATGATTTGATTTGATCATGTTGATTTCACCAATCAAGATATTGGATCAATCGTAATGTTGGATTGTGTCACCTGATCAATTCGAATTATACCTCATGAATTCTCTCTCCTCTGATTGTCTCTCTCTACTTGATTTTATGAAATCGATGAAGAAACCTCGGTCCTATCACTTCGAATCTGATTTGATCTGATAGTCAAACTTTGGATCATTTAGGTCCTAATTAGATTTTGATTAGATAAAATTAGATGATCGGACCCAATCTAAACCGTTGAAATATGGTATTCGTATTCTTTCTAATTATTGAAATTGATTCTGTATAGGATTGTGGATGTTTGATCATGAAATATTGCGATATGATCTACGAATAGAATTTTTGGAAGAAAATTTATAGAATTATGTGGATTTATTGGAATGCGTTCGAGGTAAGTAATGTTTCACTTTTTCTAGATTTATCGACAAATTATAATGTATTCTTCTGACATGATTTGTGAAACGATGCATGAATTGGATGAATGGTATTTTGTTATGAAAATATCTTATTTGAAATGTTATGATGAAGCATGATTGAACATATTGATTTATGATGCATTATATTGATTGATTTCGATATTACATGATTATATGTTTTATTATCGAAATTAGAATATGAAACATGATTTATGAAGAATTATGATATAAGAAACAATAAGAATTGACAACCTGACTATGTAAAGGACCCTGCCAATGGGGGCATGTACGTTGGCAATTGATTGTCCTGGGGGTTTATGTCGCCAGCGAGACCAGCGACATGTCGCCAGAGAGACCAGCGACAAACCGCCAGCGAGACCAGCGGTTCTAAAGGACATGGCTGCCAGATGATTCGCAGCCTACCGCAAGCAGATACGCGGTATTATGACCCTGCCACAGGAAAAATATGGTCATAGCTCATGGTTGACGAAAAGAAATTGAAGAACAAAAGAAATTGAAATTTGGAAAGATACTTGAATTTTTGAAAAAGAAATGAATTTGGCATGAATTATGTTGCATAATTGAAATTGATTTCGAATTAATGAACTCTATATGCTTATTTTCTATAAATGATTATTTACTTATATGCCTGATGAAATCTGTTGAGAAGTGATCATTGCTTACTGGGCTGTCTAGCTCATTACCTCTTATTTTACTATTTTTACAGATGTTGAGAAATTAAGATGATACAAGATATGAATGGAAGAGTGATCAGAAGCAGTATCTTCATACTTTTATTTTAGGTTGAAAGGCTTATTGAATTTGATGCAAAGCCTTTGAATTGTTGTTGAATTTATTGAGATATTAAAAAAAAAAATTTAGGTCGTTATGTTTTGGATTTAAATTATTGAATAATTATTCCGCTGTTGTTTTAGGATAGCATGATAAGATGCCTTGCATGCTTATGGGAAGAGTTTTCTATGAGTATGCGGCGGTTGCCATGACCCTCGATTCATAATCTCGGGTTGGGGGCGTGACAGGATTTGATTAAATTTATAATTAAATTTGGATCTATGATTTGATGAAAATGCTAGAGCTTAAATAAAGAGAGCATGTAAAGATTCGATGTAAGTATATGTTTAATCCTATATTAGTGATGCGCTAAGTAGATTTTGTGTATTTATACAAGATTAAGAAACTCAATTAGTTCATTCGGGTTAGTATTTTTGTGTGAGGTCTTAGGTCATTATACGACTCTTCCTCCTTGCTCCCTTTGTCTTCTATACCCAAGCCAAATTATTTGTTTTATGGTCGAATAAATGTAGATTTGACTAGTTTTGCTTTAACTTTTTATGTATCATTGATATAGTTCGGATTTTTTGATATTTTGATTATGCTTAATTAAATATATTTTTTTCTTTCCATGCTTAATCTTATGTGCGGATCCATGGAGTACTGATTTGATCATGTGTTATTTTTCTACATCTATGCTTGCATATGTCATCTTTGTGAGATTAGCTTTTTGTAGTGAAATGCATGTCCCATTAATCTAGGATCTGGTATTTATGATATATAATTTGATCAATTTTGCCATGTCCCTCAGGATGATTTTGTTATTGATTAGCATAACGAGTTTTAGCAAGGGATCATTGGTATTCCATCATTATTGCCACGTGCAATATTATCTACTCAAATTGGATTATCATAGTACTTTTTATATATACTTTGGCTTGCCATCAATATTTTTTTTTCTTATCTGGTGGCTCCAATTTCTTTATTCATATCAGTCATCCGGAGTTTTCTATGCATTGTCGTAAATCAGTATGGATATCATGCCTAATTTTCTGTAGTTTTATGGATGCTTGCAATCAAGCATGCTATATGTAATTTTTTTCCTCTCTCTATATTGAATTGTGCACTTTTTTTTGGTTTTTGCTATGCAGGTGAATCCACTTTAAGCAGTTGAATCCAAGTTGACAATGCAGTGTATATTGGGGTAGGCATGGGTATAACATGTATGTTCCCATTGCACTTGTTACATATTGTAAAGTATTGTTTGGGACCAAGTATTACCTTATAAGTAGAGCTGTTTCCTCCCCATTCCACTTACTCCTCTATTGTTATCTGTTGGCGCACTAAACCGATCTCAAGTCATGTGGTATGATCATATGAGATCAAAGAATTATCAATCTCAATGTACTAATCTGCAATACATTAATTTGCTGATAAACAGATACTTAGGTCGGTCCTCTACCGACTTTAATAAAGATACCTCGGTATTCTATATATCTGAGATCGAGAGTCAGGAGATAATGACCAATCTCCTTCAGCTCACATCGATCTTCTGTCGAGGTCAACTATTACATTATCGGTGGCAGTTTTCTCTGTGATCTCTACAAATGAGCCACAACTTGGCCACAATCTTACATACAGCTAGCCACGATCTCATATACAGTTAGCAAATACGACTAAATATGACTTCACTCCCAACTAATATATACAGCTGCATCCCAACTAACTTACAAGTGGCTCTAATCATCTAACAAACTCCTCTAACGGTTTAACAAACTCTATAACGACCTCATCAGTCCCTCTATAAATAAAGGGCCAGAGATCCTCTAGAGATAGATTCACAATTTTAAAAATCAGAGGAGGCTCTGTTGATAGAAAATTTTATCAATTCTTGAATAAGAACTCTAGTTCCTACTTAGTCCCCTCTAGTTCCACCTCTTCTTGTGCTCTACTACTCTTTTTCGCCTCTTATTCTCGAGGCTCGAACTAACTTAAGCATCGGAGGATTAATAACTGGAGGATCTCAATCTGATTTCTTGACTTATTTTACAGATTTTTTTGAAAGCACTTCAAATTGGACTGCAGCCTACTTTCAGCTTAATTTCTTCTGATTTGTCCTATTCTTAAATTTTTGAACCTCGCAGCAACAGATTGGCACTAGAAGGAGAGTTTTTTTATCTTTCTTATGGCAAAGATGGTCAAAGGACGAGCACAGCAACCCTCTCCATCCTCTCCTGAAGGATAGCCATCAGTTACTATTGATCTTCAATAATTCAACATCTTTGATCAGTAAGTTCAAGCTCTGACAGCAGCTGTTTAACAACTTCAAAAGAAATAACAGCAAAAAGAAGCTCCTCCTCTGAAGGCTGTGTCTCAACACAATCATCAATCGGTCCATCAAGATGAACACCACATTAATGATGAGGCTGATGGTGAATCTGCCCCCAACACTATGAAAATCTAGTTAGGAGACGATCTGGAGCACAAGATTCTAGATCTTGAGAAATGCTTGATGGAGATCTAGGTAGGAGGTCGATCTCAGAATAAAAATAGTTTTAACTTCCGATCTCCTTTCTCTCCTGAAATTCTAAATGAGTCAGTCTCAAATCGATTCAAGATGCCTACAATCAAGTCTTTTGATGGCTCCATTGATCCGATGATCCTATTGAGAGCTACAGAGCCCTCATGGCTTTATAAGGGGCTTCTAATACCGTACTATGCATTGCTTTTTATGCTACCCTCAAGAAAGCAGTAAGGATATGATTTTTTGGACTCTCACGGGGATCCATCTCTTCTTTTGAACAGCTCGGGAGGCTATTTGTTACATATTTCGGTACTAACTGACCTCACCTAAGGTACATAGATAGCCTATTTTCTATTCAGCAATAGGAGGATGAAGACATTCGAAAGTATGTGGATCGCTTCAACGCAATCACTTTGAAAGTAAAAAATTTTAATGAGGTAGTTACTATATTTGCCCTAAAGAGAGGACTCTAGAGCAACTGCCTAATCTTTTCTTTAAATAAAAATTTTTCAAATACCTATGATGAGATGCTCAATCGAGTATGAAAGTATGCTCAGGTCGAGAAAGAGGAAGCCATTATCAGGCAAGCCAAAAAAAATAAAAATAAGAAGAAGCAATCGAGAGAAAATGATGGAGCTCAGCAGGATGGAGGCTCCAACCGACCTCAGAAAAATTCAAGATCAAAAAGCCCACCATGGTGTTTTGACTCCTACGCTCCTCTGATCGCCCCCTAAGCATGGATCTTGATGGAAATCGAAGGGAAAGGATATCTCCAGAAATCCCATCCTATGAAAGCTCCACCAAAAAAGAGGGACAAAAAGAAAAATTACTGTTTTCACTGAGACCATAGCCATGATATCGAAGAATGTAGGCAACTGTGGAATGAAATAGAAGCTTTGGTACGTCGAGGCTACCTCGATAAATATGTGAGGCCAAACAAAGCCATAGAGTATCGGCCTGAGGTTGAAGGCAGCCTTGGGGATTATAACCGACCAATGACAAGAGTCATACACATGATATCTAGTGTCCCACAGAGCACTAGTGATCCATTACCCAAGAGGCAAAAGATAGAAGAAATTATCTTTTTTTTGAGAATGATGTAGAGGAGATTCAAACCTCACATAATGATGCTATTGTTGTCTCTATGACAATAGCAAAATATGATGTAAAAAAAAAAATTTGGTTGATTATCGAAGCTCTGTCGATGTATTGTTCTACGATACATTTTAAAAAATAAATTTGGTAGGTCAGTTAAAATAGGTCAGTATCCCACTCATTGGGTTCTGAGGCAATCCTATAGCTATTGAAGGAGAAATTAATCTACCGGTTACAGCAGGACAGGAATCAAAGCAGTTAACGGTGCAGCTCATATTTTTTATGGTTAAAATTCCATCCGCTTATAATGCTATTCTTAGCCGATCTGATCTTAATGCTCTCAAAGCTATTATCTCTACTACCACCTATTGGTATGATTCCCGACTAAGAAAGAAACTAGAGAAATGCATGAAGATCAGATAGTAACTTGACCATATTTCATGATCGCCTCCAAGATGAAACAACCCTCAGAAGGTGTGCCAATTGATGAGCTAGATCCAATAGATGAGGTCGGAAAAAATCGAGGTGATGTCGCTGAAAAGTTGGAAATTATTTCTTTAAGAGATGACTCGAGAAAAATAGTTCAGATTGGGTCAAATCTTAAACCCAATCTGAGAGACAAAATGATCAAGTTTCTTAGGGCAAATGCTGATGTATTCGCCTGATCGGCTTCTGACATGCCTAATATTTTACTTTTGTGATTATCCACAAGCTGAATGTTAATTCAAAGTTCAGACCAGTTCAATAAAAGAAGAGAAGTTTTGCTCCAGAAAAATAAAAAGCCATTGATGGAAAGTTGATAAGCTCCTGAAGATGAAATTTATTAGAGAAGCTTATTATCCGAAGGGATAGCCAATATTGTTATGGTCAAGAAGGCTAATGGCAAATGAAGAATATATATTGACTACACCAACCTCAACAAAGTTTGCCCAAAGGATAAATTTTTTCTATTAAAAATTGATCAGCTAATGGATGCCACTTCAGATTATAAACTCCTAAGTTTTATGGATGCTTTCTCAGAATACAACCATATCAGAATGGCTCTTGAAGATAAAGAAAATATGACTTTTGTCATCGAAATAGATTTATACTATAATAAAATAATACCTTTTAATCTTAAAAATATAAATGCAATATACCAGCATCTCGTCAACAAAATCTTCAAACATCAGATCGGTCAGAACATGGAGATTTATGTTGATGACATACTGGTGAAGAGCATCGAGAAAGATTGGCACATCATCGATCTGGAGGAAGTATTTGGAGAGTTCAGGAAGCATCAGATGAAGCTGAATCTGAACAAATATGCTTTAGGAGTAATCTCGAATAAGTTTTTTGATTTTCTTATAAATCAAAGAAGAATAGAAGTCAATCCCAAAAAGATCCATGCATTGTTGAAGATGAAATACCTAACCACCATCAGAAAAATCCAACAGCTCACAGAATGAGTCGCAGGCCTCAGTTGATTCATCTCTAGATCGATCGAAAGGTGTCTCTCATTCTTTAAGACACTGAGGTAGATTAAAAATTCAGCTGGACAGAAGAATGCTAGACTGCCTTTGAAAATCTAAAGAAGTATATCGACTTTGCACCTCTTCTCTCAAAGTCGGTTGAAGGTGAGGAGTTGTACATGTATATATATGTTTCATCAAATGCTATTAGCTCGGTCTCATCTGAAAAGATAGGAGTATTCAAAGACCGATCTATTATACAAGTAAATTATTACGGAATGCCGAGACTCGATACAAAAAAGCTAAAAAGATGATATATACTTTGATCATATCAGCTCGACAACTTCGTCCATATTTTTAAGCTTATACAGTTATAGTGCTGATCGATTAGCTGTTGAGATCGGTATTACAGCAAGTTGACAGTTTAGATCGAATGGCTAAATGGGCCATAGAACTTAGCAAGTTTGATATTCAATACCAATCTCGATCTGCAGTAAAAGTCTAAGTGTTAGTTGATTTTATTATGGAGTGCACTATTCCTGATGATGGGAAACTCTGAAAAATCTTGAAAATCTTGATGATAATGATTCATTTTGGGTCCTACATGTGGAGAAGCTTCAAATTTTTAAAAAATGATGCTGATTTGATTCTGACAAATCCTGAGGGATTTATTATCGAGTAAGCTCTGAGATTCAACTTCAACACTTTCAATAAAGGTATTGAATATGAAGCCCTAACTGTGGGGTTAAATATGGCAAAAGAATTTGGAGTCAAAAAGCTAAAAATTTTTACCGACTCACAGCTTATCGTTGGATAGGTACAAAATCAATTCAAAGCTAAAGACTCCATGATGGCTCGGTATTTGCAGAATATAAAGGAACTATCGAGAAATTTTGAGAGTTAGAAGTCCTACAAATTTAAGATCAAAGAATATCTGAGCTAATGCCTTATCACATCTTGCTACATCGAGAGTTCTAAAATTTAATCAGAAGGTCTTGATTGAGCAATTGGAGAAACTAAGTATTGAAGTCCTTCCTATTTTTCAGGTCGGCCATGAATTGAGCTGGATCAATCTACTCGTGAATTATATAACTAAAAAAAAAATATCTGATGGTCTCGTCAAGGCTAGAAGCATTAAAAGCAAGCTCCCTAGTATGTTCTCCAAAGAGATCAACTATACAAAAGATCTTATTCACTCCCTTTACTTCGGTGTTTGAGACCATCTGAAGCTAATTATGCACTCGGGGCGTGCATAAAGAAATATGAAGAAATCACTTGGGAGGTAGATCACTTACTTATAAAGTAATTCGATAAGACTATTATTGACTAACTATCCAAAAAGATGTAGCCGACCTCATCAACAAATGCGATCAATGTCAAAGATATGCTAATATCCAATATTTGCCTGTTGCTGAACTCATTTTACAATTTGGGGGATAGATATACTGGGACCTTTTCCAGTGGCAACGGATCAAAAAAAACTTTTGGTGATTGCTATTGATTACTTCACTAAGTAGGTAGAGACAAAGCCTCAGACTCAAATCACTGAGAGAAAGATGCAGGATTTTGTATGAAAATCAATAATATGCCGATTTGATTTATCTCGGATAATTATTACTAATAATGTCCGATAGTTTGATAACCTTAAGTTCAAAAAATTCTGTTCTAAATTTCATATTGATCATCGGCTTACTTCTGTTGGGCATCCACAATCGAATGGTGAGGCTGAAGTCACGAACAGGATTATCCTTCAAGGGTTAAAGATAAGGGTTGCAAATGCGAAGGGGTTATGGGCTGAAGAACTTTACAGTGTTCTATGGGCCTACAAAACCATGTATCAAATTTCTACTGGAAAAACTCTTTTTAAACTCACTTATGGAGCTGAAGCTATGATTCCAGTTGAAATCAGCCTATCATCCGATAGTCAAAAACTTTTTTGAGGCGACGAATTTTGATTGGTTAAGAACTGACCTGGATCTTCTTGAAAAGACAAGAGAGCAAGCCCATGTCAGAAAGGTAGCTTATAAGCAAAGAGTCGCTAAGTACTATAATACTCAAGTAAAATCAAAGTCATTTCAAAAGGATGATCTCGTTCTCAAATGAGCTGAAGTTTCTAAGCCAAGTGAACAAGGCAAGCTTGCCCTGAATTAGGAAGGGCCTTGTCGAATCTCTGATGTTATTCACCCAGGAGCCTATAGAATTGAAAACCTCGATGGATCTTGTATTTTTCATATTTAGAATTCTGAAAATCTCAAAAAATATTATCAATAAAAATACTTCAAGGAGCTCATTTTTGTACGACATATGTCTTATGGTAATTAAAAATTGATCTCCAGATCGATAAAGCCCCGACAACCGAAAAGGAGATAAGATCTCCCAATCTTTAAAAATCTGATCTTTGGATCGGTAAAGTCCCAAAAGGTCGGAAAGGAGATAAGATATCCCGATCTATAAAAGTCCAATCTTTGGATCAGTAAAGCTCCAAAGAGCCAAAAAGGAGATAAGATCTTTCGATTTATAAAAATCTGATCTCTAGATCGATAAAGCCCTGAAGGACCGAAAAGGAGATAAGATCTCTTGATCTATGAAAATTTGATCTCCAAATTGGTAAAGCTCCAAAGGAGTGGAAAGGAGATCAGATCTTCCGACCTACCAAGATCCGATCTCCGAATTGGTAAAGCCCTGAAGGACCGAGAAGGAGATAAAATCTTTCGATCTATGAAAATCTGATCTTCAGATCGGTAAAACCCTGAAGGGTCAGAAAAAAGATAAGATATCCCAATCTATAAAAATTCGATCTTCAGATTAGTAAAGCCTCGAAGGATCAGAAAGGAGAAGATCTCTCGATCTATGAAAATCCAATCTCCAGATCGTAAAGCCCTGGAAGGTCGGATAAGAGACAATCTCCTGATCTATAGAAACCCAATCTCTGGATCAAAATTACCCTATTAAAAGTATCGATCTTCGATCAAGGCTTTCTTATGGAGAATACCGATCTTCAAATCAATGTTATCTTGGAATTCTATCTCTGGATCCAGGTTATCTTGAACTTCTATTGAAAATCTATGGATCTTTAGATCTTATTACATTGAAAGTCTAACTTGTTCAACACTGCATCGGATAAAGGTATATCTAAACCTTGACTTTAAATCAATTATTAATTGGTAAAGCCAAAATTGTTAATTCTTTAGTTTTGTTGAGCTACAATCTTGTAAGATATGTGCAGTTATTTTGCCTTGAAAAGTTATGAAAATTGCTAAGTAATAGGAATGTACACATCGGACCATGACACATTGAAAAATATTTCATTACTATAAAAGAAGAATATAAAAGAAAGGACCCACTTTGGGTCATTATAGCTCAAAAAAGAAAAAAGACCCACAACGGTCGTTACAGACTAAAAGGACCCATACTAGGTCAATACATTCCAAAAAAGACACGAGTTATAAAATAACAATGGGAGCCTCAAAGCTCTTGGAGCTATTTCTTCTTTAGTTTGCTTTGGCTCCTTGATGACCTCAGCAGTTGCAGGGGTCTCCACAGATACCACCTCGACTGTAGAGGCTTCGACTGGAGGCACCGTGGTGATTGGTGTCCAGAGCCTCCTCATCCTCAGAGAGAATTTCATAATTAAAGTTTCACTTGGTGTCCGGACACCCCCACGAAGTCCCAAAACTCCATGGAATGAGAGCTCAGACAAAAAAGAAACGACTTTTCCAATCGTGAATGGAGAAGGAAGGCTAGGGCCAAACTTATAATTTTTTTATGATAAGAAGTACCATCAACCCTTCTCACACAAGTGTCTTTTCTAAATAACTAACGATCTGAATAGAGAAATTCTAAGTTCTATATGCTGGAAACTACATATTATTATGAATACTATTATCATCCTAATGGCATTCGGATCGCTTGAGTAGGATGAATCCTATAAAAATCAAAGACATTGCAGAAAAATAGGTGCAGTAGAAATCAAAGTCTAGATCAGATGGCTTTATCATAAAAGGCTATGCAGCTTCCAGAGGTTCAGAAATCCAACCTTCTAGGCTGGCACCAGTATTTCATATTTTTTTTGAAGATTCATCAGGTTCTCAATCAAAATGGATCCCTCCATTTTTGAACCAAGATAGTCTAGAAGACCATGTACAGGTTCTAAATAATTCTACAGAATCGGTATCAGGGTTTTCTTGAGGAGGATCTTCTAATTCAAAAGCTAATAAGGGCTGGGTTGATCAGATCTGTGGTGTTCGATGTATGTCTTAGAAGTCAATATAGCTGATACATTATAATAATTCTAAGACATAATTTTATACTTAAAATATTGATTTGATCAATAAAAAGATAAAATTTTATTTTTATTTAAGTGTGATATATCTTTAAATCATCCATAGAATTAATACTTACGATACATATTCTTAAGATGTTGAGAATTAGAAGCATGTATAATTAATTTTAAATTATTTTTGATCATAGTATCATCATAAGGATGATGATCGATCCGATAGATCGATGCATAGATCGCTTCCTTCAGAATAGATGAGTCTCTAGTTTACAGTGTAGAGACACTGAGCAATAAGTGCAGATAGTACTGAGCGTAACTATACGAGAGGTCATATAGATTTCTACTCAATCGTCAATGATTATCTTGATGCTGTAGTTGTGTAAATGATCTTTTGATCTATGATGCATGATTGCTCACAGTGAGTTCCTGGAGTTTGACTGCATAGAAATATAACATCTTTGAGTCCTTATAGTGTATGTTGGTGATAGTTGGTCCACTATAGAGCAAGATATGCATTTAGATAAAATTTATCGATCTTGATAGAAAGAAGTAGTCCTATAAAATTTGAGAGGCTAAGTCTGTAAGTCTATGGTCACAGCAGTATGATGGATGAAAAAGAATTTTCATGAGAATCACAATTGGACTTGAGCTAATCGAATCTAACATATAACTGATATTGAGGTTTGATGATTTATCCATGATCTGCTATCAAGTCGGGACTCACGATAGAGGAACTTGATCATACAAAAAGTATACCTTGAGCTTCGTTATTCGATTATACTAGGTTACCACTACATACTGCTAGGTGTCACTGATGGATTGTGAGAGCTCACTAGGATTGTTTTAGATCGATAATCCTTATTGAGTTAAAATGAAATCGTTCCGACTCATTAAAAAAAAATTCAATGATATCATAATAGAGATCATGGTATATCTTACTATTAAATAGAATTGAACCTATGGGGTCACATAAATAAAAAAACTAATTTAGATTGATCAATTAGACTTAAGAAGTTCTAATTGGATTAGAATTTAGAGAAATCTTATTGGGTTTAAGAAAGCCTTGCTAGCACATGGTTAAATCTAATTTTCTTTGAACTTGGATTCCTTATTTGATAAGGATTAGATCAAGTTAAATTACATGCATTAAACCTAATCCAAATTAGAATTGAAATTGAGTTAATGGAGCTTAATTGTTAGGCGCCAACATACTTTAGATCAAGCCTTAATTATGCCATTTGATTTAATCAAATTGGGTGCATTATATGGGATCAATTAGAGGGACCATGTCCCTTTAAATCTGATTGGGGCATGGGGCTATGGGATAGCATGGATGGGACGCACGCCCCATCCCCTTGTGGCATAAGGACTCCTTGTGGGTGCCAATAGTTGGCGCCCCCTTCCCTTTTTTATGAGATAAGGATTAATTAATAGGTTTAAGAGTTTAAAAAGACTCCTAATAAGATTAAGAATCCTCTTTAAATAAAGATTGGAGTTTGGTTTGGACTTTAATTGAAGACTTATTTAAAGAGATCCCCTCTTAGCCTTATGGTATTACATCAAAGCCTCAAACTAACCCCGCCAAGTGTCTCCATGCCTCCCCTCTCTCCCTCTCTTTCTCCAATCCCAAAGGGTTGGGCATCCATTTCTCCATGCCCAAAATCTGGTTAGAGCATCCCCTGTTCCTTCCTTTCTTTGGTTGTGGTTGACTACATCAAGAAAAATCCAAAAAAAGAAAAACAACTGATTAAGGAGTTGATCTAGAGTTCCAAAGGCTGATCAAGAGTTGATCAATTGTATGTAAAAAATCAAGAGAATCAATCGATCTTGTTCCCACATGGATATCCGTAGAGGTCGGATATTTGCACAGCTAAACTTAAACCTATTCTTTTTCTAGATCCAAGGTTGAAGAAAGAAAAAATGAAAAAATATGTGATCTGATCACATAATTTTATTTTCAAATTAAAATCAGTATGTATTATTTTCAGCATATGTACTAGATTTTTAGATACTTTGATCACATATATGTATGCTTAGATTAAAAGAGTTTTGATCTATTATTTTATTGCATTCTTATTCAAAAAGAATTTTGAAATCTGTATACACCAGCACCATATGAATTTTTAAATAGTGGTATCAGAGCCATAAATTCATATGTTTGAAAATAATATACAATTTTTGAAAAAAACTTCAAAATCTAATTTTTATTGACACATGAGATGTGTGGATGCTTGAATTAGTTCTGAAATTTATTTAAGATCTGATTTATAAATTGTATATGTGATGTATGATGGCATGCTTAGGTTTGAAATTTATTTTAGATATATTTTTAATTTATGTATGAGATACATGAAGGCATGTATATGATCTGAAATTTTATCTAGATCTGAATTTTGATTAATATATGAGATACATGATGGCATGCATAGATCTAAAATTTAAATTTAATTTGAATATTAATTTATGTATGAGATATATGATGGTATGTCAAAATCTGAAATTTAGACTAGATCTGAATTTTAATTCATATATGTGATATATGAATATATGTTAAGATCTAAAAATTAGTTTTGAGATCAAAAACTTAATTTTCATACCATGAATTTAGATCTAAAATTTAGTTTTAAGATCTGAAATTTATGTCTGTGCATGAGAGATTTGTCATGGGTAGATCAAATTAGGTCATGCGATTGGATTACAATTAGAATTTATGATTTAACATAATACATCTAAATCGATTTAAAGATTGATGAAATCGAGTCAAGTATTGATTAGGGTTAGGTCAATAGAGCTTATAATCATATAATTATTATTGATCGAGCCGATTAACACCCATATGTAGAATCAATTAACCTAAGGACCTAATTCGACTCTATGGCTTGAGCCTTATTCACTAAAACAAATCTATTTGGATCAATTGATCAATTAATATCTCAGACAAGTAATTAAAAGGTGGCTATTTAATGAGGATCCTTGATCTATTAAGGGAGAGCCTCCCATCGATCTCCATTTATCTAGTCAATTTGAAAGATTGAGTCTTGAATATGATTGCTTGGCCCATGTCAATTAGATCAGTTATCTGATGACTGATTAGATGAAATCTAAACCTAAACTTCTCTATAAATATTAAGTCTAGAGGTCTTCCACTATTGTAAAATACAGACGTGCTATTAGTGTTGATTATTCTCAGTTGGTTACAGTAGTTCAATTTCATCAGGAATATACAATCACTCTATTAGCAAAGAATTACTCCAGAGCAAAGATGGAGTTGGGCCTAATATCTGTCAAATGAGGGATGCGATGACGGTTTTGCATCTGCTTGTTAACGGTGGGTCGGACTTAACTAAGGAGTGTGGTCAATATCTATCAGGAGAGCCAATATGATTTAGAGACCAAGTTGCTGCAACATACTTAGAGAAGCATCAGGATAAGAAGTTATCCATGCATCGATATACGTGTTATCAATATCTATCAAGTGAGATACATGGTATTGGTGGGACCGCAGCACTCATTAGAAATTCAATTATCATATTAGGATTTTCACTTTCCATCCGGAGAGTGTAGGGATCCAAAAAAATAGTGAGAATTTTATTTGTTTCTTAAAATTTTTAGAGCAAATATAAAATTTAAAGTATAAAAGTCTAATTGAATCTCTACTCTAGTAGTTAAACCATGTCAGCTTCAAACCCTTTAGTCCGTATCCTTGAGTCTAATCATTTGATCGGAATAAATTCTAAAGACTGGCTAAGAAACCTCAAGATTATCTTGATTTTCAAAAAATTAGGATATGTACTTGATCAAAACCCTCCAGTATTACAAACCATTTTAGTGTTGAGCAGAGAGTAGTATATAATAAATAGATGGATGAAGACAGTCGGATTAAGTGCTATATGCTAGTTTCCATGTCAAATGAGTTACAAAGCCAGCATAAGCATATGCCTACTGTCAGGCTATGATCACTCACTTGCAAGAGTTGTATAGTGAGAAGAACTGTATTGCGTATTTTAAGGTCTCCAGAGATTCAATATGAAAATACGTGAAGGACAGTTGGTCCATGAACATTGTATAATAGTGATCAAAGATCTTGAGGAGCTTGAGAAGCTCGGACTGAATATGTAGAAAAAATTATAAGTGATTTGATCCTCCAATCTCTTATAAGTTTATATAGTCAATTTATTATAAATTTTTATATGAACAAACTGGACTACACTATATCCAAACTGGTCAACATATTGGTCACTACTGAGAAAATCGTGAAAAGTTTCAAAGGATACTGTTCTTGTGTGGAGCGGACTTCTTCATTCAAGAGAAAGTCTGGTTGGAAGAAGAGGAATAAATCGTAAAGAAGCAGAAAAAGAAGAGCAAGCCAAAGAAGGATGCTCTGAAGAAGGCTGCAGTGAAAGAAAAATATTTTACTATGATGGTTATGACCATTAGAGGAGGAATTATCCACTTTATCTGGAGAGCCTGAAGATCAAAAAAATGACATACCTTTGGAAGGTATGCCAAGTATGCTCGTAATTGAATCTAACATAACGATTTCTTCTACTTCTAGTTGGATATTGGACTCTAATTCTAGTGCTCATAGATATACTTCAATACAGGATCTAATAGAAAGTAGAAGATTGAGGGAAGGTGATATAATCCTTCAGATCGATAATGGAGTAAAAATTATCGTAGAAGTTATTAGTATTTATCCTCTTCGATTACCGTCAGAGTTTAGATTAGATTTAAAAGATTGTTATTTTATACCTATAGCTAGTCGTAATTTGATTTTCATATTTATGCTAGATAAGATGATTTTGATTTTAATTTTAATAAAAAAATTTATTTTATTTATTTATGAAATAAATTGGTTGTACGTGATCTTTTAATTGACAGACTTTATCACTTGCATGTTGATGTGAATGTGAATATAAACGAGCAAAATAGTGAGTACCGTAGGTCAAAAGAGATCCAAAGATGAAATTAACCAGAAGTACCTGTGGCATCTTAGGCTAGATCATATTGGAGATGATAGGATAAACAAACTGAAAAAGGATAGGATCCTTGACTCTTTTGATTCTAAGTCGTACCCAACTTGTGAATCTTACCTTCGAGAAAAAAATAGCCAAGCTATCCTTTGTAGGACATGAGAAAAGGACCACTGAGATACTTGCCCCGATACACACCGATATGTGTAGACCATTTGATATGCAGGTCAGAGATAGTTATAGCCATCACTTTTATCGATGATCTGTCACAGTACGGGTATGTGTTTCTGAGGAGACACAAATCTGAAGCTTTTAAAAAGTTTAAAAAATTCAAAAATGAAGTAGAAAAGTAGACAGACAAATCTATTAAGGTTCTTCGATCTGATCAAGGAGGTGAATATCTTAATCTAAAATTTCTAGAATATCTTAAGGACTCCTTCTGGAACATCTCAACTCAATGGACTCCTCTTGGAACATCTCAACTCAACGGGATATCCGAAAGGAGGAATAGGACCCTATTAGATATGATCAGGTCCATAATGAGCTTCACTGATTTACTCTTATATCTTTGAGGACATGCTTTGTTAACCATAATATATCTATTGAATAAAGTTCATCTAAATCTATTCCTACCATACCATATGAGATATGGCATGATAAGAAGTCGAGTCTAGGTCATCTAAAAATTGGAGATGTCCAGCCTATGTCAGAAAATAAATGGCTGATAAACTAGAAGATAGATCTGTCATAGCTCATTTTATAGGATATCTGAAAAAAATCATAGGATATTATTTTTACATTCTACAAGATCTCAATATGATTGTGAGTCATCATGCCAAATTTTTAGAAAATTAGTTTATCGAGGATGCAGGTGGTGGGAGGTTAATTAAGCTTGAAGAGAAAATCTCTAAAGAGTAACGAGCTATAGATTCTCAGAAACTCATTATTCATGAGCCACTAGTAGATATTTATCCACCACCTCATAGATCTAGTAGGATCTCCGGTCCTCCTGAAAGATCATGAGTATACTTATGGAGGATGTAGAAAAATATTCTTTATGAGAGATAAGGATCATGGAGATGATCCGAATATCTTTGATGAGGCGATATCTGACATCAATTTAAAAAAATGATTAAATACAATAAAGTCAGAAATTAACTCGATGCACTCGAACCAAGTATAAACCTTAGTAGATCTACCTCAGGATATAATATCCATTGAGTGTAAATAGATTTACAAAAGAAAAATAGGTACAGATGATAAGATAGAGACCTATAAAGCTAGGCTCGTGAAAAAAATTATAGTCAACACAAAAGCATTAACTATTAAAAAATCTTTTCATCTGTAGTCATGCTAAAATTCATCCACACTTTGCTTACTGTTGTAGGTTATTATGATTATAAAATTTGATAGATAGATATAAAAACTGCTTTTCTGCATGGATATCTTGAGGAAGATATCTATATGGAGTAGCCTTTGAATTTCACATTCGGTGATGGTAATCATCAAGTCTGTAAGCTGTAAAGATCTATATATAGATTAAAGCAAGCTTCTCGGAGTTAGAATCTTTATTTTGATGATACAATCAAATCATTTGGTTTCATCAAAAATAAAGAGAAATCTTGTGTATACAAAAGGGTCAGTGAGAGTGTAATAACATTTCTCATATTGTACGTAGATGATATCTTCCTTATTGAGAATGATATTCCTATGCTGACCTCGATTAAAAGATGGTTGTCCAAAAAATTTTTCATAAAAGACCTAAAGAAGGCATCCTATATTCTTGAAATAAAGATTTATAGGGATAGATTTAAAAAGTTGCTAGGCCTATTACAAAAACTGTACATAGAAAAGTATTTTTTTGAAGAGATTCAGCATGAAAAAATATAAAAGAGGACTTCTACTCTTAGGCATGGTATTCATCTTTCTAAGACGATGTGTTCGATCACATCTGAAAAAGTTCAACGCATGAGTAGGATTTCTTATACCTCCATTATAAAGAGCCTTATGTATGTCATGCTGTGTATTCAATTTGATATTATTCTTGCTGTGAGTGTCACGAGCAGGTATCACTCGAATCCAAATGAGAACAGTAGATAGCTGTGAAGAATATCCTTAAGTACTTGAGAAGAACTAACGATTTGTTCTTGATCTTTGGAGGAGGTTCTGAGTTGCGAGTCGAGGGTTATACTGATTCAGACTTCATATCTAATCCTGATGATAGAAACTTTACATCAGGGTATGTGTTCGTATGCAATGATGGCATAGTTAACTGGAAGAGTTTCAAGCAACCTATCATAGCATATTTAACCACAGAAGCTGAGTATATCGCTACTTCAGATACTACAAAGGAAGGTTTCTGATTCAAAAAGTTCATCGCAGAACTTACGGTAATGACATCAGATGTCATACCAATGTATTGTGATAACAACGGAGTCATTGCACTTGCTAAGAAGTCGAGGTCTCATCAAAAATTCAAGCACATCGAGCAGTAGTTTCACATCATACGCGACTATCTCAAAAAAAATATATCAAGACATGAAGAGTAGACTCCACAAACAATATGGTAGATCTACTGACAAAGCAATTGAGTCGGCCAAAGATGGAAGTCCACCTTAAGAAGATAGGACTTAAATTAGCGGCCAATTGGCTTTAATCCAAATGAAAGATTGTTGGATGTATATCCTAGAAGCCAATATGGCCGATACATTGTAATAACTCTAGGACATAATTTTATACTTAAAATATTAATTTGATTAATAAAAAGATAAAATTTTATTTTCATTCAAGTGTGATGTGTCCTTAAATCGATCATAAAATTAATATTTACGATACATATTCTCAAGATGTTGAGAATTAGAAGTATGTATAATTAATTTTTAAATTACTTTCAATCATAGTATCAACATGAGGATGGTGATCGATGCGGATAGACTGACGCACAGATCGCTTCCTTCGGGATAGATGAGTTTCTAGTCTATAGTGTAGAGATAATATTACCGTTTGAGCAACACATGCTTTATTCACATTCAACTGATATCTATTCATATTACTTTATGATCACCAGTTAGGCTAATTTGTCATTTGGCAAGCTAAATCAGTGGAAAGCTGCACTCTTTTCCCTCTTGTGAAAAAAAAATTTAGGAAATGTCCAAGGCACCATGGCCATTTCGGCTTCATGTATAAAAATCTGAGATTTTCAAGAGGCTGTTCATTTTTGTCTAGGCATATTGTAAGACTCAACTCTATTGAAAGGCAAAATATGGATAGTTATTAGAGAACAACTAATCTTGAGCGTAACCATACTAAAAATCACATAAATTTCTACTCAATCATCAGTGATCATCTCGATGCTGTAGTTGTGTGAATGATTTTTTGACCTACAGTAGCACGATTGCTCACAGTGAGGCTGCTAGATTTGATTACATAAAAATATGATCTCTTTGAGTTCTTATAATGTATGTTAGTGATAGTTAGTCCACTGTAGGAGTAGAATGCATATCTAGATGAAATCTATCGATCTTGATAGAAAGGAGCAGTCCTATGAGATTTGAGAGGCTAAATTCATAAGTCTGTGGTCACAGTAGTGTAATTGATGGAAAAGAGTTTTCATGAGAATCATGATTAGACTTGAGCTAATCAAATCTATTATATAACTGATCCTGAGATTTGATGATTTATCCATGATCTGCCATCAAGTCGAGACTCACGATAGAGGGACTTGATCACACTAAAACTGCACCTTGAGGTATGTTATTCGGTTCTCCTGGGTTGCCACTACATATTACTAGGCATCATTGATGGATTGTGAGAACTCACTAGAATTATTTTGGATCGACGATCTTTATTGAGTTAGAGTGGAATTATTCTGATCCATTGAAAAGAGTTTCAATGATATCATAATAGAGATCATGATATATCTTACTATCAGAAAAAATTAAACCTATAGGGTCATACAAATAAGAAAACTAATTTGGATTGACTAATTAGACTTGAGAAGTTCTAATTGGATTAGGATTTAGAGAAATCCTATTAGGTTTAAGAAAGCCTTGCTAGGATATGATTAAATTCAATTCTTCTTTGAACTTAGATTACTTATTTGATAAGAATTAGATCAAGTTAAATTACATGTATTAAATCTAATCCAAATTGGATTTAGAATTGGATTTATGGAGCTCAATTGTTAAGCGTCAACATACTTCGGATCAAGTCTTAATTGTGCCATTTGATTTGATCAAATTGGGTGCATTATATGGGGATCAATTAGAGGAACCACACCCCCTTAAATCTGATTGGGGCATGGGGCTATGGGATAGCATGGATGGGGCGCATGCCCCATTCCCTTGTGAGGTAAGGAGTCCTTGTGGGCAGCAACTATCCCCTTTCCTTATGAGATAAGGATTAATTAATAGGTCTAAGGGTTTAAAAGAAGGACTCCTAATAAGATTAGGAATCCTCTTTAAACAAAGATTAGAGTTTGGTTTGGACTTCAATTCAATGCCTATTTAAAGGGACCCCCTCTTATTCTTATGGCATAACATCAAAGCCTCAAACCAGCCCCTCCAAGTGTCTCCACGCCTCCCCTCTTTCCCTCTCTTTCTCCAATGCCCAAAGGGTTGGGCGTCCACTTCTCCATGCCCAAAATCTGGTTGGGCATCCTCTCTTCCTTCGTCTCTTTGGTTGGTGGCTGATCTACATCAAGGAAGATACAAGAAAAGAAAAAAGGCTGATTAAGGAGTTGATTTAGAGGTCCAAAGACTGATCAAGAGTTGATCAATTGCGTGTGAAGAAATCAAGAGAATCAATCCATCTTGTTTTTGCATGGATATCCATAGAGGTTGGACGTTTGCGTGACTAAAGTTGAACCTATTCTTCTTCTAGATCCAAGGTTGAAAAAAGAAAAAATAAAACAGATATGTGATTGATCCCATGATTTTATTTTCATATTAAAGTCAGTATGTATTATTTTCAGCATTTGTACTAGATCTTTAGATACTTTGATCAAATATATGTATGCTTAGATTAAAAGAGGTTTTTATCTATTATTCTGCAGCGTTCTTATTCAAAAAAAATTTTGAAATCTGCATACACCAGCACCATATCAATTTCCAACATGTGGGTCATCTACGACCTTCTTTTCCTTTCTACCTCTAGCAGATTTTTTTTTTCCTGGAAGGTTTTCTAAAAGAAGACAAAAAAGGGGAACATAACGAGAACTAAAAAAGGAATATTTGAAGGCTCAAAGAAAACAAATGAGAAAAAAGCCGGTACCTAAAGGCAATGAATGAAACCTCCTTAGAGATGAGAAATAAGCTCTTCTTCTTCATCTCCAGCGAGCTTCCTACTTCTCCGACGGCTGTTGAACATGGAAGAGCTCCAAAAAATAATTCGACAGCACCTCTGCAAGAAAGTAGCAAAAATGAACAATTGCTGGGAGGCAAAAGTTTTTTGAAGGTGAAATAACCGTTCAGGTGAACCGACCCCATTACTGATCTATGACATTTGGTACCGATCCAACAGTCTTGTTAGGTGGCGGTTCGGCACACTTTCACCAGATTTGGCCACATCAGATAGATCTACAATTATATTGATTGGCCAATCAGGTGCTGACAAATGGCGCACATCTATCCAATATTTGCAGAAATGCCTTTTCAGACAATCATGACGGAAAGATCTGACGAATCATTTTCTGAAAGATCAGACTCTTTATTTTCAATCAAATAATTAATTTTGATATTATCGAGATACAGTGCATTTATATCAGGCGGTGGGATCTCCAGATCGGTAAAGCTCCTAAGGGCATAGGTAAAAATTCGATCTTCTGACTAGTAAAGCCCTAAAGGGCATAGGTAAAAATCCGATCTTCAGATTGGTAAAGCTCCAAAGGATATAGGTAAAAATTCGATCTTCAGATCGATAAAGCCCCGAAGACACAGGTAAAAATCATATCTTCAAATTGGTAAAGCTTCACGAGGCATAGGTGAAAACTTTATCTTCAAATCAAACATTTCTACTTTCCATTTTCGATCTGATAACTATCACCTCGGATATAGAAAATGAAAAAAAAATATTGGTTCACTAAACCGACCCTAATCCACGTGGCATCATCATATGAGATCAAGAAATTATCAATCTCAAAGCACTGATATGTAATATATTAACTTGCTAATAAGCAGATACTTAGGTCGGTCCTTTACCGACCTTAATAAAAATACCTTGGTATTCTATGTATCTGAGATCGGGAGTCAAGAAATAATGATCAATCTCCTTCAGCTCATATCGGTCTTCTGTCGAGGTCAACATTACATTATCGGTGGCAGTCATCTCCGCAATCTCTACAAATGAGCCACAGTTTGGCTATAATCTCATATACAGTTGGCAAATACAGCTAGGTATGACTTTACTCCCAGCAATACTTACAGCTGTACTCCAGCTCACTTACAGATGGCTCTAACTACCTAACAAACTCCTCTAATAGTCTAACAAACTCTATAACGGTCTCATCAGCCTCTCTATAAATAGAGGACTAGGGATCCTCTAAAGGTAGGTTCACAATTTCAAAAACCAAAAAAAACTCTGCTGATAGAAAATTTTATTAGTTCTTGAATAAGAACTCTAGTTTCTGCTTAGTCTCCTCTAGTTCCACCCTCTTCTTGTGGTCTAATACTTTTTTCATCTTCTATTCTTGAGGCTCGAACTGACTTAAGCATCGGAGGGTCAAGAACCGAAGGATCCCCATCAAATTTCTTGACTTATCTCCTAGATTTTCTTGAAGGTGCTTCAGATTGAACTGCAGTCTACTTCTAACTTGATTTCTTCTGATCTGCCCCATTCTCGGATTTTTGAGCCTCACAGCAACACTATCCATACTCTCTACCATAGGTCACCATGCACTACTTCTAGCCCTTTGCCTTATCCATCACCTTCATCTTCTCCACCTACCACAAGGCCTGCATTGTTGTCCGCTTCCTCCCCATGGGCATATAGGTTCCTGCACAGGCCCTCGCTACAAGTAGCTTCTGCCCCAACCTCTTTCTTTTTAAAAAATAGTCTCATCACTATGTATGTCCAATACTTTGATCTGGCATCAACTCATAAGATATTTGATAGAATATCTACAAGAGATGTCTCTCTTTTACCTAAAATCTCCTTAAAACACCAGATGAACCTTCTTGCAAGTCCATTACTATAACTCAAGTAGCAATATTATTTGAGTTGCAATGCCACTTCAACTACAAGACAACCTTTTAAGAACAAAAATTTCTTCATTTTGAAAATAATCTTACATAGTGTGACCTAATTTCTCTTTTATTTTGTTAAGGGTTGTTAAATATGGATGTATGGAGGGGCAAAATATGGAAGATTAGCCAAAGAATCTAATTTTTGATTGGGAATGACAGACTTTGTCCAAACCATTTAATTCACCTTAATCAACCCACCTAACACAATCCATTTGGTTCACGAGATGGAGACAGGTTTGGTTTAAGACTCCTCCATCAATTGGATCATAGAGGAATGTTGTAGAATATATATTTTTAAATATTTATATTTATATTGATATATTTTTAAAATTTATATAATATATGAGCTATTAGACCAATGATCCAATAGCTATTTTTAAATTTTATATTTGAAAGAATCAGATTTGTCCAGTCCAAGACTTCAGCCCAGCCCACTAGTATCCCTTCATGGTCCCAAAGTGTTCATTGGGCCCAACCCATTTATCCAATGACGGAAAGATCGTTGGAACCGGAATTAGAATCTTGTCCTTCAGACTGCAGGATTTGTTTTTTTCCCTTTCTTTTTGAACCTGCGGATGGAAGGAAGGGTAGGCCAGGATAGGCCCATTATCAGAAATTTATCTGCCTCTATATATCTAAGAAAACAAAAAAAAAAAAAAAATCCAACTAGTAGCAGCATATTTTTAAAATTCAAAACCTGGGGAAATATGGACAAGTGGAAATTGGTGATAATCAAAAACTACAACTCATTGGTTTTGGGGAAACAAATATGAATAAATAATGAATTGAGTAGACAAGAATGATTTATATGAACATCATAATTAAGATAGTTCATGCAGAATATTCATGAGATTGATGTATGACCAACACCAGATAGAGTTGTCTAATGGGCAAGTCTGCTGACCTGCAAACTGAGACCTCCTCTCTTATTCAAATCATCGCATCCACTTCTCTAAATTATTCAACTATGTTGGGTGGTGGGAATATCTCCTTCATTATCAGGTGAAATAACATGGGAAATTTATTAGCTCTGGTGCATTTAACAATGCGTAGGACCACCCAGTAAGTTCAAGAATCACTATCAAGTCCAAAAAAGACATGCGGGACATGTTTCATTGGAAGAAAGTTGAGCTCTAAAATTAGCATAATAATAAATGACTCCCGCTTCAGTTGTGGTCGGGGAGGGTTCCATTCTCATTTCCTTTCTGAATGCGAATGTCTTGATCCCTCAAAACCTAATCGCAACTCTCTCTTTCAAATATTTTATATCCCATTCTACCATGTTTAATAAAAAATTGATTTTTTCAAAATATCTTTCTGTTTGATTCAAATCCTATTTCGACTTTGATTTCAATGAAAAATCAAATATATCTGAAATTCTCATTTCAATCCATTCTGATTCATATTCTAGCAAACCAAACGCATCCTTGGTGTATGAAATTATGAATAAATAACAAATTGGTACGGAGGTTCTACGTAAATTTATTTTAAGAAAATTCTCAATGTGCCAAAACTTCGCAGTTTCTTCTTTAAACATGTGTACGTTGATTTTATCAACAAATTTTCATCATCCAAATAAATTTTAAGGTTTGATTACAAAAATCATTATTTTGGTAAAATTGTATAATACAAATTTCTAATCTACATCACCCAAGCTTGCGATCCTCATGTCAACGATGGATTCATCATCAACCACAATTTGGTTCGTTTACAGACATATTCTGCTCTAAACTATATGGGATAAATCAAGAATTTTATTAGTTAAAATTACACTATTCAATAATTTATAGAAGCTTTTTCGCCATGAAAATCCCACCAGTCTCGAACCTCGAATGGTGTCTCGCCAACAAAGATGGTGAAGTCGAAAGTGTAATACGATCCACCATCTCTTCAAATTACCCTACAAGATCAGATTAAAAGGCTGGATCCACCGGTGAGAACCAGGTGAGCCAAGCCACCCCAGTCTACTAGTACTCAAGCAAAAGGACGAAGTTGCCGCAGGTCATTCGGGCCACGTAGCCAGTGGCAACTTTGTGAAGTATATTTGTGAGTCAGTGGCGTGGGGAAAACTTGGTTGGCTCTCTTAAACCATTAATGCAACAATCTTAATACCAAAACCCAAAATCAACTTCAAATTCTTTGAGTAGATATGGCAATTTAGCCAATACATTAGATATTTGATCCAAATAGAATAAATTTTATCCAATCCGATTAAAATCTGGATGAATATAGGTTATAGAAAAAATATCCAAACGAGTTTGAAATAAGTACAGATAATGATATGCCCGATCCGAATCCGATCTTCCTTTCAAAATTATACTGATTTTATATTATTTATATATATCCAATCCGATCCGATCTGATCGATCCTCTTATCTATCCAATCCAATCTGATCCAAAGCGGATATAAAATGGGTACTTACAAGATGGATATGGATATGGGCTGACCTGACGCGTTGCTATCTCTACGTTGAGTTTGTTCTACACTTGCTTCAAAGGAGGAACGCCCATTTCAAACAAATCTCTTAGGTCACTCGGATTACAGGTTTTGCAATGGAAGAAGGTACGATCTCTTGGTACATGGTTGTGTGATTGAGTTCTCAAGCAATGGTAGCTGGTAAACAAGTCCATAGCGTCGGGGTCAATGGTATATGATATAAGATGATTTTGACCTTAGAAAACAGTAGGTGACTCGAAGTTGATGAGAAAACACAACAATCAAGGTCCTTGGAAGTTTGGAAGAGTAAAAGAACGTTGGGAGATATTGGTATTTTAACGCACGTAGCTTCAACTTGAAACTGGAGGTTGGGGAACAGAGTACATGAACATGGAAGTAAGGAGAATGATATGAAGATTGACACACCATTGTTTTTGAGTAGCATGAACGACAATATTGATAAGATTGAGGTGCACAGACATCCCAGTTGGCATTGTCCAAGTGACTGCCAAATTAACTCCACTTCACGCCTCGAAAATGATCCATTCTTCTTCTTGTTTTTGTTTTTTTTTTTTTTTTTTTTTTTTTTTAAAGATACAATGAGGGATACTGTAAAGGTCAAGAAAACAAATTATCAATTTTACTATTCAAATTTAGAGGTGATGTGAAGAAAGATTTCAACTTTCAAGGGAGAACAAGAAAGATTACCAATTTAACCATCTTATTTTTTTATAATTTTTCTTCTCTTTCCTGTTTGTTTTATTGTTTAGTAACTTCAAATTTGATATAAGACGATCAGTCAAGCTAGCTGACGCTCCATTCCACCAAGAGGTGATTTACTACTTGGATATCCTAGATATAATGGCAGGAACAAGCTGAGCCAAGCCTGGCTCTAGTGTTTCTTGTTCTATATTTAAGCCAACCTCAAGTTAGCTCACCTAATTTTGAGCCAAGATCAAGCCATCCACGAACAACTTGCTTGAGAGATCAGGTGAGAATTTAAGATCATTAAAAATTTTATTTATATAGTTTGAAAAATAATCCCTATTATATTGTTATCATATATTTGTAATACATTCTATCCTACATAATCTATATTAATTTATTAAAAAAGTTATTAGTTATTATTTATATAACTAATTAAAATAATATATTTTATTATAATTTTATTATTCTAAGCTAATTTGAGCCAAACTTGAATAAGCTAAGTTTGATTCATTGCTTAACCAATCGAGCTGGACTCGAGCTGGCTTGAAAAAAAAATTGTTTGTTTGCTAACCCTACCCTTACGTATTCATAGACGAAATATTCAACAAGAAGTTCTCATACTTCTACCCATATAATATTAACCCGCTACGAAGTCCAACAAATTTGTGCGCTAAGCAAAGCAGCAACCCAGCTGTGATCATAGATGAAATATTCAACAAAGATTGCTTAAACTTCTACTCATATAATATTAACCTGCTACCAAGTCCGACAACTTTGTGCACCAAGCAAAGCGGCAACATCCACAACATTTCTTGTCAATGAAATTTGAGGTGGATCTTCTACCATTTGCGCAAAAAGAACATCCATGGCAGTCCTCTAGATAAGCGTACTCTTGGGACTTGGGTCTTTGGTTCGTGCCATGCCCATGTGACATCCAGCATTTTCTTAGTCTCTAATCAACCTTCAGCCCATCTTTCAAGCCCAGAGCCAAATAGCAACTTTCTTTTCATCATTATAGTTAAGTCACTTGAATCTTACTTAATTCCTGGCAGGAAGAGCATTTGAACTTTGAAATGGGTGGTTCACAGTTAATAGCTCACCTTACACCTCTGCCTCTTTTCACTGTTCTAACAAACAAATTCAGCAGCTCTGGCTTTGAGAAGCAAGTCATGAATGTGGTATGTAGGAAAAAAACAATGTTTATGGTATTTTAGATTATTAAATACTAGTTTGGTTATGGTAGATGAAGGAAGGAAGCCAGACTATCCAAATGATAAATGGTTAGAGAAACTGTCACATTCAAGCACTTTGTGATGCAAAGGAGATTATATGGGCTGAAGAAGAGAGAGAAGAATCCGCAATTTATTTTTTCACTTCACAATTAAATCTAATCCTCTCTTATAGTACCATTGACATGATTTCATTCGAGTGTAGAATATTCTTTGGTACTTCTATGCTATATGGAGGTTGCAGGAAAATCCCCAGCAATTTCCAGTTGCTGATAGCCATAAATTGGTACATCAATCACCTTATTAGCTAGGGAGGAGCCATATGGTTAGGGAAATCAAAGATTTATCTTGCTCTCTAAAGAAGAATACTGACTGTATCTTGTTGCAAAGATTAAAATTTATGGATTGGGGTTATATTTTTCGCATGAAAGAAGGATTCACCTTCCTTTGTACAAATCCACCATTGGATCACCCACCGCACAGCTCTCAAAGTGACTAATGGATGGTCGATTCATGCGAAGGAAGGTGAACCGTTCTTTTCATGCAAAAGAAACAACCCCGACCCGACATACATATATCAAGAGGAAGTTGATTGATAGATCAAAAGACTGCTCCACATGTCCCATGTCAGTAGACCTTCTGGTCCAACTATGTGTGGGTAACACAGTGGTCCGTCCCTCCTAGCCTCATTCTGCTTGTCTTTAAATGAAGAATACATTCTAATACTGTTGTTGCTGCTTTTATAAAGGTGAGGAAGAAACATGCAGCAATTGAATTTTATTCTCACACCAAGTGCTAGTAGATCAACTCGGCAAGCAGTCCCATTCTCACGATGGAACCCAAAAAAAAGAGCCACTGGATACACCATTAATGGACAACTTCCAATATTTCTCTTTCACATTCTTCACTAATTTCTAGTACGCTATGAACAATTTACATACTCATGTTGGAACATTTCCTTACACTTTTGAGACTAAGAAGATCATCTGAAGCACAGAATCACATGAAAAACTGCTCCACATCACAATGGAACAGAGAGAAAGCAATGATGGTAGTAAAGTAAAAGCCTAGGTTATTAAAAGTAAAAGCCTAGGTTAAGTAAAGATATTCGTTAGGAAATACTAATGATGTCACTCACAAGCTCCAAATTCCGGTCAGTAAGCTCCGAAATCTGTTACCGTGGAGCTTCTTGACGACCTTCTTTGCATCTGCCACATCAGCCTCTGCAAGCTTATCTAGATGCTTCACATACTCAGAAGCCATGATCTTTTTCCGCCCACTGCTGCTCTCCATCAAGCACATGAGTGCGGAGAGCAGGAACTTCTTTGTCACTGACTTCTCTTCGGGATTGAGCAATAGGAGAATCCGATTCACGTTTTGATCTTGTTGTATGAATCTTCTTCTGTTTCTCTGAACCGAGACCATGCCACAGATTGCCTCCGCCGCCAACTCCCGAACCTCGAAAGATCCAGCATCGAGTAGCTTTACAAGCTCTGTCATAAAACCGGCATCGCCCATTGCCTTTTTAGTCTCTTCAGATAACCCACAGAGACGAGATGCAACCTTCAGTGCTGATTCCTGGATGGAGATCTCACCATTTCTCAGAAAGAAGAGAATTCGGTCGAGAAACCCGGTGGCAGTCAATGAATTCATGCAACTTGGAGATGAGAAACAGAATGCGTCGATAGCCCTGAGAGCAACCTCTCTTGCCTTTGAAGAATAATGAGAATTTGGATTCAGAACATTAACAAGTGATTCAACCACCCCTTCTCTTACCACCTTCTCTTTGATGGAATCATCCTCACAAGCAATGGTGGTGAGGAATTCTATTGCTAAGATTTGGAACACCTCCTCCTTCGATCTCGAAAGCTTTACAAAGACAGAGACTGCCCCTTCTTCCACCATAAACCTCTTGATCTCATCCACGCTACTGAGGCTCTTCAGTATGCCACAAGCTGAGCAGATCAATCCTCCGCTGCTGGCGTCGTCGCCGCAGATCTTGAGCAGTGTGGTAGCACCTCCTTGAGCTGAGACGGACCATGCATTATCTGAATTCTGTGTCAGTTTCTTCAGAGCTCGAGCTGCTCTCTCCTTAGCCAATGCGCTTCCCTGCTCCAAAATTTGGATCAGTGGCACGATAACTCCAGCAATTACAAGAGCTCCACGGTAGGACTCGAACCCCGCAATCACTGAAACAGCCTGCAAGGCCTCCTCTTTGATGCTTTCATCCCCAGCTTCAAGTAGGCTCGCCAGGAGACTAACACCATCGACCATTTCAACTACTAAAATTCTTACATATTTCTCGTCCTCTTGAAGGATCTCACTAAGGGCAGCTAAGGCTCGAGTTCTCATCTCCAAGTCCCCAATCTTCAGTCTTGAGGACAGATCCTTCACGTAGAACCTCATGTCCTCACGGCTCGAGCCAGCGTCTGGCCTTGACACGATAATGGCTCGGGGATGCCTCAAAATCCAAGAAGCATATATGTTATTGAACTGCTTGATGTGGAGCTCAAGCTTGGCAGTGATGACGTCAAGATCACTCCTTAGGAGGAGCTTCCCACCATTATAGGACTCATCACTGCATCGGTGGGCAAGCACTTGGGCACCGATTGCAGTCGATGCTATAGCTTCTAACAGTTTGTTGAGCTCTGAATTGGTGTTGACATGATTGCCTTCACCCATGGTGGTTAGGCCAGAGCGCAGCTGCTCGAGCTTGTTACGGATCAGTTGCCATTTGATAGGGAATAATTGGATGGAGTCGGAAGAGGAGATCAAAGAAACAATGAGCTCTGACGCTCCACAGAGACTAATCTCTTCTTCCTTTTTATTCATCTCTGGCTTCATGGAGATGGGACCATCTTCCCTGCAGCTTTGGCCACAGAATTCTCTGGGAATTTTTTGGTGATTTTGGCTAGAAGTGGGAGAGAGGATGATGTGGTTTGCTTGGTAGGGAGAGGAACCTGCAAGCAAAGGATTTTATTTGCTATTGTATACTCTGTCAAATACTTTGATATCCTGTCACTTGTGACCCTCCATCTTTGCATTTCTTAATGGACCTTTTCTCTTTTGAGAAGTGGCAATTGAACTCTGACAATACTGATATTTACACACTGGCCTTGGAATGGTTGTGTAAGGGGTAGGGACAGGTGGGGGTTATTTTGGTCATTAGAGGATGGAGGGTGGTTTGGCCTGTTGGAGGGTCTGGTGAAAGTGGAAGTCTATGATGAGAGGTTTGTTGGGAGCATGAAAGTTCAGTGTACAAAAAAAAGTTAGGTGCTTGCTCTGAGGTGATGGCCAAAATATAGGTGCCCTAGGCGTAGGACAGATCAAAATACAATGGTATCTTGGATTGCTCTTGTTATAAACTTTATTTAATTATTGGCAACCTTTTCCTTGGAACTTGTATTGAACATTCTACATATGCCCCTTCTTCCTCATTGTCAATGCTGCAAATGCCCCTTGTAAGTTTGACATACTCCAACTATACTACCTTCATATGCATTCTAGTCTTTCTTATATACTTCTGCTTCATATAAATATATACAAACTTTTACACACAGACACACACACAAGAAAAAAGAAAAAAAAGATAACATTTAAGTTACCATTGCAATACTATATACTCTTTTGCTTTATTATTTTTTGCGTTGCCTCCAAAATCTATTTTGTTATTACACTCACACTAAGACAAACGTTTCATACCATCCTATATGAATATATCCTAGAATGTAAGAAAATAAAATATTTTTTAAAGCCCTTGAGTGGATGCGAAGCTGATCCATGGCACCTTGCCTGAGTGCTTAGCAATGAAAGAAACCACCAAGTCTGTAACCTCATTCTCCTTCCAATAAACATACTCATAAAGACAAAGGTGCCCTCCCTCGCCAAACACCAGATGTATAGTAAGAGGTGTATATTAATCCCCCACCTTATCTTTAGATCCATCCAATCATCGTAACATAGTCGTCCTTAACAAGGATAGAGTCGGCTCTCAAAACCTGACGCACATAGCTGACCCTGCCTAAGCTACCTTTAGTTTCATCCTTAGGATTGAGATGTCAAAGATCGAACTTCTACCCATTATTATGAGCCTCAAGTCTCGACCTTTAATTATAAAACCTGCTCCAGCTCTACTACCCTTATCAGTCATAGTATCATCGAAGTTGACTTTGAGAAGTTCGAGGGTGGGGCTCCCAAGTGAAGAACACCATTCAGGTTGCTACAAGAGCTGAAGAGGAGTTCTGAGTATCCCGAGCTATCATAATCTCTCCAACAACATGAGTCAGTGATCTCAACAGTCTGAACCAGAGCCCTCTCCAGAATAAATCCTGATGGCCAACTCCTGCCCTCAAAGATCAAGCATTCTTGACCAACCAAATATGATAGGCAATATAAGTCCCTTAATGGCAATCGATCTGAAGGAAGATTTGCTAGAACTGTACCTAAGTGCGCAAGAAATGTGTCAACTAGGGTCTTCGACTGAAGAATCTCCTAAGGGGCACCGACGAGTCTTCATACCCACACAACTCTCACACATTAAAATAAGGGCAAGTCGGAGGAATGTCTGTCCCTCATTTGCTCAGAAAATCTCTAGTTGGAAGGTAACCCCAGACCACCTTTCAAATAAATAGAGCTACTTTCGAGTACCAAGCCTCCAAACCCAAATATAATCTCATCTCTAAACAAGCTCTCCTCTAAAAAGATTATGCAGATCCCTGACTCTCCTCCTCGAGTTGCAAGCAAACTTTAGACCCTCACAGCAAGAGTACCATGTCTAAGAATTGCAAGTGCCTAAACCTTCTCAGTCAACCACTCCACAAACAACTAAGCAACTAAAGTAATATTCCACATCGTCTCCCCAAGTAGCAATAGGTCACAAACCAGCATGCTATTCACCATCTCTGCATCGGCCATGATTGGCCACTATCTCAGCGGAAGGTCAACCACTTAAGTATCCCTCATCATGTTCACACTTTGCTCGTCTACGAATAGCAATCTTGTATTAGCCATCACTATAAAAAAATGCACATATATCTCCCTCTAGATAAAAGAGCTACTCTGATCCATCTGGATATCAATATCTAAAGTCCATGGGCCACACTTAGCCATCATCATTGTGTTTCAAAGACGCTCGGGCTCAAGTAAGAATCTTACAGCATATTTGGCTATCACAGCCTCTATCCTGACCAACAAGGATGGGATACCCCACCCACCATCTCACAGTGGCAGGTAGATCAAGTCCCAAGCTACCAAATGCACCCAATGCCCACCACCATGTGAGTCCCACAAGAACTTCTAGAACATCTGCTCCATCTTCATATGCGAGGTTTATATAATAGTATTAGATATGAGATAAATCAGTATAGAGCTGAGAATAAATCTCATCAGAGTCAATATGCTCATCATAGGAAGAGACTTAGCCTTCCAGCCTTCCAACCACTCTTGAACTCTCTGCTCTATATTGCTACAGTTGACCCTCTGAAGTCTCCACCTAGTGATGAGAATGCCCAGGTATAGCCAAGTCCCCTTCTGCTCCCTGATCCTAAGGCAATCCTAATGGTATGTTTCACCTGTGGCTTTATCTTTGGGTTAAAACAGATAGCTGATTTGAAAGATTCAGTTTTTGGCTTAAAGTAGCACAATAGTCCTCCAAAATATTTCTCATAAAGACTCAAACCAACAGAAGATAGTCATCTACAAAAAGCAAATATAAGATTGATCGAACTCCTGAAGCAAGAGTATAGGTGTCTAAAGCTTAGCACAGACAAGCCATTTGTACAGCTGATGTAGGGTATCAACATAAATGATGAAAAGGTAAGAGACAGGGGATAATCTTGACAAAAGCCAATCAACGAGCAAAAAAAGACAGTTAGCATGCTATTGCTCAAAATAGAAAAATAAAGAGATTCACATACAACTCAGTATTCAGAAGATCTATACCTCATGGAAACTAAAGCTCTCTCCATAAAGTAAAGTATACAAAGTCCGTACAGATCCGATTATAAGCTTTCGTCATGTCGAGCTTGATAACTATAAGACTTCAATGGTAAGAGAATCTTTGGAGGTAATACATAAACTCCTACGTCTCTTCGAAATCAGAGTAATGTAGGTCTTCTTTCAAATCTCTAGCTCCATAACTATGCTGAGAAACTGCTTGACAGCCGTAGCAACATTCAGGTGGATAATGGACCAATATCTCCTAAAGAACAAAGAGGGAAAACGAAAGCCATCAGGCTCTAACGTTCTATCCTCTATCATGGCCTCATGGGCCAACAAGCAGGGGTCGGTGATGGAGGTCCAAGAATTAAACCAAACCAATCATAAGGTCACTGGCATTAATTATCTGTCCTTGGTTAGAAGCCTGCACAAGCCTTAAAAATGCGACGACAGTACTTTTAGGCTGCTAGCTATCTATAAGAAAGAACAAAAGCTGAGAGACTAGTGAGTTTGTTGAGTTAATGTGAAGGGAGAACAGTTGCAGCCATGGACCATTGATAGCAACCGTTGAGAGCATGTTGACCTATCTAAAATTCTCAGCAAGTGCGTGCCATTGTTACCCATGTGAACCCCTTTGTTTGGAAGCACCTTGGGAGAGAGAGTTTTTATTACTTCAAGTTAGGCAGGTAGGAGCTTTTATAACTTCAAGTAACACAGAAAGGCATGGGCTATGCAACCAAAACAAAGAGGATAAACTTTATGAGGAGTGATGCAGAAGATGGGTATGAGAATGATCAAGGCCTGAATCTTAGTATTAAAATGTGTAGCTTCACGGGTTTCAGAAAAGCTTTGCTGATAAAAATGACCATCAAATGGTCCTGTACCCTGGTGGGTGCTCATTTTTCTAATATTATCTTTTCTGAATGGGACAAACTGCCTTTCTGTTTGTATTCATTCTCTTTTATAACCAGCCTCCCTCTAATGACGAGGACAGCATCTAAAATATGCTAACCACCATCAACATTAGTTCTTCCATGTGGCCTGAGCTAATTCTGTATTAACTCTTATTTTCTATTTTTTTCCTTTTGCTCTTGTGCATGAAACTGGAGATTGTTGGTCGTCGATCACCAAATCGGACAAGATTCTATGAGAGACAATGCATGAATCGGCACATGGATGCAAATTATATAATTAAAATTCTCATGTTGCACATTCGTGTGTATTATGGATTAGAGATCCAGAGAACCTTAAAAGATTCATTCCATCCTGGCCTGGAACAATTGTAAGGTACTAATTATGCACTGAACTTTTCCTGAAGAAAAACATTGAATTGCAAGTGTTTTGTATTTTTCTATATTCTTAAAAAGTTTTTCCCCTGATTCGAAACTGCTTCCAAAGTAGAGATGAACTAATGATCATGGTCTAAGAAAAACAAGTGGTTGCTGTGTTATTTTATGATATAAAGTAATACAAGAGACTCATTATTAGTTGATTTGGCTCTGCAATGGTGGTCATATTGGCTTTAGGTTCACGGAGGTCTCAAGTTTTGAGTAGCCAGAGAAATAGGGGGTCTGCATTTATTTTTCTTCTGACTTGTTCAACGTGATAAAGTCAAAAAGGACATCATCTAAATTGGGTACCCTCAAAGGTCCTTGTGTGATGGAGAAAGGTGTTGGTTGCTTAGAAAATCATTGAGTAGGGATGTAGAGTTTTCCAGGTATCCATCAGGTACAATTTCCTTAGCTTAGAAGTATAGGTTCATGTTTCTACTTGCTTCATGTTCATCTGCTAAATGATGTAAGATTTTGATGCTTATGTCTCATATAAAATTAAGAAGGTTGCTATAGGAGGGAATAGTCATTGGTTTCTCTATCAAATCAAGACTAGAAACTCTCCAGTAGGTTAATGTAGGGTGCCGTTCCTCGTCAGGTGACTGCATGCATGACATATGTTTTGGATTAGTATTCAAACAAAAGATTAAAGCATTCTGTGATCGAACTGGAACAATAGGTTATCTCACCAGCCCAAGTCCTCTTGCTTCCAGACATGCTTGCTATTTAGACTGGTTCCTTATCCAAGAGTTTAACCTTTGATAGAGACGCATAGCGGAGACCTTGTACAAGCAAACCTTTTTCAATGAGAGTAGAATACATTGTAGAAACATAATTGCAAGCGTTGCTTCGTTGATCCAAATAAATAGACCTGCAATATTTGCTTTCGAAGGCATTGATTATGCAAAGCAATAGTACTAGAATGACATTAACCCCATTCATGATGCTATAGCAGCCATGAGAAAAGGGCAGAGGAAAAGGGGGAGAGAGAGAGTGTGTGTAGTACTTCAATCACTGAATTTTCATGATATTAGTTTATCTACTTGTTTTTCTTTTCTTTTTTTTTGGATGAGGAAAAGAGAATTCGTTTAGCAGTTTATTATACTTATCATGTCTCCTTAGCACCAGTTTGGGAGATATCATAGAGACCCTAGTGCAAGTCTGGTTCTCCAAAAATGTGTAGACTAATATGCTGAAGCGACTTATTTTCCATTTCCTTGACCGCAGATTTCTCGACCAAATTTAGATGCCCTAGTTAAGAACGTGCAAGCCAAAAGACTTAATAACTCTATTAGTTTGTTCTGTTTGGATTAATCTCTCTTATTGATATGGATTTTGAATGGTTACAAGATCATAATTCATCTAGGTTTTGTATCAAGAACAGAATGCAGTTGCCATTGCATGAGGAAGAAACATACGGTGAAGAGATTGATGTTTGTCGGAATATCGACACACATTTTAAACTTCACATAAAAACGTCACTTGCGCCTTGCACGAGCTGAGTTTTGAGTTCGGAGGGGTGGTAGATTAAGTTACGACAGAAGACAGCCAGTCTTTACTAGTCACATGATAGACCGGGGTGTTCCAAGTTCCAAGCTAGTGACCATTTTCTACGATGGGATTTATATCCAACGAGACTTTGTCCCAACTTCAAATCCGGCTCTCTTTCAGTCAATTACACAAAATACAAAATATTTGCCCAAATTGCCGCAAAAGTGAGAGATTCTTCAGACAGTAAATATTTGGAAAACAAAAAAAAAAAAGATTAAAAAGATCTATTTGGTGCTAGTCTCGGAGACAAGAAAGAAATAAAAAACGATAAAGCAATTGCCACTGCATGGCTCCACACCACTCCAAAAACTTTAGTTTTCAACCACATATGGAGTACACAAACAACTAGAAAAGAGAGAGAGAGAGAGGACGAAAACAAGGTCACTGAACCGACTCATATGCCATGTTAAATGGCCCCATCTGAAACACTCCGAGCACCAGAACCATAAGTAGAAGCTCCCATTAAAATTCCCAGCTCCTCACCACTATCACAACCTGTGAAGCATCCTTTCCTGTGGCTCGTTTTTGCCCAAGTTTCTGGCTGATAGAATTCAGCTTCGTTGTAGATTTTTAGCGCTCGCCTACGTACTCAACATTGCCACGACAACTGCTTTCATCCACATTTGTCTTGCCACTTGGAAAACGATAGTCTCCTCCAGCCTCCCATTCACCAACCAATGGGCAGTGGAAGAATAGAATGCTTGCCCTAGTCATCCACCACTTAAGGTTAAAAGCCAGTGAACCATTCTATCCAAGCTTTTCTGACCTGTAGCCAAACTTGTCGATGCCCTTTGCAGATCCAAATCAAATAGCAACAGAGCTATCGTTGCACCTTGAGTCAATTCAACGGTGGCAAACCTGAGTAACCGATTCCATTTACCCCACCCGGGAACAGAATACAAGCAGTGTTTTTCATGCATCAGCTGTTATTTGTTCCACAAGTAAGATTTGCCAAAGAAAAACTGGTCAAAGTACAACAAACCTAGCTCCAAAGCTTTCTCTATCCCATAACAAGGTCAAAGGACGGATGCACCGCTGCTGGGCAAGGGGAACAATGCACTGGAAGAGTTGGGCACCAACTTGCCCCAACCGCCGCATTCTTATCCACCCCAAATCACATGGGAGTACCACAAATACAAGTCCACCTGCCAAAGGACCAGTAGATGTTCCCACTGTCAGTCCAAGAATGCTAGTGGGCCATCATATGTCATACGGCTGATACTTGGATATCCCAGGACATAGGCTTGCAGCCACAAGCCTCATACTTCATTCAATTGACACTGCCTGTCCGCCATTGCCCACTGTAGTCACTTAACTCTCCTATCCATGATTTTCTGTCAGGAAATCAGCATTAGAATCGGAGTTCTCTGTGCTCGATATCCCACATTCCAGCAAGCCCATAGCAAGCAATAATGGAAAGATAGCCAACAATAGGAGTGGCTGACATGCTGCAGACCTTGCAGCAAGAGGCGTTCCGCTTGGCTGGGAAGGTGCTCGAAGAGTTTGATGCTTCATAACTCAGATAGTTCATTTCATCCGAAGGTGCATGTTCATGACCACTGGGAAAGAAAAGGGAGAAAAAGGAATAACACAAACTGATCCTTTATTTTGGTCATCTTCATCTTTCAAGTCAGGGTTGCATAACTGCAGGAATTTGACATGCCGTATGCCCCAGGGTGGCAACATATCGTGGGGGCTGTCTTCAGTTGTTTCATAGTGCACCACCGTAGCTGTTTCATCTACTTCAGCATAGGCACCTTGCAATCTTGCTCTTCGGGGGTGGAGTGGCTCCTGAACCAGACACAGATCAGTTATTAGCCATTGATACAGTAAAAGCATGAGAGATTTCCATTTATCTTCTAGCCTCTGCTGTTTTCCTAGAGTTTGATGTGTAACAGGAATAAATTGTTATCAGAAAGAATTGTGTATCATTCCGTAGTCCTCAATTCTGATCTTCTATTCACCTGTATTGCTGTTTTGCAATAGACCTCCCCCTGCGAAACCTGCAGGAATGAGAAAAATTAATCAGAATGTAAGAAAATACTGTAAGAATGAGAACATGCAGATATTTGGATTAAATAGGATGCAAAGATGCCTTTAAACTACTATTTCTAATTTCACTGGTGAGGTTGCATGTGAAGGGATCAATTTTCCAGATGATGTATATTTGTATTACACATGATACAACCTAATACCATTTGTTTTGGTGCTAGAATTTCGCAGCCTTATACCATATATAACAGGCTGTCTATTCCAGTTGTATAATCCAATGTTCCTGAATCAAGTTAATATTCAGAACTACTTGTCCTTGAGACTAGCAGGCCAAAGTTGCACCATTTATTAATGACTAAATCCAACCTGTGAACATTTGGAACCATAATCCAAATACAAGCTTATTCTAAATATCTAGGGTCCAGGGATTCAAGGTAATGATCCGATAAACCTAACCAATGAGGCAGGAGCTGCTTATTAGGAGCAAATCAAACTCTACCATGAAGTACCACCATACGTTTTGCCTGCATGCTACAATTAATAGAACACAGATTTCCAATTTCCTATCACAGTTCTCTTCAGAAATGCTGAACTCGAGAATTAGAAAAGTCTGGTCCATGGAGGTCTCCAGGGGGAAATACGAAGGCGGAGTTGCCATATGTCGCCATCAAATATTTTAGTTAGAGGGAAAGGGAACCTACCTATAATTGGATGATCATCAGAGGGTGAGAACAAAGGGAGGGGCATCCCTTCTAGGCCCGGCAACTGACCGGTATACGTAAACCTTCTCAGCATGCATGTCATCACTCTCATCCTCCTTGATAACCTCCACATTCAACCTTGGCATCTTCCTTGCCAGGAGTTGACATCCATTCATTGTCAAGTTGCAGGCGGACATCCACAGTGACCTCATGGATTCATACCTCTCAAGCCCTGAAAGCAATGCTGCATTCCCAAAAGGACAGTCTCTTATTTCCAGCTTACGCAGCTTAGGGCATCCCTCTAAAACGCATTGCATGCCTCTGTCACTGCTGCCTGCAAAAGCCACTGACAGGGTCTCAAGGTTCTTAGCATAGGTACCAATATACTCAAAGGCCCGGTCAGTCAAAAGCCCAGAAACAGCAAGCCTTCGAAGTTTACTGCAAGTCTTTACAACAGCACCGAAGGCTTCATCCATGGGTTCATTGGTCAAATAGTCAGGCCGGCGCATGTCCATTATACAGAGACGGAAGTGGGTGAAGTTAGGGCAGTTGCGCACCACAGTTGCCACTGCAGCATTCGTCATCTGATGACAGAAGTAAAGAACATAGTGAAGATTGGGGCAGCCCTCTGAAACAGCAACAAATCCAGATTCAGTGACACCATTGCCACCACCTTCCATGATCACTTCCTGCTCAAATGGGTCTGCTGGAAACACTCGGAGTTCTTGTAGCAGATGACAGCTTGATGCCACAGCTTCTAACCCTTTGTCTTCTACAGTATCTAGAACCTGTAAGAAACATTATAGAAAAGGTTAGAATGGTGGAGACAGTAGTTGATAGTGCAAGGTCAAAAACTGCCAAAGTGCTCACCACCCATCAAAGCATAAATCTCACAGTCAGAGAATAGTTTTGCTGTCAATGTATTATCCTACCGCATAATATCTAGGCTGACTTGAACTTTAAGGAAATTATAAAGATGGCTTCAGCATAACTGAGTAAGCATAGTCATTACTATTTTATTCGATTGAGGATAGCTGCTAAGGAGGAAAATATTGTTTGAGATAGTGGTTGCAACTGAGATAGCAGGCAGGCCAGCAAGCTTGACTCAAGGAGATTAAAAAATAATAATAATAAAGAAAAAATAAAAAAGCTAAAATTTGAAGTTTCCATGTATTAATTAATAATGTGAGTACAACAATATAAATTTGCTTTCAGGGCTTTATGCTCCATATTTAGCCAATTTTCCACCCAACCAAACATCTGAAGTTGAAACAGAGGGCCCAACATTCTGCTACACTGAGTTCTTCAGTGGGCATAAAGACTTTTTACTTTTCTAAAAAATGTAGAATTTTCCATTTAGATGATCTAACACAATATTTTGACCTCTCAAGCAACAGAAATGGCTTATCTTTCAACTTAGCCTTTTGAAACTCAGAATGGAGTGAAAGAGAAAGATGTTGAAAGGAACCCTCGAGAAGCAGTCATATGTTTGAGGGCTGCAGCACAGAGAAGGAAGGCTGAAAGACTGGTATGATAGAGTAATTAATCATCTATATCTGAAGTCAACAATACTACAACTTAAACAGGAAAATAAGGAATATATATAATTTTGAGATGTAAATTCATAAGAGCTGTGCAAACTTGCCAAGATGGTTTATCTTTCCACCAATTTCACTACATTTTAATAAGTGACAACAAATCAAATAAATGGTCAGCTAAGAGCCACTTCATCTTGATCCCATATATGGTTGTGAGATAAGCGATACTAATATTCCAGTGTGTTTCTTCGAAAAAGGGAAGAAAAAAACAACAACAAGAAATTAGTGATTGCCCTTTTTCGATTAGAAGAATAATGAAGAAATGCAAAAACAATCGACCAAGTTATGTACAAGAATAGTGAAAAAGCACAATAAAAGTCAGGAAGCAAATGAAACTTTTAAAATTTTTTTTAGTGCTTACCCAAAGTCGGCGAAGAAGAGGACACTTTTGCAAAAGCTTTGCCAGTTCTGCACTTTGCAGAGCTGTGTAGCTCAAATTCAGGAAAGTCAAATTTGTGCATGCAGGAAATAATGCTGGAAGATACATGGAGGAAACTTCCCATAAGCCTGAGAGAGTATTCAAGTTCTTGCAGTTACTGAATGCACTTTCCAGATCTATGTGTGATCGGAGTTTGTGATCTTGTGAAAATGGACCAGTTCCAAGCTCTGTAAGTTGAGGAGCTCTCACAAGTAGCCTCCGTAACTGCTCCAACATGACATGCTTATTTACTTTTAATACCTTCAATGACTTGCACCTGGCCACTAGTCTCTCCAAGGCATCAAAATTTACTTCAGAATGCAGATTTGCAAAATTAAGTGCTTCAAGCGATGTGAAGCTTTCCGGAAAGTTTAACCAGCTGCCACCAAGGTCTTCAATCCCACTCTCCTGTATGTCAAGCTCCGTCAAGTTCCTGGAACCAAGAACAACTTTTAGCATGTAAACGTATTTACAAGAGAAATCCACAATCAACAGGAGACAAAAAGTTAAATATGCCCAGACAAAATTCACCTATTTTCAAGTTTTTGATCAATATTAGATAAGAAACAAGAAAGGGAAATACAAACTAATCAGTGAAAGTAAGCATGGAACTCCTAATATCAAAATAAAATATCTTCAGACCATTCCCAATATAGTTTAGTTTTAGTTGGAATAGACTCTGAGAAAGCAAATGTCCTGTTTGCTTGGAACTTTCCATTCAATGCATGAACCATACACACTGCTTGAACAAAGCTACTTGACCAAATTTCAACATTCACACTGCTAAACTATTTTCTTCGTCCAACTCACAGGCCAGTGAGCCAGTGTATGCAGGTGGTTTTCTCCAATCTGGCCCCAGAACTCTCAGCAATAAGTGATCATTCATCAAAGACATTTTTGCAGAAACTTGTATATGACAAATTATGATAGCCAGACTATGATTTGTCAGTTAGGAAAGCATATATTAGTTAGAAAGCCTGCATTTTTGCTGATTCTGTAATTAGACCTAATCTCGAAGAGCCAAGGGTACCACAACGGTGACTTTTCTATATAACAGCATACAGAGATGGAATTCATAAAATCCAGTCACCTGAAAAAAGAAAAAAAAAAAACACTGTAGCCATGGAAATCATTTGTGCTTGAAGGCCACTGCACTTTCTTTCTACCGAACAACCTCATGCATTTACCTCTACAAAACATAAACATGGATTGCCTGAAACACTGATTGAATTGCAGTTAATCTGATGAATATCAGCTAACCATGATTGTGAATTGAAACTGGAGTAACGATATGGCTACTAGCAGTTGGATGATCCCTGTGATGAAACCACATTGAGCATATACAACATCCCCATGTGACATGAAATGCAATAAGCATTCATGACAAGCCCCTGTAGATAGAACTTGTACTGATACGAGTGAAAATTTGCCAAGGCAATTGGTCAATGGAATGTTGTATGTTTGCTTGTCATTGTTCTTACAACATAATCATTGACCAGATTGAATTGCACGTTAACCATAATGACAAAATTATTTTATTTTAAATAACAGTTTTCAATAATCATCACAACAAAAATCCATTTGAAGCCACAAGATCTAATTCCGGAATATCTAGAGACTAAACCATGGAGATAATCATCTATCATGTCGATGTAGATGCCTAACTGGCTTCTTTCATGAATAATGGAATTCAAGTGTTCATTTCTCACTGACAGACAACATAAATGCCTACTACTGAAATCACTACAAACGGCAAGTTAATATGTGTGCACATAATAATTTCTACAATCACATACAAAAGGAGTCCAACTATTGCAGTTCTGTCAACAATCTGTTTCTCTAAGATGAAAGCAATGACCCAGAACGTGCTGATCCAAAACGACAGGGCAGCAGCTCAGATCAAGAGCGAATAAAGAAGCCTTTTTCCAATTTGGAAACGTTTGCGACAGAAAATCATTAAGAAAACTAAGCCAAAATTCAAGTTATTAATAATAATGTCATACCTGCAGTAGGTTGTAATGGAGGCAAGACCATCAGTGCTGAAGCCATCACAACTGACAAGGGAAAGAGCTTTAAATTCAGGAAAAGATCGTGCCAAGAAATCAAGGCTCTCGTCTGTAACTGTCATCCTTTTAAGACGGAGCTCCTCAAGGAAAGGATATGCTGAAGCAAAAACCACAAGCCATGGATGGATGTCAGAGCCCCAATTTGGTGGAACAAGGTTGAAATCAGAGAACCGGGGCTTCCCCTTGAGAGTGACACTCCGGATATTTGGAAATCTACGAGCTACCATCTCCGGAGACACAGAGTAGCAGTTCCCAATAAATACATGGGTCCGGCTCCATCGCTCGGCATTGTACCAGTCTCTGCAAACCAGAGAAACGGCACTCCGATCCTTGTGAGTCTTCACAAAGACCAGAACACGTTCCAAAACTTCATCAGGAAAGGAAAGGATGCGATTCTCTGGGGACTTCTCTTCTATATCCAATTCCTTCTGCTTCTTGATAGCCATATCCCTTCCAAAATCTGAATCTACCAAGCGCACCTGCCTCAACGATCTCCGCCTGCTCAAGGTCCAGTTTCCATTTTATTCCAAAAATAAGATTTCTTTTCCTAGACTCAATAACTAAACCCAGGAATCATCCGTGATAAAGAAGAGAATTACACCTAATTCTTGTAATTTTACCCAAGGGTATAACCTTGAAATTCTAGACTTTGTCCCACTACATAAAGTTACGTTTTTTTCTCAAATCCAAAACTCAAGAACCCTAAATCTGCAATGTTCCATGGAGAAATGAAGATAGAGAGATCTTCCCAGGTTAAAGAATGTGGAGCCTTTCTTTTTTTTTTTTTTATAACTACCTCCGAGCCTAAAGGAAAGAAAAAAATCCCCTAAGGCTAGCCCTAACCTCTCTTCTTGGTAAATCTCTGCTATTTAAGCTCTATTGATTCTTTTTTCCGCCTAAACGCCATTAACCCCTTAGGTCCTAAAGCAAAAGGGCAAGCACTCCAAATTAAAGAAAGGCAGAAAGAGGGGGCGGAAACCTAATGACCCCTCCTTTCAAAGGTATAGAGACGGAACCCCAGTGCCACTCCCCAAAGTCCCCGGAGATCCGCTGCCAGCACTCCGTTCCCCTTCCAAATCCGCAAAAGAATGCAGGAAAAGAAGGAAAGGAACAAACTTTTTTGAGAAACGAACGAGATTGATCAAGAAACCCTGATTTCCTCAAAATCCTAGCCGGAAAAGAAGACGAAAGAGACGCGGGGAGAACAGCTTACAGAGAAGAAGGAGGGGAGAATCCCTGTGTCACCTTACGAACAGAAGCAGGGTACCTCCATGGAAGCCGCCTCCCGAGCTTCTTGGGATCGAACCCTAGGGTTCGTGTTAGGGTTTCGAGATATCCCGGAGCGCCAAGAGAAAGAAGCTACCCACAAAACTAGACCTTGCTTCCTTCCTCTCTCTCCTTAAAAGCCTTTTGGGTGCTCCCAGCGGATAAACACAGAGTGGGAAACCAGAGGGCAAAAAAAAAAAAAAGGAAAGAAAGAAAGAAAAAGAATAAAATATTTTTTTCTGAAAATATTTTCTTTCTTTTTCTGAAAAATAGAAATAATTGTACCGCTTGGGTACTTGCAACGGTACTAAAGAGTTGAAGGGCAACAGGTGCCCAACAGTGCTGAGCCTTTCACCGTAGCCAAGTTTATTTTTGTACTCCAACACCCAAATCTGACCACACTTCTTTTTTCTTTTTTTTTTTTTAATAATGAAATCTGCACTCTTTCAATGACATGCTGGGAGTTGGGACCCACGTAAGTTTTTTTTTTTTGGTAAGAAGGGACCACGTAAGTTTGGGGTCTTAGCCATTGTCCGGTTGCAGCATGGGTTATTATGGGAAGTTGGTGTCCTTAATTAAATAACATGAATTCATTTGGCCATGACTTGGAGTGGCTATGTATCAATTGAAAAAAGTATCACTTCTACCAAAAATTGAAAAAACTATCACCGCATAAAGGGTGAGATGATGTGATGGGTCTGTTCCTCTCCAACAAGTTGCTCATTATTTTTGATTAGCACGGGTATTGTGATTAAGAATTACCGACAGTACCTAATATATTGCTTGTAGTTGTAATTATTAGGTAAGGCCAAACAAACTGATAATTAGGTGTGCAGGAGAGCATAACTTTTCCATTTTCCTGAACCTGAGATCGTCATCAAGACTGTAGACAATATCCAAATTTACCCACAAATTATATTATTCTGTAAGTTAGACTATAATCAGTACATATAGGTGCCAAGATTTATATATATATTGTTTACATTAGATCCAGCTCTAAGTAGAACAGTCTTAAGCAAATACTATAACACAATCAGGTTGAGAACTCTACACCAAAATACACTTGTTTATTCATTTCCAAACAACCAAAATGGACCCTTCAATACAAAAAATTGCAAGAACTTCATGTATTTTGAACGTATGGTGTCGTCTAATAATTTTTTTTTTAATATTGAGGAAAAAAAATTGATGAAGCCTAAACTTTTAGCATTTTTCATTCAACAATTAATCAACAAACCTTTAAAACATCACTTTTAGCTTTCTGTGTTTAATCGTGCTATGCATCATGGAGTGGAGATGTACGATCCTTTTGAATGGAATTTCATGCATTGTTCTAAAATTTTTTTTAATAATATACTAATACATGATCATAGCCAAAATGATCTAGTCAAAAAATTATTTTTTAGATTTTTATCGCACTTAAAATCGCACTGGTGTGTATTTGGACTAAATACACATCCTTTTGAATCCTTGTAGATGTTTGGAAAAAAAAATATACTACAACTTATTGAACAAGCATCTTCCACATGGCTGATTTCTAGAAATTTCTTTAGTGAATTCTTAAAAGATTCATTACTTCAATCCCCATCCTTGGTCATCTTAAGACACCCCCCACCCAACTCAAAGTGCCATGAGAGAGTGGGCACGCTTGGGCCGAATATTCCCCTACACCACCACCACCACCAATGTGCAAGGTTCATACACGAGACACGTCACATCTTATCCAAACCGGTAGTACTTCACATCCAACCGGCCAAGAAATGGTAAAAAGTAAATCGAACGTAAAAGTAGGTGAATTCAATAGTTCCTTTAGTTTTACTTTCCTTCTTTTACCAGTTTTCTCATAATAATAACAATAATGTCGACGTGACAGCTCCTCATCAAATGAACGCATAAACAATAGAACAGCCCGCATAGAACTAACCATGCGCTAACGCCCTTAGCATGCCACTGAGACATGATAAAATTACCATTCCAATCTCATCCTTTTTCGTATGAAAAACTACCGTTCCAATCTCATCCTCTCACACCCTCATAAGCTTTCGGGACCACCATTGTACGCATAGAATGATTTTAGATTACTTTTTATTTCGGTCGCGTCGTCTGGGGAGAAAAGGAAATCATTGTCTTGTCCAAATGGATTTGACCAGCGCGGTGAAATCCCAAGGAAATCATTGGAATATGAATTTCTCACTTCCTTATCTTGTTTTATCCTCTGCAGTAAATGTACTGTGTTTACGAATATTCTTTTTTTATGTCCATGAAATTCTAAATGCCCAAGTAAATATGGTCGGCACCCATTTAAGAACTCTCTAACGCACACGAGTGGGTCCCATGATACCTTCCCCGGGTCTCACATTTTTAGTGATTGTTGCCGTCCATTTTAGATGAATGGGTGGGTGGATCTTTAGTTTATATTATTTCAGTTTGACCCTTCGACTTTTGTGATATTTGCTGATGAAGCCCTTCCTTGTATGACGTCAGCTTGACAGGAAAAGCCGAAAAGGCTCCGCACCGAAAGAGCCTCCGAGAGGCCCACGTGATCCCGTCAGCCTTTGTCTGATCCCCCGCAATGGCATTTTCGTAATTAGACCGAAACGCCATGGGCTCTTTTTTTCGGTCAAAATACACGACACCAGTTCTAAACGATGGACGGTCGTGATGCTGCCATGCTGGTACCAATTATTTAGTCCTTTTTTTTTATATTAGTTAATTTCAATATTAAAGAATTCTTTTTTAAAATAATATCCGGGCCGGCGAGGAAGTCGGAGGCATGTGAAGACGACTCAGGCCATGTCATGTGGGAGGTCACGTGCACGTCTCTAATCATCCCAATCCCCAAAAACCAAGATTTAATTATGATTAAATTAGTTATTAACTAGATGGTTAGCAGTAAATTATTGGTGTTAATGAATTGGGAGATGAGCTGGGCTTGAGTGGTGGTCAATGGCCATCTGTCCGTTCCGCTGTCGACACGTGTGACCTGACCTCGTGTATTGATATTTTAGTCTTCGATGGTGAGGCGTCAGCTGGTGTGCGCCTAACAAGGCTGCGCACGTTAAGGCATCCTTAGAGCGAACTCAAGTCAATTGCATGATTGCGTAAACGGCTCGTGGCAGTGCTACTCATTGATGGACACCTGTCCAAGAAGATCTAAGGATCTATTTTGCTTTTCTCGTTAGGTTAATTCAAGTCATGACTCATGACCTACTTGAGTTTGGCTACTTAAAAATCACAGGCTTCATAGAAAATATATATTTTTGTAAAAATATTTTGAAGATACACATAAGATATAAAATAATGTTGAAGAATTAAAGATTCACTTTAGGTATACCACATGAGTTGGCTAGATGCTATCTCATTTATATTGTCTAAAAATTTGATCAAGTGGATCAACAGAATAGCTCCACCTTACATGGGTTTTTCATATTTTCCATCAATTATTATCCATTTATTTGATCTAAAAATCTCAACAAGTCAATTCTATCCAATTATATATATATATATATATATATATATATATATATATATATATATATAATTTACATAGTTTTGGATTTAGTGAGCCATCTTCTACTACCATCTTTTTTTTTTTTTTTAATAAATTCTACTACCACCTTTTCTTAACTGTCAAAGGAGAGAAAGAGAGGGAGGTTTGATCTGAATGGCTTTATCAATAATTTACAGAAAACTAAATAAAGGATATATAACTACATAGCTTTATGCTTGTGTTGTACAAATCTCAAGATAAAAATGCTCAAACCAGAGCAAATATATTGCTGAAATCTAAAGAAAAAAGAACTAAATCAGTTTGAATCATACATGCCAGAGCCAAACTCGAACTGACTGAAATAAAACCACTCAAATTCAGAGATCAACTCAAATAATTAAAAGAATCAGCAGAGCATCTATGGGCTTTTGCTGGCAATGCACTGTACTCCTCATGCTGGCTACTTAGCCTGTTGATTAGTTAACATATAAACCTATTTATTTAATTGATAATTGCTTTTATATGTTATCTTTTGTATGGCCTCATCAACTAGAATAAACTATAGCTCATTATATGATCATGCTCTCAAACAAAACCCTAAATCTCTACTTCCTAGTTTCAACATTTGTTTACTTCCTCACGTCAATTAAGTATTTGTTTTCTTTTAGCAAGAACTAAAAAACTATATTTTTATGTGGATTTGGGTTCCCCAAAGCACAACCATGCTTCAATGAATGATCAAGTCTTTCTTTTTTTTTTTTTTTTTTTTTTTTGGGATAAATTATTAAGAACCACGTGTGGTGCATCTCTAGGGGATAATATAACTATGTTTTGTAGATTTAAGAACCATTTGATGGGGCTTGTCTATGTGGTAAAGTTAAGCATCTCAAGATATATTCATACAATATTCAAAGGAAATGGCAAAGTTGTATGTTGCAATCACATGGTTGGGAATTTGAGAAGGGTATTGCATGCATATGATCCATCATAAGGTGAACAGATGGCCTACCATTTGGCATAACCATCAGCACTCTACCTCAAGGTTTCATAACCCCATACTTGTTGGCATAAGGTTAACAATTAAAGAAGAAAGGGTTTGAACTCATTGTTTTTTCCTAACCAATCCCATCACTTGTTCAGTTGTTGAAAAGTAGCTATAAACCATAAGCACAATAACCAGCTCTTTTAATCAAGTAGTTAACGCGTTACACTTGGATTTAGCAAATGCAATTTTTTTATTAGGATCAACCTTGGCAAATTTTTAAAAAAAAAAGAAAAAAGAAATCCAACTCAAAATTGAAGCATTTACATCGGGAATTACAGCTATCTTGGGCGGTATTATCCATACATACATATGGTGGGGTAATTCATATATGTTCCCCAAAATCATATGCTAATATAGGCTTTTCCATTCCTTTTTATCATTTTCACCCATGCTGCATGTGATTTTGCATATGGCTCTCTTGGTCTTCGAGTTTCGAGTCCTTACAAAATAGTGCAATTTTTTTATTTTGAAGGATTTATTTTGAATTCTGTTGTTTGTTACTTGACCCTATTTTCAATTCGGTATTCTGATGTCCGTTATATTTTATTTATTAATTTATAATTATTTTCCTATTACCTCCTATTTTTCATAAATCTTCTCCTTAAATCTCAATGATCTATAAAACAAAATAACAACTTAATATCATCCCTTGACTTCATTCACATCACTTGAGAGAGAAAAGACATGCTTCTCGCCTTCTCTTCCTCCTTGTTCTTTTAATCTGGATTGCATGGTGATGTTTTGGTCATTTTTGTACCATCATTCCAATTAAGACCTCTTTGCTACTCACTGTATCATTACCGGTATTTCATATCTTAAATATAATATTATTTATATCCACATCCTAATTTTGGTGGTGCTTGCCAGAGCAATTATGTTGCGCTATTCAATCGTGATAATTCAACCACAATAAGCCTTCACTTTCCATGCGATTAAATAAGAGCATATTTAGTTGATGGGAGTTGGATTTTGAAATGAAACTAGAAATTAGTGACTCCAATTACAATCATTTACTTACAAGGAGTTTCATTTCCGTTTCAATTCTAAAGGTGTCCCAATCCCCCAAAATCCAATATCTATTCTCTCTTAGGATTCAAATTTCATTCCAATTTCGATTCTAATGAAACCAAATACATTGAAAAATATAGCCATTCCAATTTCTATTCTAATCAATTATGATTCCAATTCCGATCGTAAATTAAAAGCATCCTAAGATCAGACCACTTGCTTTTAGACTCTAAACTTAAGCATATTGTTGAATCAAACTAAGGATTGAGAAAAACTAAATCAAATATTGAGTCAAGTCATAATTCGATCCGGTCCATCTGCAACCCGAGCATATGCACAGAAACCAGATAAACATTCTAACCTAATTTCTCATCCATGTTTCAGTTGCTTAGGCCAGCTCCTCCGTCACCTAATCATCAAGTGCCACTCTATCTGCCAATAGCTGTTGCAGTGCATATAAACTGACAAAATCTTGTGTTAGCCACGTCTCATCACAAGCGACCTGTGAAAGCTCTTCTATAATTGTCTCCACGTCATGCAGTATGGTTCCACACAATGATACTGCCTCTTGCTTTCAAAAAATAACTTAAACAAACGATGGTGACTCCTCAAATTACTGGTATATTCCAAGGATTAGGTGGCTCGTCATTGAATCGTTTATGGAGAGTTTTATTAAATATTTGGAGGTCGTCCGTGTCTTCATGTGACCGGCTCACTCGTACCGGGCCCCGGTGGCGTGGCCCAAGGCCCTTTCACATGGTGGTGGGCCCCAGGATTCGCCTTTCGAAAAGTCCGAGCCATGTGTGGGTCCCATGGACAGACAGTGACGTGGTTGGACTTGTTGGGTTCCACGTCGGCAAGCTGGTATCCAACACGAGGGTGACGCGTGTTGGGTGGTTGGATGAGGCAATGGTTGCGGGATCCATGGACTGGGTTCCAGTTCCACCAGGTTAGTGCATGATTAGATGCAGCTTATCAGGCTTAATTTGCCCCAAATCAGCCTAGGTTTTGAAGCTCTGATATGTCATCTAATATCGATGTAATCATCTCTTCAAGATTTGATGTTGAAGAATTTTATGGATATCCTTATTGATGTGCAACAATGGACATGTCAGAAGATTTGCCAATGCTTTAAAATCCAAGCTAACTACCATTGTAGACAAAGATTTTATTATTTTTAAGTATAATTAGAAAAAATTGCTCATATATTAGTCCATGCTTGCTAAGGCAAATATTTCATTATTTCATATATATGATATTGGTGAATGTCAAATAATATCTAGTATTAACACAAATTGGTATCTTGATCGAGATTATAATCCAATATTGATACAAACTAATGATGCTAGTTCCACAGAGAAGGTTTTATGTCAAAGGATGTAGAAAAATTGTTGAATGGTAGGAATATTTTAGAGGATGTTTGGTTTTTGATCAAAACAAGAATCATAATCGAAAATTAGGATTGTAAGCAGATCGGATTCCAGCATATCCATATCCATATTTTTTTTGTTTAACGAAGACAAATACGGATATTATTCAGATTCAAAAATATATATTTATATTTATTTTAAATGGATACGGATACGATTCGGATATTAAAAGTATGGATATAATTACGGATATAATTTAGATAATTAAATTTTAAGATAATAGAATCAAAAATATTATTAAATAGATGATAAATTAGATTAATGATATGTTTAATGATTGTATATTTTTTAAAAAATTAATAAGTATTATATAAAATTATATAGAATTATACGTAGATTCGGATATTCAAATACGGATCGAATAGTTGTCTATCCATTTTCATATTTATTTTTCTTTGATGGATATAGATACAGATACGAATATAGATATTAATCGGATCATCAAATTTTTTTCTATATCCGAATTGATTCAAATATAAAAATGAATCCGAACAGATAACATCTATGCCACTTTCATCTCTATTGGGAATGGATCGGAATAGGAATTGAAATGATAATATTCTCCAACATGTTTGGTTCATGATCAAAATTAGAATAAAACTTGAATATAATGAAAGAATAGAGATTGGATTTTATAGAATAACGATATTTCTATTTTTTTTAAAAGTCAAAATAGAAATAAAATCTTTGGTGACCAAATAACTAAAATGAAAGCCTCTCATATCAAATTTCATTCCGGAGCCTAACTTTCTCCGACCAAACAGGATCCTAGAAAAATCTTTGTTTTTCATCTACCAAATGATAGCTTGCATGAGGATCTAAAGGAGACCAAACCGGATGCCCCAAAAATCGCATCATTAGAAAGATGAGAGAGAGGGGAGAGGAGTTAAAGTGAGGAGGTTCACTTCTCCAATGACATGCTTCGATCGGGATTTCCAACCACGTTGATTAATGACTAGACGAGATGTCCACTACTTTGTCTCCCAAAGTCTAAACCTCCCATGTTCGTCCAAAACCTCTTTAACCTTGCAATTCCACCATCACACAAAGACCCCCAATATGGACGGAAGATAGAGGATACCTTCACGCTAAGTGCAAAGCCTCAGTGCGCGGACAAACGTTTCTTTTATTCCTTTTGTTTTCTTCTTTTGGATTTATTAGGCCTCTCTCTTTCAATAGAAAATTCTTCACATTTGTTAGCAAGCAGCTTCAAGTGCAAGGATCTTGAACTGCACAAAGCATGGATTTACCCAAAATATCCGTCGCTAATTGCTAAGATGCTAACATCTTTGTGGCTAAGAACATATGATTGCAATTGCCCTAAGAGTACAATTTTATTGAGTAGTGCAATATCTGAACTGGCCCCAGAAACGAAGGACACGGACCGCCCCAATTTATACATCTTTCTCTATCAGGTTGGGCTTAGGTCTAATTGGATCGAAGCAACACTGGTTTGCCGAAATGTTAAAAGGTACATTAAGATGATTAAGAAATTGTCGAGTAGCAACATAGACTTTAATTTTTCTCTTTTAGGAGACAGAAATTCTTGATATCCATGATAAAGATGCAAGGGCCAAAGTATAAAAAATTTAAGGGTTTTTTTTGTATAATATCTTCTAAAATATTGGAATTTATGCGAATGCTTTCTTCAAATTGATATTATATGTCTATCCTCATAAAATACTTATTTTATATATATATATATATTTCTTTTCCCTTTTTCTCTTACATAAATATCCATATTATTTAACATTGTTAAGAAATTAATAGTTTAAAATTTAAATAACTAAAATATCTTAAATGGATAGTTTTATAAAAAAATATATATAAAGATATACATACAAGTAGCAACTTTGAGAGGATATTCATATAATTTCGTATATCGAGGAGGGTTTCATCCAAAATTTTTTTTTTTAATGATATTATTCATGAGCAAAGATAAGTCGATCAAATGAAAAGAAGAAATGATCATTCTATTGATGAAATGATCAGAGGTGAGGTGAACGAGAGAAAAATCTGTGCTATTTTTTCTCTTTTTTAGATAGAAAAAAGAATCTAAAATGAGAGTGGTCGGAGTGATGATAGAGTTTCAAAAGACGACGAGGAAATGGGACCAATTCTAATAATATTCTTTACGGGGATAATTCAGATTAGATAGATGTTTTCATTCATGAATATATTTCAAAAGAGTAGTATAATACAGAATATTAAATATCAAATAATTGTTATATTAGTATTGTATTTCAATGCTCATAAGAAATCTACCCCAAGCAAAAAAAAAAAAAAGCTTAAGAATAAGGTAGGTTTGTAAACAACTCGAGCTCATTTAATGACAATCTTTTGTTTCATAGCCATCCTCTCCTCATTAGGCTTCAAGATTCAAGTTATGGATACATCCTCAATTTCTTTGGACCTAGATAATTTACCATTAGTAAGTCTTCCCTCTTATTCTCCTCGAGAAAAAAATAAATAAAATTATTCATAGACCTGATTTAAAATTTATTCTCTAAGTTCATTTCTTAACATGCCAAGATTTCATACGTTAGCTAACTCAAAATACAAAAAGATAGAAAGTAGATTTAAGAGATTTTGGCTCGTTTTATAGCTTGTTTGACCATGCTAGAGCAAAATTGAGCTTTGTCAAACTCAAACAAATATGTTGCTCATTCGAACAAATTGATCATCAATCTATTTATATACTCGCAAACTTTTATAATTATAGATGTTATTTATGAGTTGTGATAAAAATTTCTAAAAAATTCAGACATGCATCGAGATGAGGGGATTGTTGTAGCCAAAATCTGAGTTGGAGAACTTGGACAAATTCCAAGTTGGAAAGATCAAATGAGCTCTAAGCCAGAAAAATTGGATGACTCGATAAATAATGAATGATCAGCTATGGTTGGACTCTAATGAATCGGTCTATTGAGAGTCTTTATTCAAATCCAACCACAATTTTCCTTTTTGGTAAATCAAGAAAGGTCCAGACTTCTTTTTTTTGATGCGAGCATATAAGACTTCTTTTTTTTGACTTAAGTATATATGCCTGCAATCTTTTCATCTTCCTAAAGACTTGGCTTTAATTGCTAAATTGAAAAGTAAACTTATTATTAATTTTAAAACATTGAAGCTCCAAAGAAAATTGACTTAAAATATCCAACATAAGATATAGCCTTCTACCACATGGCCACAGAGGTTGTTAATGAGCTTAAAGGATTCAAAAATCCTTCAATAGTTTTGCTCGAGGGTCATTAATGTTGTTCGTCTATCCATGAGCACAATAATAGTAAGAAAGCTTAATCATGGACTTATTACAATTTATCGTGAGCCTTTAAGAGATCTTAATCCTTTTCTATATTCTAATACATATCCTCTTACATGCGTCTATAACAATAAATATTACAAGCTAGTTTTTGGTGAAATAAGTTATAACCGCTGTTATACATAAGAAGAATAAAATATAATAATCTTATGATTAGTAAAAGAACCTGCAAAACTCTCTAAGTTATTTGACCATTGAATCTATCTTTTTCCTGGGCAATGTTTTCATATGAAATATTGAGAAGCAAATACAAGACTAATCTAAATATTAAAAAGGTATTTGATAAGTGTACATATGCAAATATCAATTTTGGGACAGTATTCACACAAATACTAATATTCAAGAGATATGTATACAAAAAATCTAAAACTTAAATTAAGACATGTTTCAAACCAAGTTACTGAGTGAATTATAATTGAATGGTGGTAAAATTTCTAATTATTTAATAGTTAAAAAGGTAAGGTAATAAAAATATTTGTTAATGATATGATACTCAGAAAAGGGGAAGAAAAGAGGAAAGCTTTATTATTAAGGGCCTATTTGGATGACTAAATTCAAAATCTTATAGAAATTGTAGGTTTGGGCTAATTAGAACTATCAAAATAAGGCTGGGCTAGACCTGTCTTTATAAATATCCAGAACATCATTAAAGTGGACTGGCTTGAAAAGATTTAGAAAGGTAGACTGGGCTGGGCCTCATTTTAAATAGTTGTATTGGTCCAAACCTATAATTCTTACAGAATTTTAGATCCAATCATTCAAACAGGCTTGGGAGGTTGCCCTAAGGTACATTGAGGGTTGGAAAACAAAACGATGCTAAATTAGGATGGAACAAGCGAGGGAATGATCTAGTTGCGCTAGTTCTGGGCCCTTAAATATGACAGTGGCCACTGCCAAAACAAGATCCTAATGCCTGGCCCTTCAACATGGAATCTTTCTTTTGTCGATGTAATAACAGAACAGTTAGGAGTTTCATTGACACCTAGTTTTAAAATTTATGTTTACAAGTGACTTGCCTAACTGATATTTACTTAGTAACCTGCAGCCTTTGGAACATGAAATATTTGTTTTCCAAAGAAATAACAATCATGATGTATTAATTCCATATTCTGGCTATTATGTGGAGTTTATGTAGCTACCTAGCATCACTATCTATTCCTTTCATTACATTTTGGGAGGCAATTGTTTGTGAGCAATCTAAGGATGCCCTTATGTAACCCTTGCAGTGCAAATGGTTTGTAATTTTTCTATTTGATAGAAAATAATAATAATTCAACTCAACTTAGAAAGTTCTTTGAGGACATAATGTAACTTACTAAATATTTAACCAAGAAACGGGCTCAAATGGCTCATTCGAACTTGAATACACACCCACTAGACTTTCAGGGCATTGGACGTATTGCCCATTGGTTTGGGCTTAGTTGTCATCCAACTAAGATTGTTCTTATTCAGCCTAATTGGGCTTAATCATTTAAACAAAATGGGCTATAGGAACCTGCAAAGTACATGTCATTCCCCCGCCCAATACCCTTGGGAGTTTCTCTGCTCAATGCCTTTGGTATATAACTCGCAGGGGGAATTTGATTCGCAACTAAAATCAGAATCGACATAGATTGAAATTGAAATCAAAACGGCCAAATCTTCAGAAGCATTTGGTTTGTGATCAGAATCGGAATGCGAATGAAAATTTGAATTCTTAGAAAAGAGTAGGGATTAAGTTTTAAGTAAATTGAACCATTACAATTTCATCTTAGAATCAGAATTGGAATGAGACTCCTCCCAACCAAACAATTGAAATGAGAGTCATCATTGCTATTTCGATTTCAAACTCCAACTTTCCCCAATGAAACACCTCCTAATTCAGATACTTCATGGAAGTTTTGAGGTTACTACTTTATGGAAATGTATGTCAGAGTCTAACATCTTATATTCATTTTGGAGTTATAGGAAGACGACCATTTAATCTCTCAACAGACAAGGTTTAATATAAGGCCATGTTTGTAACAAATAAAGAAGCCCTGCGACTACAAAGGCTCTTCTCTCTCCTTCCTCTAGTGTCTGGCTCTTTTGCTTGTACCAAAACCACAGAAAAACTCCTCTCTTAATATACAAAGCTAAATAATAGACTCCACCATCTCACAGCAAGAAATCATCTTGGTTGGGCTTTAGTGAGAAGCAGTGTAGAGCCAAAGCTTTTCCTCCCAGATGAGTTCCACAGAGAGAGAAGCACTTTCCGGTGCTTATACCTTCTCCATGCAAGCTGGATTGCCAGAGCCGTCCCATGTCCTCCAGACAAGCGAGTGGCTACCGAGATGCTCCTACATTGTATTAAGTACTAATTTATCCTAAAAAAGAAATAAGTTTGACCTTATCATCTTTTCAGTAATCACAGCTAGAGATGTAAACGAGTCAAACTGTTTACAAGCTATTTGAGCTTGACTTAACTTGACTCAACTATTATTGAAATTGAGTAATTCGAATATCCTTTTGAGTCGAGCTCAAGTAGCAAGATATTCGATTCAAGGACTTATGAGCCTACTAAATTTATATATATTTTTAATAATATTATTTATATTATAATCTATGTATATATTTATATATTATGAGTAGGTTAAAGTTCGAATTTGAGCTTGCGTATGATTTGGTTGACATTTGAGTCGAGTTGAGATGATCCTATATTTTTTTTTTCTTTTACCAAATCAAACTCAAGCTTTAGCTTAGAATATTAAGACTCAATTGATCTCGAGAACAATGTTGCTTGTCAGTAGCCTCAACAAATCCTGCAGCAAAGCATGAGCAGAGTCCCCCTCGCATGCCCCTAAATCCATCCAACCACCATGGCTAAGTCTCCCTCAATGACCAAGTATTCATCTCCAAGCATCCACCATGCCTATGCAATCTAGACTCAGGCAGCTTACAGCTTTACTCCTTATACTGTGGGCTCAAAGAGCTAGCTCTCTCTAATAGCCACCAACCTAGAATCTGGCCCATAAATCACAAACCTAGCACCTCCTCTGTCGCCGCATACATTGCCATCGAAGTTAACCTTAAGGTAGATCAGGAGTAGGGTTTTCTAGGAGATAAAAGCCCTATGGATCACTGCATGAGTGGAAGGGAAGTCCCAGATATCTGAACTCCTCAAGGTTATCTTTATCGAGGAGGGGTGAACAATCTTGACCACCTGCGACAAAACTCTCTGCAAAATAAATCTTGCTGGCCATCTTCTAGACTTTAAGACTCAACTATTCTTGGATAACTAGATGTGGTAAGTGATATAAGCAACTCGAGTACCTGCCATCCTGGTTACCTTGGCCCCAGCACTCCATCTCAAAAACTCTAAAAGAGATTGAATTGATGCCTTTGTCTAGATAATCAATCAAAGGGGACCAACAAATTGCTAGATCTACCCAACTCTTGAGCATAGGAACAGGACATGCTCCATAGTCTCATTCTCCAAGCCATAAAATGGATGGACAAATTAGAGGTCTATACCTCTGTCCCTCAAGATGGCCCTAATGGGAAGACGACCCATGTAACCTTTCATGAAAATAAGCTCACCCTCATGTGCACACCAATCCTTTAAATCCATGTAGCATCCATATGTCTGATAGGCTCCCTTCGATATAAATTGTAGAGGTCGGTAGCCACCATGCTGATGCATGAGATGACCTCCACATCTACACATCATGGCTACTATGGATGGGAACCACCAAAAGGGGCACCGACTCTCTAAGCTACTCCTCGAAGAACTGGATTGCCATTGAGGGACTCCAACTCTACTATCAGGATAGAACAGATCATAGATCCTCATGAACTCTTCTACCTCAATACTATCAAAAGTCAGCCATGACTTAAAGGAAGGTCATTCAACTATGGATTCCGCAAAAAGTATATAGACTGACCATCTCCTATGAGCCATCTCATCTGAGCTATCACGTCAAAAGCTTGTGCACAGCCCTCTCTCCACATGGAGCTACTTCGATTGACTTGGATGTCAGTGCCCGACAACTATGGGCCATATTTGATCCTCATCACTATGCTCTACAAGCTATCTAGGTGAAGTAGAAACCTCACGACATGTCAAGCAATCATGGCCTTATATCTTATGATCATGGATTGGATGCCGAGGCCCCCATCCCTTGTTGGCTGACACAATATCCTAGGCCATCAAATGCACATCATCCACATTTGGACGGGAGTCTTATAAGAACCTCTAAAAGTGCTGCTTGAGTTTCACGATATGAGTCTTGGGAATAATGGTATTTGAGAGGAGGTAGATAAGAATAGAGGTAAGAACAGACCTTATCAGGATGACTCTATCCATCATGAAGAGTACGTTAGCTTGCTAGTGAAGAAAAAATTCGTTCGATCGCATCGAATGTCAAGAAAGTAGAATAAATTAGCAATTAAAATTTTCATAATATTTATGAATTCTTACTTTGATTCACAGTGAAAAAGTATCAAGGTTGAAGAAGCTCCTCGATCAATATGCTTCGCGAGATCCAGATGCGCAAATCCTCTACTTCGCATGCATACCAAATTCTATAGAAGAGAGGAATGAACGTCTTCTTCAGAGAGGAGAAAGAAGAACACTTGAGATCTGATCTCAAGCCCTTGAAATAGCCCACACGCCATCACAAAGGGAGGGAGGACACCAAGAGGAGAGAGATGCCTAGTGATAGATGACACCCAAGAGAAAAGGGACACCCACACCAAAGGATCTCCACACCAAGCCTAGGATTGATTGATTGTTTCTCTTCTCCACACCCCTCTTTAGATAGACAAGAGGTACTAGATCAAATCAAACTCCTTTGGATGCTAGAAAAAATACTCTCCATGTTTGAATCAAATCCAAACTCCTTAAAGCACAAAGAATCCTAATCCAAGTAGGAGAGGTGCCTCCCTTCATTATGGGGCACGTCCAAGAGGAGGGGGCTAGTCGGTCCATAAGGAGAGAGAATATTTGAAAAAAATGACTGACTACATCAAATCAGATTTGGTTCAGATTTGGATCAATTCGAATCTAATTCAAATCTGATTCAAATCAATTTCAAAAAGACTGCTGATCCTCTTCAATTAAAATTCTTGTCCCAGTCCAACTTGATAAATTAACCCAATCAAGCCATAATAAAATTAAATCTAATTAAATTAGATCTGATCTAAAGTAATTAAGACTCAAGTCAAATCTCTCATAATTGCTTGGATCATTGATTTGATTTAATTCATCTCCAAAATCAAACTCGCACCTCATGCACAGTGCAAGCAGAATATAGTCAGTATTTAATTTTATATGACCTATAATTTAATTCTTAATTAAGTTAATCTATATGTTCAATCAAACCTTATACTTCCAAATTGAATACACAAATATTTGATCAATTCTTTTCTATATTGTTTGACTTTTATGTGCGACTCCATAGGTTCGAACACTAAGCCAGTGGCATAGGAACTCCTTCCTATACTAATCGAAGTGACCATCTAGTAATGATATCTAACGTCCGGATAGATCAAATATTTGTAAAGTAATATTCAAAAACCTCGACATATGGTTAAGGCATAATTCATCCTTTTGATCCTAATGCTCAATATGACCTAGATTTTAACTATCAATCCTTAAACAATCATCCACATCATATTTCAATCTTTCAAATCCATCATATGGATTATCCTGATTAAGATTTTACTAAATTAAAATGCAGTATTGTGTTAACACTTATCATTCAGAGAGGTCAATCCTATCTTGATCCACACACAGACTTTACAAGTACTTGATTATATCTAGTAGTCTTTCATCACTACATTAGAAATGTAGATAGTCTAGTATCTAAGCACAGTGAGTTACTTGTAAATCACTATGGTGATCTTAAGTTTGAGGGATATTTATGCCCATACGTTTCATGAGCTGCTCTTAACAGTAAAGTGCTCCATAGGTGAGTCATTTATACAGTGATGATGTACTCCTATATCTTACTTGTATGTCATACCAGTATCTCTACACTCTTTAGTTATGAGGACTAATGAAAAAATAGGCAGTTCAAAGCATGCATTTTTAAATTTTTTTAGCGGAAGATAGTAGATTAAACATTTTAATCTTCTAGGCATGCTTTAGATCAAATCTAAACTACCTATTAAGGATCTATGACATAAAATTTTACATATAAAAATCTGATGTAAATAAAAAATTACATCGATCATGTCGATGCCCTGAATCAGATCTAACCGTTAGATCTAATCAGATGAGTTCAGAACTCATTATCTTATCGCAGGTCGATGATCGTCGCTGCTGATAAGTATGATATGAGATTCTTTCTAATATCGAGTAGCCGCATAGCTCGTCTAGGCTCTACAGATAGTCTACTCGAAGCTCCAAATGAATCATCCTTCTCGAGAGTGCTAGCTCACGTACAAGGTACTGAATAGCTAAAATAGGCTCCTTCTTTCGGATTACCCGAACACTTTTAGATCAAAAGATGGAGCAACTCGAGAAGGTGGTAGTGTGGGAGATAGGAACAAGATCCTCTTGTACTTTTTCTCATACAAAAATCTAAAATCGAAACCCTAGAATCTACCTTAGACCTCACGCTTAAAGAGGAAGGACTCTTCCTCTGTTTCTCATGCACAGAAGCCCACCCCCTCTCTGTTTCATGCCCCCTCTCATTGAGAAATAATTTTCTATGGTGATTTCCTAACCTTTGTCGCACAAAATTTTGAGATATTATAAAGATGGCTTGGAGAGGAAAGGGATAAAGATGAAGTGGTTTGAATTAGTTCGAATTCAAATCATTTTTGAATTCAAACTAAAAATCACTTCATTCTTATCCAAATCGAGCGTCAAAGGGGCAGAGGCATGAGACATTTCTCATGCCAAATCCTTCTCAATTCATTGCACAAATCAGCCTTCCCAAGGAGATGGTGCCAATGAAAGGATAAGGATAAGGTTAAGGTGGTTTCAAGTCAAATTCAAACTCTTTTTGAATTCGAATGATAAATCAATTTATCCTCATCCAAAATAAATTTGAAAAGGGGCGACAAAACCATCTAGGCATGAGAAAAAATTCACATAAAAATTTTTCTCGCATGAAGAAAAGGTGGGCACAGAGAAAGGAGGTGCAGGGGATATGTCCAGTTTGAATTCGAATTCAATTTCTCATCCAATTAAGTTCTTAACTCAACTAAATTAGGTTAAATCCAATTAGATTATTGAACTTAATCTAATTAGATAGTAAAAAATTTTGATTAAATTTTAATTAAATTAAAAATTAATCAAGCTCAAGTTTCGATCAAATCAAGAATCAAACATCCTTAGCAATTAGGTCATTTCATAATCTAATCAGGTCAAACAAGTTGAATCCAATTCACTAACAATTAGTGAATTAATTTATTACAACTCTTGCAGAGGATTAATCATCAATCGAATTGACTATTATATCCTAGAATGATTCTTAATCATCGATCAGCCACATGATCAGTGAGAAATTTTTTTTGAGTGTGATTCATAGGTTTGAACCTAGGCTGGTAGTACAGAAATAATTTTTCTATACCAATCAAAGTGGCCATCTAGCAATGATATCTGATGTCCGGATAGATCGAAAGATTGCAAAGCAACATTCAAGAACCTATTGGCATATAGTTACCGTATAATTTATCTCTTTGATCTTAATACTCAAGGTGACCAAGAATTTAACTGTCAATCCTGAAAAGGTCATCTATATTATATTTTAACTTTTTAAATCTATCACATGGATTATCTCAGTCAAGATTTTACTGAATTGAAATACACTGATGCATTAACTTCTACTTATTCGGAGGGATCAATTTCATTTTGACTCACACACCGACTTTGTAAGTATTTGTCTGTGTCCAAAAATCTTTCATCACTGAATTAAAAATTTAGATAGTCCGGTATCAAAGCACAGTAAGTTACTTGTGAGTCACCATGGTGATCTCAGATTAGAGAGACACTTATATCCATATTCTTTGCAAGCTACTTTTAACAGCAGAGTACTCAGTAGTTGGTCACATTCAGTGAGATGTACTCCTACATCTCACTTGCATACCATGCCAGTGTCTCCACACTCTTTATTTAAGAGAACAACCAACGCATATGGCACACAACGATCTACACTTGATATAGCTATCATCCTAATAATAGCATATTATTTGATCGTGAATAATATTTAAGGATTAAACGATATATCTTTCTATATCGATTCAAATAATCCTAAAGATTTCATCACAAAATACAGAAGTTTAAATAAGATGTAAATATAGTGATGAAAAAATTAAATAATATTTATTAATTTAATAATTTATATACAATTACAATGATTAGCTTAACCATCAATAGACTGACGATTGATTTTGGGATATAATTTTCAACAACTCTCACTTGTACTAAAGCCAATCGGTACAGTATCATATACCCATCTTCGATTTATAATCTTCAAACTCCTTGACATCAAGAACTTTAGTAAATGGGTCGGCCAAATTCTCCTTTCTGTTGATCTTCTGAAGCTCGACGTCACCTTGATCTATGATCTCTCAGACTAGATGATAACGATGTAGAATGTACTTGGTATGCTGATGTGACTTCAGTTCCTTCACTTGAGCAATAGCACTAGTGCTGTCGCAGTACAACAAGATAGGACCATCAAGAGAGGGTGTCACTCTGAGCTCACGATGAACTTCCATAACCACACAACTTTTTTCGCAGCATCGGATGCCGCGATATATTCTATCTCGCAAGTAGAGTCGGCCATGGTGTGCTGCTTGAAACTCTTCCAGTAGACTGCTCTTTCATTTAAGATATAAATATATCCCGACACGCTCTTGCTATCGTCATGATCCGATTGAAAATTGGAGTCTATAAACTCCATAAATTTTAAATTTTATTCTCCATAGATAAGCAACTGATCCTTAGTATTTCTCAAATACTTAAGGATAATCTTTACGATCTTTCAGTGATTCTCATATAGATCGGACTGGTATCTGCTTACTACACCTTGTGAGTATACCACTGATGCGCATCATCAAGGCACCAAAAATAAATCCAATTCTAACTTACTACGTAGCTCGGGTGAATCGAGATCATATCCACAGAGATCTCAGATAATTATTTAATAATTAATAGAAGAAAAATAAAGGATCAATTTTGATTAATTACTAAGAAAATAATAATTTTAATTTAATTCATGAAAGAAAATCAAATAGAAAAGAAAAATTGAAAATTCAGAATTCGTCATGCAAAATATATTTTATTTTCTTTTACTTTTATGTAGTAATGATAAGATTTATAATTAAAATGCAGTGTAATTTATCTTGGATAGGCACGAACCGTACCCTTGGATTATGGCTCATCCATCCAAAGTATAGATTACCTTATCTCAACTACAAGTTAGAGATTTGAATTGAAAAATCTATCTCCCCTAAGCACGCATCGTTCCTATAGATCATGGCGTGTCTGTGAAGAGTATCGATTGTGTATGCTGAATCCAAATCTCTAAAGGAAGAAGAAAGAATATCAAATAAACATGAAGTATAAAATAATTTTTTATTTTATTACATAAAAAATAAATACAAGAAAAAAATAATAAATTCGTGTTGCAGGTTTCATTGTCTTTTCGAGTTGGAGAAGTCTAGCTTTCTATGGAACTCTTACTCACTGACATCCTGGGGCTGAGACTCTTGGGCAACAGCTGAAAAATATTTGATGGCAGCAGAAGGAGAGATGATGGTGCTAGAGAAAAAGAGATTTTAGTGTGGAGAAAGATGGTGAAGGTGTCGAAGGATTTTGCTATTTCATTCTGTATCATTCTGCCCTGCACCGTATATGCATTTCTTTCACATCCGTATAAAGCAAGCTTGGGCTTTATTTTGGACTTAAATTATAAATATTGGAAGTCTTTGTGTGATTAAATTTTCTTGATTGATAATTCCTAAAACTAAACATAAGAAGCATTAAATAAAGATTAAATAGTATAAGTTTTAATATTTTTTGTGTCATATTTAATGTATTCATCACACTCTCTGACTTGAACTTTGCTCGTCCTTGAATAAAGTAAATAAATCAGCAGTGTGTACCAACTCACCCTTGAATTAAAAGTTACCTTGGTAATTCTAATGTCAGATGATATCCGGCTAGATCATTAAAAGGATACTTTATCGGATTATCAATTCTACCCATCAAGTGGTTGAGTGAAGTCCATAGAAATTTTTAAAATTTTTTTTTCACCAACTTTCCACCTCACTCTTTAAATCCTCTAACTTGTTGTGGGCTTAGTGTAGTGTCTTTTTACAGTTTAGTCCTCTTATTCTTTTTTTTTTTTTTTTGCAAACTTTGACTTTTCACTTATACCCTCAAAAAGTAGATTCTTTATTAAGATCATTGGACAGAAGGTTCTAGAATTACTTTAAATTTTTTTTGATCTAAACCCTACAATTTATTTAGCTTCCTTAATAATGTGCTTTCAATATCTTTAAAATTATCTAAACTGTTAATCATTCATTAATTAGAATGTCCAATTAACTTCAAATCAAGATAAAATTTGATACACAAAATTAAGTATGATCATATTTGAGAACTTGATTAATTTAATTATTCTCCCTCTCCAATTTTATTTCTATTGTCCCTAATGGAAGAAGAGAATAAGAAGAATAAAAGAAATTACGAGGAAGGATACCACCTGGATTTGATGTGCCTATGCTATTCATTGCTCGGTGAGAAGGTTTTCCTTTATGGGTGTGATTTGTTTGTAACTCCATCTGTGCCTTAGATGGAATACTTTCTCCAATTTGGTTGATTGCTCTTCTCGAATTTTCCTATCAAAAGAAAAGAAGATAGATAATTGAAAGAAATACATAAGCCGGATTATCTCTCAGGAGTGCTAAGTTTAAAGTCTTTAGCCAAACTGTGCTGAATATCATTCGATTGGATCTATTAGATCAATAGATTCAATTAATTATCTATCATTGATGACTTTCAGATATGATTTCAGATGCTGGCCATTTACCTTAAAAGTGTTCTCCTGTTTAGGATCTTTGAGCTCTATAGCACTATGGAGAAATACCTGAGTCACAATAAAAAGTCCATCCCAGTGTGAACAAAGTTTATCGGAGAAAAGATGCAATCTAGAATTGAAAAGCCATACTTTTTGATTGGGCTCGAATACTTTTCGTGCAATAAATTTATCGTGGTATGCTTTAATTCGAGCTTTATAATTTCTAGCACTCTCATACGCTTCATTATATAGCTCTTCAAGTTCATTTAGTTGAAGTCTCCTATTGAAACATGTATTTCTCATGTCAAAGTTAAATTATCGTATAGCCCAAAATGCACGATGTTCCAATTTCACCAGCAGATGACAAGCATTTCCAAATACAAATCGATAAGGAGACATTCCTATGAGTGTTTTAAAGGTAGTTTGGTAGGCCCATAGTGCATCATCTAATCGCACAGACTAATCCTTTCTATCGGACCTGACCGTCTTCTTTAAGATATGTTTGATCTCTCTAATGGAGACATCTACTTGGCCACTTATTTGGGGGTGATAAGGTGTGGCAATTTTGTGGCTTATCCCATATTTTTTCATTAAATTTTTAAAATACTTGTTCATGAAGTATGTACCCCCATCACTTATGATGGCTCTTGGACATCCAAACCGACTAAAGATATAATGCAGAATGAACTTGATCACGATTTTATGATTATTGGTTTGGATTGCTATGGCCTCTACCCATTTTGAAACATAGTCTACTGCGACCAGTATGTACTCTTATCCGAATGAAGAAGGAAAGGATCCTATAAAGTCGATTCTCCAGACATCGTAAATTTCTACGACCAGAATAGGGGACAAGGGTATCAAATTTTTTTTTGAAATATTTTCTATTTGTTGGCATCTTAAGTAATTACGGTCAAAGTTGTGTGCATCTTTAACCAGTGTTGGCCAATAGAAACTACTTTGCAGCACTTTTGCTGCAGTCTTCTTTCCACTGAAATATCCCCCACATGCTAAAGAGTGGCAGAATGTGAGAATGCTTTGAAACTCACTCTCAGGGATGCACCGACAGATTACCTGATCGGGGTAGTATTAAACAATTCAGGTTCCTCCCAAAAGTAGTGTTTGACTTGTGAAAAGAATCGATCCTTCTCCTGCTTGGACCAATAAGAAGGGATTTGTCTTGTGGCTAAGTAAGTAACGATATGAGCAAACCAAGGAGGGTTGTTGGAAGAGATTGCAAAATGCTGCTCATCAAAAAATCCATCCTTAATTGTATCCTTATTGTGTTCAACCAAAATCCTAGAAATATGATCTGCTACCACATTCTCTAAACCTTTCTTATCTCAGATTTCTAGGTCAAATTCTTATAAGAGAAGAATCTATCTGATTAGTCTAGGCTTGGTATCTTTTTGGATAACAGATGCCTTAAGGCTGCGTGATCAGAGTAAACTAGGATCTTTGAGCCTAAAAGATATGATCTAAACTTGTCTAAGGCAAACACAACTGCAAGTAATCAGTAGTCGTGTAATTCAATTGTGCATTAGAAAGAGTTTTGCTTGCATAATAAATCACATGAGATTTTCTATTTATCCTTTGCCCCAAGACTACCCCTACAGCATAGTCGGATGCATCACACATTATTTCAAAGGGTAGGGTCCAATTTGGGGGTCTAAGTATAGGTGTAGTTGATAGTACAGTTCTAAGAGTATGATATGAGTCAAGACAGTCTTTATTAAATTCAAATGAGCTATTCTTGGCAAGCAAGTTGCACAGGGGTCTTGAGATCTCACTGAAATCCTTAATGAAACATCTGTAAAATCCAACATGACCTAAGAAAGATCGTGCTTGTCAGATCGAGGTTGGAGGTGGGAGTTTTGAAATTACTTCGATTTTAGCCTTGTCTACCTCAATCCCCCTCTCGAAAATAATATGTCTGAGTATAATTTCTTCTCGAACTATGAAGTGGTTTTTCTCCCAACTTAACACCAAGTTCATCTCCTTACAATATTTGAGAACTTTCCTAAGATTTCAGAGACAATCGTCAAAAGTGAAACCAAACACTAAAAGTCATCCATAAAAATCTCTAGAAATCTATCGATCATGTCTGAAAAGATGGCCAACATACACCACTGAAATGTGGCTGGCACATTACAGAGTCCGAATGGCATGCACCTGAAGGCAAATGTTCCGTAAGGACAAGTGAAAGTGGTTTTTTCTTGATTTTCAGAGAAAACAGGTATCTGATTATATCCTGAATATTCATTCAGAAAATAGAAGAAGCTCTGATCTACTAGCCGTTCTAGAATTTGGTCAATGAAAGGTAGTGAAAAATGATCTTTCCTAGTGACAACATTGAGTTTTCTATAATCTACATACACTCGCCAACCAGTTGTTATACGAGTGAGAAGTAACTCACCTTCTTCGTTCTCTACCATGATAATACCTGACTTTTTAAGTACTATCTAGGTTGGACTGACCTATTTACTATCCAAAATGGGATAGATAATCCCTGCATCTAGCCATTTTACTACTTCTTTCTTTACCACCTCCCGCATATGCATATTAAGTCTCCTCTGCATGTCTCTATAGGGTTTGGCATTTTTCTCACAGTAAATATGGTGCATGCAGATAGAAAGGTCAATACCTTTCAAATCAGCAATCGACCATCCAATTGCTTCTTTATCTTCTTTTAATACACCTACAAGTTGAGATTCTTGATCAGAGGTTAGGTCAGAAACAATGATAACAGGAAGGATATCATTGGGTCTGAGAAATACATACTTTAATGTGGCCGGAAGGGATTTTAATTCAAGAGTAGGTGGTGCTTCTAATGATGGTACTAGTGTGCTAGATTGAATGGGCAATTGCTCATACTTTACAGTCCAAAGAGGAATGGTTTTAGAAGTGGGTGGTTCTAATAAGGCATTTACTTCCTCGATATACCCATCAACATCGAAATCATCTACTCCGAAGTGAGTTAAACATGCCCGTAAAGGGTCTTGCATGAGCATGATAGGGATAGTTTCTTCTATGATTTTCTCTAGCACATCAACTTCATTACAATCATAAGTTGGTAGTCCCTGAGAAGCATTAAATATGTTCAACCTTAGCTTTTTGTTCCCAAATGATACGTCCATGGCTCCTGTCCTACAGTTGATGCAAGCGTTGGCCGTGGTCAGGAGGAGTCGTCCTAAGATGATAGGGATTTGGGTAGGGTTGCTATCAGATTCTATGTCCAACACCAAAAAATCTACGAAAAAGTAAAACTCATCCACTTTTACCAACACATCTTCCACCATCGTGGGTTTTAACTCTTCAAATCCAAATAGGTCATATACAGGGCTCGGGAGAAGGTTGACACTTGCACCTAAATCTAATAATGCCTTCTTAATCATGAGGTCTCTTATGACACAGGATATAATTAGGGTATCTGGATCTTTGAGTTTAGGTGGGGTGGTGTGCTGGAAGATTAAGCTAACTTGCTCAGTAAGATGGACTTTCTTAGGTGTTTGTGCTTTTGATCTATGCTTTTATGTGCACAAGTCTTTGAAAAATTTGGCATAAGTTGGGACCTGTTTGATTGCATCACGAAGGGGAAGGTTTATCTGAACTTATTTGAAAAGTTCTAACATTTCATTCATCTTAATGCCCTTCTTGTTGAGAGATAGAGGAGATTCTAGAGCACTTAGAAATGGAGCTTTAAGTGTGGGTGCTAGTATAATTGGTTCCTTCCTCTCCTCAATGTTGTTCATTTCTAGCTTGGTTGGTACTGCTTGTTCTAGTTGTTGATTTTTTTCTAACTAGTTTAAGACTAGCTAGCTTAAGACTTTTTTGCTTCTAAGGGTCATTATAGATTTTGCATATTCGGGACAAGTTTCAAGGCCAGTGGGGCTTTCAGCCATATACTGTCCTTTAGAATTGCTGATGGGCTGGCTTGAAAGTTTTTCTTCCTCTCTTCTACTAAAAGCAGTGGCTAGTTGACCTATCTGGGTCTTTAGCTTGGCTATTGATTGTGGGAGTGAAGGAGATGGGTGTTCATCTCGAGCCCTTTTAATGCTTGCAATACTTTCTCCTCAAAGGCAGAACTATGATTGCTAGGAGGGATTTGGGATTGTGGGGCATTCGGGTACTGAGAGTATGAACTGTCTCCTGGTGATTAGGCCTAAGTGATGCTGGATTGGTCATAAATTGTGATCTCCAAGAAAAATTCAGGTGATTCTGCCAGTCCGAATTATAAGTATTTGTGTACGGATAATTTTGTGCTCAAGGAGCCATTCGGGTTTAGGTTTGGTGGGCTTGCTTTCAAACAAGCTCAGAAAATTGGTATGCGGTTGGACAATCACCTATCGAATGTGTTGGACTCAAACAGATTATACAAACATCCTGTGATTGTGAGGATGGGGAAAAGGTGTGCCCGACTTGCAGTAGTCGGTCAAATTTTTGAGATAGTTCATCTACCTTACTATAGATATCCACAGAACTACCTACCTCATATATTCCATCTCATTTTGATCCAACCATGGGAGAGTCTATACGGGCAACCAACATGTGATGTAATAAATTTTTGCTTAATATTTCAAAGAGCTGCCAAGCTTCATGTTCATTTTTTAGCATGAATGTCCCATCATAAGAAGAGTCAACTATTTGCCAGTGCTTTTCTGACAAACCATCATAGAAGCACTGGACTAATTGCTATTTAGGTATGGCATGGTGCAGATATTTTCTAATCAATTCTTTTAATCTCTTCCATGTTTTGTGGAACATCTCACCATCCATCTGGGAAAAACTTATGATTACTTTTCTAATTTGATTAGTTTTTCCTATAGGGAAGTATTTCTTCAGGAATTCCTTTTGAAGTTGGTCTTAGGTCGAAATTGTTACAGTATCTGAAGAGTTCAACCAATACTTAGCCTTATCTTTTAGGGAAAATGGGAACAACTTGAGTTTGAGAGCATCATCAAAGAAATTTTGGATTTTAACTGTTAAACAAATTTCAAAAAATTCGTCTAGATGTTTGTAAGGGTCCTCATTCGCAAGTCCATAAAAAGATGGTAGCATCTGAATCATGCTAGACTTGATTTCATATTGGACTACCTCAACAGGGAGCACTTGTATACAGAGAGAGTAGATGTATGTTGAAGGAGTGAAGTACTCCTACAACTGTCGTGGTGGATCAGTCTCGTAACTGTGGTCCATGATTCTATTTCGGTTGGCTCTAATGGTTCTAAGAGTTCGTTCTATTTCAGGATCTAATGGTTGAATTTCTGGTTGTAACGATCTACGACCAAATATATACCTCCACAGTTATACCTTTAGAGCAAACACAGAAAATCTCAATTTTTTTTATAGTTTTTTTTTTTTGATAGTGAAAAAAGAGTGAAAGAGGTCTAAAGAGAAAAGCCTAAGAGTCCTTAATCTAAGTTAAAGTTTTTTTAAAAAAAAATTAAATTGATTTTTTTTTAGTTTTTCAAATATTTATCCAAACAATTACTTCTATCTTAGGTTACTTTAAATCTAGACAGCTCCTAACTTTCAAGACCGTCTTGGAGCTCTCCAAGCTAAAAACCAACTAGCTAACTAGTCAGATAAGGATAAGATCGATGGGAGGCTCCCCGTGCTTTCGCGATGGACCTAATTAGAGAACCATCTTTCTTCGAGCTCTTATCCCTGAACCTCTTTCCTAGACACCAATCAACTAGCAAATCCCGACCCGATCTAACTCATTCGGGTGCCTTGTCCTAATGAGCTTGAACACCTTAAAGCCGATGTTTAATTGATTTTAAAATTAAGGCTTGGGGTTAATACAAAATGATAGATTGTGATTTTTAGGTTGAGGGGTGATGAAATCTCCATTTTATCTGATTAATGAGTTAGCCCTTAAGATATATTATGACCATGCAATGAAACAAATCAAAGTGTTCAAGCTTATAATTAGCATGCAGTCAACACTAAATTAAATTAATTTATTTTTTTTAGATTTTATGATTAGGTCTCTAATTTTCTAAATAATTTATGAGATGTCAGTATAAAATTTCTAAATTTTACAGGAATGTAAATTTGACTAAGAAAACTAAGCAAGTTAGACAGCACTAAAAATAGATTAAACTATGAACAAAAGGTAGAAAATAAATCAAACAAAAATTTTTAAGTTAATTACCTTTTCATGTCCTAGGACAATCATTCAATGTAACTTTCAGTTATGCCAGGACAACCTTATGTCAGGATAATCAAGATTGATAAAAAGAATGAAAGTGATCTTTTTTTTTTTTAGAAACAACTGTGCCAAGGATCCTCGACAACGGTACCAAAATTTGATGTGCGTCGTCAAGGCACCAAAAATAAATCCAATTCTAACTTACTATTTAGCTAGGGTGAATCGGGATCGTATCCACAGAGATCTCAGATAATTATTTAATAATTAATAGAAGAAAAAGAGAGGATCAATTTTGATTAATTACTAAGAAAATAATAATTTTAATTTAATTCATGAAAGAAAATCAAATAGGAAAGAAGCTTCGAAAATTCAGAATCTACTATGCAAAATAGATTTTATTTTCTTTTACTTTTATGTAGTAATGATGAGATGTGTAATTAAGATGCAGTATAATTTACATCGGATAGACATGAACCATATGGCTCGTCCATCTAGAGTATAGATTACTTTATCTCAACTACAAGTTAGAGATTTAAATTAAAAATACAATAATCTATCTTTCCTAAGCATGCACTGTACCTTACCTGTCGATTATGGCATGTCTGTGAAGAGTATAGGTTGTGCACGCTGAATCCAAACCTCTAAAGGAAGAAGAAAGAATATCAAATAAATATGAAGCATAAAATAATTCTTTATTTCATTGCATGAAAAATAAATATAAGAAAAAAAAAATCTATATTACAGATTTCATCATCTTTCTGAGTTGGAGAAGTCTAGTCTTTCATAAAACTCTTGCTCACTGACATTCTGGGGCTGAGGAAACTCTTAAGCAACAGCTGAAAAATATTTGATTGCAGCAAAAGAAAAGATGATGGTGCCAGAGAGAGAGATTTTGACGTGGAGAAGAGTGGTGAAGGTGTCGAAGGATTCCCCTATTCTGTTTTGTGATTTCTTTTAAATAGGGCTCCAAGCTGCGTCCCAAACGTGTCGGTTTCCGCAGCTCCCGCATCGGTTTCACTGGCTTCCACATCTGTTTCCATCCGTGTCCACTTTTATTTTGTTCCGTTCCACGTCTGTTTCACTTGCTTCGCAATACCTCCACTATCGTGCAGCTTCCATATTTGAAATCACATCCATCCGCTACGATTGAAGACTGGGTCTTGTACGCGTCCGCAATCCACTTGCCACCACGTTCGCTTGCGTTCAACTCCCGTGTCAGCCCGTCGCTCGAAGACCGCTTCCCTTTTTTTTTTAAACCCATCAGCCACGCCACATAAAGACAGCACACTAAAACTCCCAGCCATTTAAAAGCTCATTAAAAGCATATGGGTTCCTTCATTTAATTCATCCACATCAATATCTCTTCAAGATCTCTTGGCAATATCTTTTTTCCGCATCCGCATAAAAAAAATTTGGGCTTTATTTAAAACTTGAATTGCAATCACGATTGCATATACATATCATAGCATATATAATAAATTTCACTGTCGATGCATATAAAATTTTATTCATATATTTTTTTCTTTTAAAGAGTTATCGGACAATCACTTTTTGAGAAAAAAATTTTATGATCTATCGGAACATAATTTTTTTTAAAATTCTCCATGCTGAATCTTTTTAGCACAATATCGATGTACATGGACTGAGATAATCCAAGCAATCTCTTACATCTATTTCTATAGATTTTCATCCCAATGATGTAGGATACTTCTCCCAAGTCCTTCATGTAGACTGTGATGACAGCCAAACCTTTATTTTCTATAATGTAAGGATGTCATTCTCGATTAAAAGAATATCATCGACATACAAAATAAAAAATACTACTACAGAATTATTAACCCACTTGTATATATAGGGTTCTTCTCCATTCTTAATAAAGCTATTCATTCTGATCATTTTATCAAAACGCATATTCTAACTCTGAGATGCCTGCTTAAGTCCATAAATGGACCTCTGAAGCTTATATACTTTAGACTTATCTGTGGATATGAAATCTTCAGGTTGTATCATACACACCTCTTCTTCTAGCTCTCCATTTAAGAAGACTATTTTCACATCCATTTGTCAGATTTCATAGTCCAAATGTGCTGCTATCGCAAGCATAATCCAAATAAACTTGAGTATTGTCATAGAAGACAACGTCTCATCATAATCAATACCATAATATTGACGGTAATCCTTGATAACTAGATGAACTTTATAAGTCTCCATCTTTCCATCTATATCTCTCTTCTTTTTGAAGATCTACTTACACCCTATGAATTTTATTCCTTCAGGTGGATCAACTAATATCCATATATTGTTGACCTTCATGGACTCTATTTCGGATTTTATGGCTTCTAGCCACTTATCGGAGTCAGACCTCTACATCGCATCCATGTAGGTGATCGGATCCTCATTATTCTCATCAAGTTCAACTGGATCATCGTTTTGGATCAAGAAATCATAGTATCTGTCTGATTGACATGATATTCTATCGGATCTCCTTAAAGATATTTCTACAATAGGTTCTGAGTTTTATGTAATCAAATCCGATTCTATGAATTTATTAGATTATGTCAGTTTTTCTATCGATCAAACTTCATCAAATTCAATCTTTGAGACATTAGTTTCTTTCTCAATGAACTCTTTTTCTAAAAAAACTGTCCCATTACTGACGAATACCTTTTGTTCATCAACAAAATAGAAGTAATATCCCTTGGTCTCTTTTGGGTATCCTACAAATAGACACTTGTCAGACCTAAGTCTATGCTTGTCAGTTTTCAAACATTTAACATAAGTCGGACACCCTCAAATCCTAAGGTGAGAGAGTACTGGCTTATGTCCTGTCCACATCTCATGTGATATTTTACTTACGGACTAACTCAAAATTTTATTTAAAATATAACAAGTCGACTCGAATACATATCTCCAAAAGGAGATCGACAGACTTGCAAAGCTCATCATGGACTGAACTATGTCTAATAGGTTCGATTCCTCCTTTCCGACACACCATTATGCTATGGTATTTCAAGAGGGATCCACTACGAGAGAATCTCATTCTCTTATAAGTATATCAAAAATTCACTGGAGAGGTATTCACCTCTTCGATCGGATCGAAGAATTTTAATATTCTTCTCAGTTTGTTTCTCTACTTCATTATGGAATCATTTGAATATTTCAAACGATTCTGACTTATGTATCATTAAATAGATGTGCCCATATCTCAATATGTCGTTTGTAAATATAATGAAATAATAATATCTATCTCTGATACTCGTGTTCATGGGTCCACATACATCAGTATGTGTCAGATCTATAACTTCACTGGCTCATTCACTTTTTTCAGTAAAAGGTGAGTTAATCATTTTTTCAAGTAAACAGGACTCACAAGTTGGAAGTAATTCGCAATCACTAATTTCAAAGATTTCCTCTTGAGTCAACCTATTTATTCTATTCTTGTTAACATGACCTAACCTACAGTGCCAAAGATAGATATCGGAGACATCATCAATTCTAGGGCATTTGCCAAATGTATACATCACACTAACAGATTATGATAATATATAAATTCTATTGTTCAACTGTCCATTCAACACATTAACACCATTCATAATGATATTAAAAATATTTTTTTATTTAAATTTCATAACCGTACATGGGCAAAAAGCCTACAGAAATAATATTCAATAAAAAAGAAAGACAAAAATGACCTTCACTAAGAACAATTATATTGGACTTAAATACAAGCTTAATAATCCTTAATACTAGAATTGGAACTGATCTTCCATCTCCAACATTAAGAAATTTTTCATCTTCTTCAAATCTCCTACTAACCTGTAGATCCTACAATGAATTATAAATATTAAAAGGACTTTCAATATCTAATACCCAGATAATAGAATCACAAATTAAGAAATTACAAGGTGCTATCATATAATTATCTTGTTCAATAATAACTTACTTCTTTCTCGATCTGTTCGGATCCAGGGAGGCAATGTATTGAGGATAATTTCTCTTTCAGTGCCCCTGCTTCTCGTAATAGAAGTATTCCGCCTAACTTTGGTCAGACTTAGATTTTTTGGTCTGACAAGACTTGGGCACCCCAGCACTTTATACTCTTTTCTTATTCTTCTTGTTCTTCTTCTCTTTCTTAAAGGATCGATGTCCAAAAGAAGATCCTCCCACCATATTCACTGACTCCTTATGGAGCTGGTGATCTTTTTCAAAGTTCTATAGCAACCTTAATAAACTGTAGTAGTTGACAACAGGCTTTGTCATTCGATAATGAGTAAGAAAAGGAAGGTAGGATTTAAGTAGAGAGTTCAGAATAGCATCCTTCCCCAGCTGCTCATGTAGAAAAAAATCGAGCTTGCTCGAGCGCTTAATCATCTCGATCATGCACAGTACATGATCAGTGACTGACGCTCCTTCCCTCATTCGAGTGTTAAAGATGGCACAACTTATCTTGTGCCTCTCAATATCGTCGGACATATCAAAGGACTCATTCAATATTTGTAACATGTCCTAAGGCTGAATATTCTCAAATCGATGGCTGAACTCATCATTCATTACCATCAGCATAATATGACGAACCATAATTCAATCGTTGAGCTACTTTTGATAAATGTCTCAAACCATACTGCGGGCGTTCAGAGCTGGCTCCTCGGAAGCTGGATCTGTTAGCACGTACAAGATCCATTCATACTCCAGAACTATTTTTAGCTTTCGATACTAATTATCAAAATTTAGTCCTATCAATTTATCACTATCTAATAGTGATCGGAGCGACAAGATAGTGGCCATAACTGTAAAAAAAATCAAAATCTAATCAGTATATGAATTGATTAAGCGTAAAGATATAGATTTTAGTCGAAAGATTCTTTCACTATTTTATTCAAATTGATAGTCTCTACCTCCAATTTGAGAAATTACACTAATTTTCTAATAGATACCAGAATCCTCACAGGTTATACATGGACCGGAGTGTGGCTCGGCCAATCCCTGTGTATCCATGGGTAGGTTTTTAATCAATTATTTCATCAAATAATTTTCAACATTCAATTTTGCCTCAAACACTTCTTCAGCAAGCATGTGATGCCTTCACTGAAAGTTTTGGTTAGGTCCAACTATTAACATGTCAGAATTTAGTACATCTGACAAATAAGTGACCAAGCTCGAGTGTGGCTTGGCCAACCTGACCATCATCAGAAAAATACAACTAAATCAATATGTTATGAATGATAATTTTGATAGCCAGATAAACACCAAACATGTGATGCCTCTAATGATCATCTAAACTGTTGGATCCATTATTATCCAACTTAATGAGAGGCTATGATCTAGTTATCATCATAACTATTCCATTTTTAGGGATCTAATAATTTTAGAGGATTTAATTAGATGAAGTGAAAGAAAAATAAGACTCGACATGCTAATCTTAATCCTCCCACTAACTTTATCAAGTCAGATCAAAGAAGATTAAGCAAAAGGTAGTCCAATCAATCAGTCATAAATTTTCTCTCTGACTTTACCAAATCATGAAGAGGACTATAGACAAGTTGAACTAGAGGCATCTAAATCAATCATACTAATTTTTTAGTAAGCATGGATCAATCCTAATCATTAAGTAATCTGATCAAAATATGATTCACTACGTTGGCCAGATAAGTGAGATCGATGGGAGGGATATGCCATTAACTTGTTATAGACTCAATCTATGCAAGTAGCTCCCTATTAATGACCACTGATTAAAACTGTCATACTTATCTTAGACACCAACTGGTTAAATAATTTTAATTTGATCAAATTATAGACTTAGATTCGACCATGAAGCTTCGATCAAGGTTTATCTTAGTCTAATCAAAGATATGGACTCTAATCAATTACAACTATTGAGAATTAATCAAGAAAAAAATTGATCCAATTAGAATTAACTATTAATTAGATTTGATCAATTACTAACATAGTCTATTATCAATAATTTTCAATCCTAGGTCTAACCCAATTAAATGGGCTTGACTTGAGCTAACCTATAAACTCATGAATTATGAAATTCATGCCTTAGATCTTTGATTCTCAAATCTAGATCACTTCATTCTCAATTAAGTTTTAGGTTAATATGGGTTGGAGTTTAGTATTTGAAAACAGTTTTAAATTTTATAAAATATTTTTACAAACAATCATACAGTCATCTAAACTCTAATTTCAAATCTAACATACAATATATCAGATCTAAAATAAAATTTTAAGTTTCTTTCATTGTTCATCTTCATGAAAAAGATCGTGCAGTATTCCTACATGCTATCAGAGAACCCTATCGAGTGAAAGGAGAGGGCTATAAAATTCTACTTTCTCCTATGATCGGACGGCTATGGGGATCTATCCAATTCGATTACTACACTACTCAGATTTAAAATTAATTATTTAGATCTAATCTAAATAATTAAAATCAAATTAAAAATAGATTATATGTAAAATATTCATGTCACAAGCAACGAAGCTCTGATACCATTTGATAGAAAAATAGGCAGTTTAAAGCATATATTTTTAAATTTTTTTAGCAGAAGATAGTAGATTAAATATTTTAATCTCCTATGCATGCTTTAGATTAGATCTAAATTACCTATTAAAGATCTATGATATAAAATTTTGTATACAAAAAATTGATGTAAATAAAAAACTACATCGATCATATCGATGCGATGAATCAGATCTAACCGTTAGCTCTAATCAGATGAGTTCAAAAATCATTATCTTATCATGGGTCGATGATCATCACTATTGATAAGTATGGTACGAGATTGTCTTTGATGCCAAACAGCTGTACAGCTCGTCTGGCCTCTATAGGTAGTCCACTCAAAGCTCCGAATGGATCGTCCTTCTCGAGAGTACTAGCTCGTGCAGAAGGCACTGAATGCCTGAAATAGGCTCTTTCATTCAGATTATTCGGATACTTCTAGATCAGAAGATGGAGCAACTCGAGGAGGTGGTGGTGTGGGAGACAGGAACAAGATCTCCTTGTATTTTTTCTCACATAAAAACCTAGAGCCGAAACCCTAAAACCCACCCTAGACCTCATGCTCAAAGAGGAAGGACTCTTCCTTTGTTTCTCACACACAGAAGTCTGCCTCCTCTGTTGCCCAGCTATGCAACCCAAGAGGGGGGGTGAATTGGGTTTCTAAAAATTTTAAACTTAACTTATGACTTATGAAAAATATTTGACAAAGCTAAATAAATAGGGAGAGTAAAATTAATTCAAAACTAATGACTAAAAGCAAGAATGCAAGAGAATAGTGAAGAGTTAAAGAAGAGCAATTAGACACACCACAAACAAAAAAATTTATAGTGGTTCGGTGCCAACCTTGCACCTACATCCACTCCCCAAGCTCCTACTTGAGAATTTCAATCCACTAATCTTGTATTCAACCCGAATACAAACGTCGGAAACTCCGACTCTAGCTATCTCAAGCTAGACCACTTGTTTCTCGGGTACAAGCCAACCCAATATACTCTGATTCTAGGTTCGGATCAACCTTCCCTTGTTTTGGAACCCTTCCAAAACAAAAACAATAACTCAAACAAAGTATAACAATGAATAGCACAAGTAAGTACAAAGAAAGCTCCTTTAATGAGCGAATGAGACTTTAAATACACTTTATTCAAAGAGAAGAAGACTCTTTTTGATTTCCTCAAGGTGGTTGGAGACTTGAATGTGCACTTGAGGAGTTGGTGAGCTTGGATTAAAGGCTTCTTGAATGCTTTGAGTGAGCTCTTGCTTAGGGCTGAAAAGTTTGCTTGAAATCTCTTTTTCAAAATTTCTCTTCTTTATGCTTCTTTTTGATTCCCACCTTTTTGTCCCTTTTATAGCTTTAAGAAATAGTGAAAAATATTCTAGGCTGAAAAAGAGCCGTTAGACCACATTAAATGAGCATTAAAAGTATTTAAAATGGATTAAAAACTAGCCGTTGCGAAAAAATCCCGTCACAGGGGTCGACTCATGGGTCGACTCATGCCTGGGGGTCGACTCATGGGTCGACCTCTGTGGAAAAACATCAGAGAATCGAACGGGATGCAAGGTTCTGTAAAACTGGATTAAAACTTGCAGAGGTCGACTCATGGGTCGACTCATACCTTGGGGGTCAACTCATGGGTCGACTCACAGGGTGTGCCAAGTCTGTGCCGGCCAGAAATTTCAGCATGCCAGTTATCTCATGTGCCATGAGTCGACTCATGGGTCGACTCATGATTTTCAAACATGCATATCTTTCAAAATACAAGTCCAAAATCAATAAAATTTTCACCAGTGGATCACAAATCTTTTGTTCTATCATTTGATACTTTCAAATCAGAATTTTGATAAAATTACAATTTTACCCCTGAAGAGCAATAAGTCTTTTTCAAGTGAGAAACATTAGTACCCCTTCAACTGCTTTGTAATCATCAAAATCAATCTAAGGAGCAACAATCTCTCCCTTTTTGATGATGACAAAACACTTGAACAAAAGCATATATATGAAACAATGAGCATGAATTTTAAAGGAATGAAATGCATTATAGGTAGTTTGAAGATAAATAGGAAATTTACTACCAACTTAAAAATTACTTATAAGTGCATTTGCTTGAAAAGAAGATTGATTCTTTTGGCATGTGATACATGTGCCCATTTGCATAAACAAATTGCCTATTGCTTAATGATTTGAAAATTTGCTCATTTGATTATGTGATTCTGGTATCAGAGCAGAAAATTTATTTTTGTTATCAGAGCAAAGCAGAATTTACCTTAGGATTTGAAAATTGCGAGTTTGAAAATATCTCATTTGCTCATTCTCATTTGATTATTTAATTTTGGTATCAGAGCATGTTTAAAAATTAAGTGTATCAATGCATGTCTAAGAATTAATTTTAAAGTATATCAGAGCATGTCTAATTTTAAAGCGTATCAGAGCATGTCTAAGAAGTAATTTTAAAGTTTGCTCATTTGCTTTTTGCTTAGCAATTCACTCATTTTGTTTTTAAGTCTTTTTATCAATCTTGGTTTTGATATATTTCTTTAATTTCTCCCAATTCACTCATTTTATTTTAAGTCTTTTATTTATCTTTCTTTTGATACTTTTTGCTTAGCAATTTACTCATTGTATTTTTAAGTCTTTTATTAATCTTGCTTTTGATATTTTTTTTTAATTTCTCTCCCTTTTTGACATCATCAAACATTGTTAACTCTCCCTCTTTTTGAATACATTTTCTCTTTTGTGTTTCTTCAAACTTCTTGTGCTAATCATTAATGTTTACTCCCCCTGAATACAGCAATCATTAAACAAAATATGTCATTGATACCATACATTAAAAGTCAAAGAGTAGATATATAATCAAAAGGTGATTGATACCATAGCTGTTCCAATACATATTCCATATCATTACATGGTCCAAAAGATAGATCCTAGAAAGAACAATAGACAAGGCTAGCTACAAGGATCTAGTAGAGCTCATGACTAGATGGATCAAAATCTAATGTATCAGAGATGGGGTGGGGAGATGATGGATCACGACCAAGACTCGTCTCTACCCCGTCTGCCTCTGCCACGAGTGGAGGTGCTGGCACGAGTAGGTGGGCGAGATGATCCTGAAGGTTGAGAAGCCATAGACTGGACTGCAAGAGAGAGCCTGATGGTGTCAAGAAGGTTCAGAGCTCTCGAAACAGACTGAAGCAGTGCAGTGAACTGTGTAGATGCATGCTCACTTGAGCCTCTGATCTCTCTCCTCAAGAAATCAAAACCACCCTCCAATACACCTCTAAGTCTGCCTGCCTCCGTAGTTAGGTCTGAGACCTCAATAGTGCACTCCTGTGGCTGTGGATGGGTCAGAGCTAACACTTGCCCCTACAAGTCAAGTACTCTCCCAGTCAGTCTCAAAATGTAATCCTCGAACTGCTAAATCCGAACTGACTGATCTGAGATCATCTGAAATACAGTGGAGATATGGGGGATCAAGGTCTGATCAGATTGGATCCCGGTGCAAAAGCTGAAGTGCTTCACTGACGAGAAAGTAAGGAAGCCACACGCTGAGAAATCAGCTCAATCTGATCATCAGCCAATCTGAACTCTGAGGGAGGTGCTCTGCTGTCTGGCTGCTGAACTGGTATGTGCCTCCTGGTGGACTCTGAAGGGCCAGCCTCTGGATCTGAAACAAACTGGATGTCTGGAGATGTTGCCCTGAAGTCACGGAGAGGTGATGAGGGACCTTCTTCCTCAGCTTTGTCCTCAACTCTATCCTCAGCTCTCTCCTCAGCTCTCTCTTCTGTACCCTTGATCCAACCACCATCAATCCGAGTGAATCCCATGCGGTGCAGAGTGTGTTGGTTGATGGTGTCAGAGTGAGAAAGCCTAGCAGATGCCTTCCCCTCAAAACTAACTCCAAACCTCCTGAATACAAGTGGGAGGGCCATACCAAAAGGCAGATGTGCCTTGGATCTATTCAGTGTTTCTCTCATGGCCTCAATCATTAAAGCAGGGAGGTTTAAGGGGGTTTGGGTGATCACATGAAACATTATACATATGTCTCGGCCAGAAAGGAGGTCATGTCGACCACTTCTAGGGAAGAAAAGCTTTGTTACTAATTGATGTAGAATTCTCATTTCAATTGACAAGATCTTGGCTTCTAATTTATTTAGACTTCCCGAGTAGGTTCCTCTTAAAATCACATTGATCCCTTTTTCCTTTACTGGGAGTTCCATGTTTGAATATCCCTCACAGGGCAAATGTAGAATCTCTCCCAAAATAATAGGAACTAAGCAGATATCAATTCTCTTAACAGTAGAAGTTACTGTTCCATTGCCATAGCACAGATTCAGATAAAACTCTCTAACCAAATCTACATATGTAACTTCTTTGAGAGAACAGTAAAATCTCCAACCTTGGTTTTTGATCTTTGAACCAAAGGAGAAATCTTCTTTTTCAAAGAATCTGAAGTCTACATTCTTGCCGGTTTCTACCTTTCTGTCAGAGAGTGGAATTTTGCTAGGGCTAAGAGGAGACTGAGAAGAACCTGGTGCAGATGCTGAAGCAGGAATGGGAGCAGAGGAGGTCTGAGAAGCTTGTCTTTTCCTGCGCACGCCTTCTTCCAGCTCACGGACTGATTTCCTTCTTTGAGGGAGTTTTATTTTTGGAGCCATTCTCACCATAAGAGCAAGCAAGGAGACTTGGAAGATCAAATGGGTGAGGAGAAGGAGGGTTATTAGAGGATGGAAAGAGATTTTTGGCGGAGAGAAATTTCGGTTTGGAGAAGAATGGTGGAAGCTAGGGCACGCTCCAACCGCTTCAATCAAGAGAGAAAAATGCGAAAAGCTCCTTTCCCAAGGGGCGATTTGAGGCGGAGAGGTGATGGGAGAAGGATCTTGGGCTAAAACTTTGGATTTGGAGAGAACGAAGATGAGGACGATGAGTTTTGGAGGGAGGAAGACGAAGAAGGAGGGGTCGGCTCATGAACGGGCTTTAAGTTAAAAAGAAATGAACCCGTGGGATGTTGGCCAAAAATTTTAAGTATGCCATTGGGTCGACCCTAGGGGGTCGACTCATGATTCACAAAATTTCAGAAAAAATATGAATAAATTCTGAAAAAATTTAGAATTTTGGGAGAAGAATTTTTGCTCAATGATAAATTGTGAGAATGATAATCTTGAGCTTTTAGGTCCAAGAGAGATGATAGAAATTGAGCTCAAAAAAATTTTGACATCGATTCCTCAGAATTGGAGAAATATTTAGGCAAATGGATCAAGAATTCCTAGATTTCTCCTAATTTCACAGAATCTATCCTCACTTAGGGCCTTTGTAAAGATATCGGCTAATTGATTTTCAGTGCAAACATAGTCAAGAATTATATCTTTGTTTTGAATATGTTCTCTTATAAAATGATGTCTTATTTCAATATGTTTAGACCTTGAATGTTGAATTGGATTTTTAGTAAGATTTATGGCACTAGTGTTATCACATCTTATGGGTGTTTCATTAAGTTTGATACCAAAGGCTTCGAGTTGTTGCTTAATCCACAAGATTTGAGCACAACAACTTTCGGCTGTAATGTATTCGGCCTCAGCCGTAGACAGTGTTACCGAATTTTTTTCTTGCTAAACCAGGAGATTAGGTTAACTCCAAAAAATTGGCAAGTTCTACTAGTACTTTTTCTGTCTAATCTACATCCAGCAAAATCAGCATCTGAATATCTTAATAAATCAATTAGTGAGTCCTTAGAGTACCATAATCCTAGAGTTTGAGTACCATTTAAATATCTAAGGATTCTTTTAACAGCATTCAAGTGAGACTCTTTAGGATTAGATTGAAATCTAGCATACAGACAAACACTAAACATGATATCAGGCCTACTTGCAGTCAAATATAATAGAGAGCCAATCATACCTCTATAGTATTTTAAGTCTACACATTTACCTTCTTCATCCTTGTCAAGCTTACATGAGGGGCTCATGGGTGTGCCAATTGCTTTGGAGTTCTCTATTCCAAATCTTTTGAGTAATTCCTTGGTGTACTTGCTTTGGGTGATGGAGATTCTTCCTTTGTTTGTTTGATTTGGAGTCCGAGGAAGAATGTAAGTTCTCCCATCATGCTCATCTCGAACTCCCCCTGCATGAGCTTAGCAAAGTCTTGACAAAGAGATTCATTAGTAGACCCAAAAATAATGTCATCAACATAAATTTGTATAATTAACATATCATTTTGATTTCTTTTAATGAAGAGGGTTGTGTCTACATTACCTCTTGAAAAACCATTATTTAGTAAAAATTTGCTTAGCCTATCATACCAAGCCCTAGGTGCTTGTTTTAATCCATATAGAGCTTTATTTAATTTAAAAACATGATTAGAAAAAGCATAATTTTCAAAATCTGGGGGTTGTTCTACATAGACTTCTTCAGCAATATATCCATTCAAAAATACACTTTTGACATCCATTTAAAATAATTTAAATTTTATAAAGCAAGCATATGCAAGTAGAAGTCTAATGGCCTCTAATCTAGCAACAGGTGCAAAGGTCTCATCAAAATCAATTCCTTCTTCTTGATTATAACCTTTAGCAACCAATCTTGCTTTATTTCTTATTATATTTCCATGTTCATCTAATTTATTCTTAAAGACCCATTTTGTGTCAATTATTGAATAATTTTTAGGTCTTGATACTAAAGTCCATACATTATTTCTTTCAAATTGATTAAGTTCTCTTGCATTGCATTAATCCAATTATAATCATTTTCAGCTTCTTCAATAGTTTTTGGTTCAAGATGAGAGACAAAAGCACAATGATTAAATACATCCTTAAGTGAAGAACGAGTTTTTACCCTATGCATAGGATCACCAATAATTAGCTCCTTAGGGTGATTGTGAACATACCTCCATTCTTTGGGTAGGTCATTTGTACCTTGAGGTTGTTCTTGATATTCTTCACCTCCCTCATCCTGTTTATCTTCATGTTCCTCGTCATCTTGAATTGTTGGATCTTTCAGAGTGATCTCCTTCATTCCATCTATAAGAGGATCTGCATCATCAACACCTTCATTCTTCCTTGAAGGAAGATCGTTAGATTCATCAAAGACAATATGTATGGACTCCTCTACTACTAAAGTTCTTTTATTAAAAACTCTAAAAGCTTTACCAGTGGAGGAGTAACCAAGAAAGATTGCTTCATCTGATTTTGCATCAAATTTTTTAAGTCTTTCTTTACCATTATTTAACACAAAATATCGGCAATCAAAAATATGAAAATAAGCAATATTAGATTTTCTTTCTTTCCAAAGCTCATAGGGGGTTTTCTTTAAAATTTGTCTAATCAAGGCACGATTTAAAATATAACATACTATGTTAATTGCTTCCGCCCAAAAATATCTTGGAAGGTTGCTTTCACATAGCATGGTACGGGCCATTTCTTCTAAGGTTCTATTTTTCCTTTCTACTACCCCATTTTGTTGGGGTGTCCTAGGACAGAGAAGTTATGGCCAATTCTTTTTTCATCATAAAAGTTTTTAAAGTCTTAATTTTCAAATTCAGTTCCATGATCACTTCGAATATTTTGAATTGAAAATCCTTTCTCATTAGTGACTTTTCGGTAAAATTTAGTGAAAACATGAAAAGTTTAATCTTTGTGTGCCAAAAAAAAAACCCAAGTAAAATGAGAGTAATCATCTATAATTATAAAACCATATCATTTTTCTCCTAGACTAGTGATTCTAGTAGGTCCAAATAAGTCCATATGCAAAAGCTCTAAAGGTCTAGAGGTTGAAACAATATTTTTGGATTTAAATGAAACTCTTGTTTGTTTACCTAGTTGGCATGCATCACAAATTCTATCCTTTTCAAAATTCAATTTTGGCCAACCAAGAACTAATTCTTTCTTAATTAATTTTGAAAGAGAATGCATGCTAATATGTGCAAGTCTGCGATGCCAAAGCCAACTGGTCTCATTGATTTTAGCATTCAAGGATACTAGGCATTGCATATTTATTTTGGCTAGATCATTTAAATCTACCATATAAACATTACCATGTCTATGTCCAATAAATTTAATGCCATCATTAATGGGACTAGTTACAATGCAAACAGACGATTCAAAAATAACTTTATATTCTTTATCACAAAATTGACTGATGCTTAGTAAATTATGCTTTAAACCATCTACTAACAAAATATTTTCAATGTATTTGGAGGGAGTGATACCAATGTTACCTATACCGATGATCTTTCCTTTGCCATTGTCTCCAAAGGTGACCATCCCTCCATTCTTAGCATCAAGAGTGATGAATTGGGATTCATCACCAGTCATGTATCTCGAGCATTCGCTGTCAAGATACCATTTCCTATTTCCTCCTTAGGATGCTAGACACACCTGCAAGCAAAAGTCAAGTTTTTGTTTTAGGTACCCAAGCTTTCTTGGTCCTTTTTGGTTAGTCATAATGGTTCCTTTTGGAACCCATATTTTCTTCACATTTGAGTTTACAGATTTGTTAGAGAAGCAAGTGTATGACTTGTGTCCTATTCTACCACATTTGAAGCAAGTACTATTAGAGAACTTGTTATTTGAAGAGTTTACATAGATATTTTTCAGATACTTTTGTTTCTTCAAAGGGTTATAGCCAAGTTCAGCCTTGTAATACACGGCTTTTTGATTATCAAGAATCATATTAAGTTTATTTGAACTCAAGGTGAATTTTTCTACTATTAGTTTTAGCTTGGCAATTTCATTCTTTAAACTTTGATTTTCTTGAAGCATGATAGATTTTTCAATTAAAATGCTTTCATTTTGTTTCAATAAAGATTGATTTTTTGATTTTAGATCTTTGTTCTTCATCCCTAGTTTCTTTAATTCATCAACTAAATCATAAAAAGCTTCATGTAATTCTTCAAATGTAAAGTCACTAGGAGTTTCGAAAATTACCTCATTTTCGTGTGCCATAAGGCACAGGTTGGCTTGTTCGGTTGAGTTTTTCTCTTCGGAGCTTGAGTCATCACTCGCACTCCAAGTGGCCATCATGGCCTTCTTCTTGTACTTCTTGAGACCCTTCTTCAGTTGTGGGCATTCGGACTTGAAGTGTCCCGGCTTCTTGCATTCGTAGCAAATAAAGGGTTGGTCTTTCTCTTTTTCTTTGCTCTGTTCTCCTTTTGTGAATGACCTCTTCCTCATCCCTTGTTTTCTTTTTCTCAAAAATTTTTTGAATCTTCGGATAATGAGTGCCATCTCTTCATCCTGTTCTTCATCTTCAGTGTCATCAGTTTCTTCATCTGGTGGAGCTGTAGATTTGAGGGCAATTATTCTTTTCTTTTTGACTTCTTCCTCTTGATGTTACTTCATGCTTAGCTCATGAGTCATCAATGATCCAAGAATCTCTTCCAAGGGTAGAATGTTCAAGTCCTTGGCTTCTTGGATGGCGGTCACTTTGGCTTCCCAAGTTCTTGGTAAGGACTTGAGAATCTTTCTTACAAGCTCACTGTTAGTATAGGACTTACCAAGACTCTTTAAACCATTTATAATATCAGTAAAGCGAGTAAACATTTCAGTTATAGACTCATCATGCTCCATTTTAAACAATTCATATTTATGCACAAGCATGTTGATTTTAGACTCCTTTACTTGATTGGTTCCTTCATGGGTTACTTCTAACCTATCCCATATTTCTTTAGCAGATGAGCAAGTAGAAATGCGATTAAATTCGTTAGCATCAAGAGCACAATAAAGAACATTCATTGCTTTAGCATTTAATTGGGCTATTTTCTTATCAACCTCATCCCATTCTTTCTCAGATTTGGCTGATTCCACACCATCTATAATTTTAGTGGGTGTGTGAGGACCGTTCACTATGATACTCCATATATCATAGTCGAGTGCTTGAATGAATATTTTCATCTGAGCTTTTCAATAGGTGTAATTAGACCCATTGAAAAGTGGAGGTCGGTTGATGGATTGCCCCTCGGCTAGAGAAATGCCGATTTGAGTTGCCATAGATCTTTGGCTCTTTGATTGTTTAGATCAAAGTAGGACTAGAGCACCGGGCTCTGATACCACTTGTTGCCCAGCTATGCAACCCAAGAGGGAGGGGGGTGAATTGGGTTTCTAAAAATTTTAAGCTTAACTTATGACTTATGAAAAATATTTGACAAAGCTAAATAAATAGGGAGAGTAAAATTAATTCAAGACTAATGACTAAAAACAAGAATGCAAGAGAATAGTGAAGAGTTAAAGAAGAGCAATTAGACACACCACAAAAAAAAAATTTGTAGTGGTTCGGTGCCAACCTTTCACCTACATCCACTCCCCAAGCTCCTACTTGGGAATTTCAATCCACTAATCTTGTATTCAACCCGAATACAAACGTCAGAAACTCTGACTCTAGCTATCCCAAGCTAGACCACTTATTTTTCGGGTACAAGCCAACCCAATACACTCCGATTCTAGGTTCGGATCAACCTTCCCTTGTTTTGGAACCCTTCCAAAACAAAAATAATAACTCAAACAAAGTATAACAATGAATAGCACAAGTAAGTAAAAAGAAAGCTCTTTTAATGAGTGAATGAGACTTTAAATACACTTTACTCAAAGAGAAGAAGACTCTTTTTGATTTCCTCAAGGTGGTTGGAGACTTGAATGTGCACTTGAGGAGTTGGTGAGCTTGGATTAAAGGCTTCTTGAATGCTTTGAGTGAGCTCTTGCTTAGAGCTGAAAAATTTGCTTGAAATCTCTTTTTCAAAATCTCTCTTCTTTATGCTTCTTTTTTATTCCCACCTTTTTGTCCCTTTTATAGCTTTAAGAAATAGTGGAAAATATTCTAGGCTGAAAAAGAGCCGTTAGACCACATTAAATGAGCATTAAAAGTATTTAAAATGGGTTAAAAACTAGTCGTTGCAGAAAAATTTCGTCACAAGGGTCGACTCATGGGTCGACTCATGCTTGGGGGTCGACTCATGGGTCGACCTCTGTGGAAAAATATCAGAGAATCGAATGGGATGCAAGGTTCTGTAAAACTGGCTTAAAACTCGCAGAGGTCGACTCATGGGTCGACTCATGCCTTGGGGGTCGACTCATGGGTCGACTCACAGGGTGTGCCAAGTCTGTACCGGTCAGAAATTTCAGCGTGCCAGTCATCTCATGTGCCATGAGTCGACTCATGGGTCGACTCATGATTTTCAAACATGCATATCTTTCAAAATACAAGTCCAAAATCAATAAAATTTTCACCAGTGGATCACAAATCTTTTGTTCTATCATTTGATACTTTCAAATCAGAGTTTTGATAAAATTATAATTTTGCCCCTGAAGAGCAATAAATCTTTTTCAAGTGAGAAACATTAGTACCCCTTCAACTGCTTTGTAATCATCAAAATCAATCTAAGGAGCAACACCCTCTCTATTTCATGCCTTCTCTCATTGAAAAATAATTTTCTACGGTGATTTCCTAACCTTTGCTACACAAAATTTTGAGATATTATAAAGATGGCACGGAGAGGAAAGGGATAAGGATGAAGTGGTTTGAATTAGTTTGAATTCAAATCATTTTTTGAATTCAAACTAAAGACCACTTCATTCTTATCCAAATGGGGCATCAAAGGGGTAGATATCTGAGACATTTCTCATGCCAAATCCTTCTCAATTCATCACACAAATCAGCCTTCCCAAGGAGATGGCACCAATGAAAGGATGAAGATAAGGTTAAGGTGGTTTCAAGTCAAATTCAAACTCCATTTAAATTCGAATGACAAATCAACTTATCCTCATCCAAAATAAATTTGAGAAGGGGTGACAGAACCATCTAGGTGTGAGAAAAAATTCATGTAAGAATTTTTCTCGCGTGAAGAAAAGGTGGGTGCAGAGAAAGGAGGCACAGGGGATATGTCCAGTTTGAATTCGAATTCAATTTCTCATCCAATTAGGTTCTTAATCCAACCAAATTAGGTTAGACCCAATTAGATCATCGAACCTAACCTAATTAGATAGCAAATAGTCTCAATTAAATCTTAATTAAATTAAAAATTAATCAAGCTCAAGTTCTAATCAAATCAGTAATCGAGCATCCGTAGCGATTAGGTTATCTCATTACCTAGTTGGGTCAAACAAAATTGAATCCAATTCAATTAGATTTGATCCAAACTTCAATGCTCAATCAAATTGAACTAATCAATAATCTAATTATTAATTAATTCTTCTATAATTCATTAATAATTAACAAATTAATTAATTACAACTCTTGCATAGGGTTAATCATCAATCGAATTGACTATTATATCCCAGAATAATTTTTAATCATCGATCAACCATATGATCAGTCAGAAATTTTTTTTGAGTGTGACTCCATAAATTCAAACTTAGGTCGCTAGTACAGAAATAATTTTTCTATACCAATCAAAGTGATCATCTAGCAATAGTATCCGACGTCCGGATAGATCGAAAGATTGCAAAGCAATATTCAAGAACCTATTGGCATATGGTTACCATATAATTCATCTCTTTGATTCTAATACTCAAAGTGACCAAGAATTTAACTATCAACCCTGAAAAGGTCATCCATATTGTATTCAACTTTTCAAATCCATCATATGGATTATCCCAGTCGAGATTTTACTGAATTGAAACACACTGATGCATTAACTCCTACTTATTTAGAGGGATCAATTCTGTCTTGACTCATACACCGACTTCGTAAGTACTTGACTGTGCTCAAAAATCTTTCATCACTGAATTAAAAATTTAGGTAGTCTGGTATTAAAGCACAGTGAGTTACTTGCGAGTCACCGTGTGATCTCAATCGAAGGGATACTTATATTCATATCCTTTGTGAGCTATTTTTGACAGTAGAGTGCTTAACAGTTAGTCACGTTTAGTAAGATATACTCCTACATCTCACTTGTATGCCATGTCAATATCTCTACACTTCTTAACTAAGAAAATAACTAATGTATATGACATACAATGACCTACACTTGATTAGCTATCATCTTAATAATAGCATATCATTTGACCGTGAATAACCTTTAAGGATTAAATGATATATCCTCCTATATTGATTTAAATAGTCCTAAGGACTTCATCACAAATCACAGGAGTTCAAATAAGATGTACACACAATGATGAGAAAATTAAATAATATTTATTAATTTAATAATTCATATATAATTATAATGATTAGCTCAATTGTCAATAGGCTGATGATTGACTTTGAGATATAATTTTCAACAAAGGTAATCAACCTATATGGCACACAACGATCTACACTCGATAAACATCATCATCCTATTAATGACGTATTATTTTATCGCGAACATGTTTAAGAACTATTCGATAAATCTTTCCTTATCTATCATAATATAGTTCTAAAGACTTCATCACAACATAAAAATTCTAATAAAGAAAATATACACCTTATGATGAAAATATCAAAATAATTTTTATTCATTAATTAATAATTTATATATAAAATTTAATTATTTACAATAAGTCAATTAACTTTAGGATACAATTTTTAACAACTCTCACTTAAACTAAAGCCAATCGAAATAGTATCTTATACCCATCTTTCACTTATGATCATCAAACTCTTTGATCCCGAGAGCTTTAATGAAGGAGTCGGCTAGATTCTCTTTTTTGCCAATCTTTTTCAGCTCGACATCACTTCGATCCATGATTTTATGGAAAAGATGATAGCATCACAGAATATGTTTGGTTCTATGGTCGGACTTGGGCTCCTTTGCTTATGCTATAGCTTCAGTACTATCACAATATAGTAAAATTGGATCATCAATAAAGAGAATCACTCTAAATTCAGTGATGAACTTCTTCAACCAAACAGCTTCTTTTGAAGCATCAGATGCTGCAACATATTTTGCTTCGTATACTGAGTTAGCCATCGTATGTTGCTTGAAACTCTTTCAGAAAATTGCTCCTCCATTCATGATGAACACGTAGCCCGACCTACCTTTACTATCATCATGATCTGACTAAAAACTAAAATCAGCATATTCCATAAGTTTCAAATCAGTCTCTCTATAAATAAGCTATTGATCCTTAGTATTTCTCAAATACGTCAAAATTATCTTCACAACCTTTCAATAAGTCTCTTCCAGATCAGACTGGTATCTACTCACTACTCCTAGTAAAGATGCCACATCCATCGATCTCGTACATATCATGGTGTACATGATAAATCCCACTGTTGAAGCATAAGGGATTCTACTTATATATTCTCTCTCCTGAGGAGTTGTCAAATAATCCTTCTTGAAGAGAAAAATTTTTTGGCCTATCGATAGATAGCTCTTTTTAAAATTCTCCATGCTGAACCGTTTCAGCATGATATCGATGTACATAGACTAGGACAACCCAAGTAATCTTTTAAATCTATCTCTATAGATCTTCATCTCTAGAATGTAGGATGCTTCTCCCAAATCCTTCATAGAGAATTATGATGATAGCCACAGCTTTATATTTTACAAAGCTGGAATGTCATTTCTTATTAATAGTATGTCATTTACATATAGTATAAGAAAGATGACTACATAATCATTAGTCCACTTATAGATGCAAAGTTCTTCTTCATTCTTAATGAAGCTATACAATTGACCATCTTATCAAAACACATGTTCTAACTCCTAGATGCTTGCTTTATTCCATAGATGGACCTTTTTAGCTTGCATATTTTAGATTTATCTGAGGATGTAAATCCTTCAGATTGTATCATATACATCTCTTCTTCCAGCTCTCCATTAAGGAAGGTGGTTTTGACATCCATTTGTTAGATTTTAAAATCTAAGTGTATCGCTATCACAAGCATGATCCGAATGAATTTGAGTATTTTCATAAGAGAGAACATCTTGTCATAGTCAATGACATAATGTTGACGGTATCTCTTAGCAACTAGATGGGCTTTATAGGTCTTCACCTTTTCATCCGCTCCTCTTTTTCTCTTGAAAATTTATTTACACCCTATGAGTTTAATCTCTTCAGATGGATCAACTAGTGTCCATACATCATTGATCTCTATGGACTCCATCTCAAATTTCATGGCATCAAATCAGTTTTGAAAGTCGGACCTTTGCATAGCATCCATATAGGTGATCGGATCCTCGTCATTCTCATCTAATTTGACAAGATCACCATCTCCAATCAAAAACCATAGTATCTATCCGATTGATATGGTATTCTATTAGATTTTCTTAATAGTACCTCTACAGACTCTGAATTTTATTCTTCAATCAAATCTGATTCTGTATTTGCCGATATTTCTACCTCACAAACTTCACTAAGTTAGATTTTAGTGACATTAGTTCTTTCCTCAAGAAATTTTTTTTCTAAAAAGACTACCCTACTACTGACGAACACCTTTTGTTCTTCAGTAAAGTAAAAGTAGTATCCTTTAGTTTTCTTTGAATATCCTACGAATAGAATTTATCGAATCTAGGTCCAAACTTGTCTGTCTTTAAACACTTAACATAAGTTGGGCATCTCCAAATCTTAAAGTGTGAGAGCACTAGCTTACATCATGATTAATTGGACTTCTGGTATCCAATAACCAGGTAGTAGTATTACATACAGAGAAATTACAAGGAGTTATCATATAAGTATCTTGTAAAGTAACAGATTGCTTACTTCTCTTATTCTTTGGCCTGTTTGGATCAAGTGAAGCTATATATGCAGGTAGTTCTTCTTCCAATGATCTAGCTTCTTATAGAAGAAGTATTCTGTCTGGCTCTTATCAATCTTTGACTTTTTACTCTGCTTCAATTTTGGATCGGCGATACAAATCTTTTGCACCTTCTTCTTCTTTCCTCTCTTGGAAGAATGACGACCTGTAGATGATCCTTCAATAACATGTACCAGATTTTTCTGGAGCTGATGATCCTTCTCAAATATTTGCAGCAATCCTAGCAAACTATGGTAGTTCATTACAGGCTTGATTATTTTATAATAACTTAAGAAGGATAGGTAGGACTTCGATAGCGAGTTTAGGATAGCATCCTCGCCAACTGTTCATACAACGAAAAGTCAAGTTTGCTCAAACATTTAATCTGCTCGATCATATACAATATATGATCTGTAACTGATGCTTCTTCTCATATACGAACATTGAACACTGTGTAAGAGATCTTATGTCTCTCAGCATCCTCAGAGACGTTGAAGGGCTCATTCAAAAATTAAATCATCAATTTGGGTTGCGCATCTTCAAATTATGACTAAGTTCATCATTCATGACTGCCCTGATGATGCAACGTAATGTAATACGGTCATTGAACTACTTCATATAAGCATCTTTCGCACACGGAGTGAGTTAGCAGTAGGTTTTTCAGGTACGGGATCCGTAAGTACGTACAGGATCCTTTCATGCTCCAGGATGATCTTAAGCATTCGATACCAGCTATCAAAATTTAATCCGATAAGCTTATCACTGTCTAATAGCGATTAGAGCGATAATGTATTGGCCATAACTGAAAAAATCAAAAATCTATTAATATATAAATTATTTAAATCTAAAAGATATGAATTTTAGTCTAAAGATCCTTCCACTATTTTATACGAATTGATAGTCTCTACCTCTAATTCGAGATATTACATTAATCTCTTAGTGGGTACTAAAATCCACACAGACTGCATTCGAGCCTGAGTATGGCTCGATCAATCCTAGTGCATCCAAGATAGGTTCTTAATCAATTATTTCATCAAATAATTTTTAGCAATTAAATTTTGCCCTAGACATCTCTTCAGCAGGCATGTGGTACCTCCATTAAAAATTTTGATTAGGTCCAATCGTTAATATGACTACACCAAGTGCATCCAACAAATAAATGTTCAGGCTTGAGTGTGGCTCGACCAATCTAACTATTGATCTGAAGGATATAATAAGGTGGTCATATAATAAATGATAATTTTAATACCTAATAGACATCAGGCGTGTGGTGCCTCTAATGCCTATTTAGAATATTGGACGCATTATGACATACCTTAATGAGAGGCAATAAACTAGTTATCCCCATAACTGTATCATTTTAAGGACCTAATAATTTAAAAAATTTGATTTAATAATTTGAGAATAAGAGAAGAGATTGATCTGTGAGTCATAAATCCTTCTACTAACTTCATCAAATCATGAAGAGAATTTGATACAAGCTGGTCTATAGATATCTCAATCAGTCACACTGATTTACTTTAATTGCATGGGTCAGTTCGAATCAATCGATGATCTAATTAAAACATGATCTATCAAATTAGTCAGATAAGTGAGATCGATGGGAGGATCTATCTCAGCTTGTCTTTGACACCATCAAAATAATCAGATAAGCAGACTACCAATTAAAAATCATCGATCAAATTGTCATGCAATATTGTCAAACTTATCTTAGACACCAATTGATAGATTAGTTTCAATTCAGTCAGCCAAAAGATTCGGGCTAAACCTTTGAGCCACGATCATGGTCCAATTGGCATGGTTAAAAATATAAACTTGATCAAGCTACAACTATTGAGGTTGATCTATAGAAATTCTGATCTAATCTAATTTAACATTTGATTAGATATAATCAATTTTTCTAATTGATCCATATTTGTTTCTAATCCTAGGTCTAATCTAGTTAGATGATCTGATTCGTGCTAACCTATTACCTATCGATTTATGAGATATCTTAAGATCTTCAATTCTCAAATTTAAATTTTTTTTTAAAAAAATTAATTCTAAATTAAGTGCATAAAATGTATATTTCAGTTTGTAAAACTATTCTACTAGAGTTTTATGTGAAGCATACCATATGTTTCAAATCAAAATCTAATTTTTAAATCTATATTTAACAATTGAACATATATCAATTTCATGTATACATTATATGTATCATAGAAAATTCAGATTTCTACATCATATGTAACATACAATTCAGATAATAAAATCTTATTTTTATATCTAAATTTATTTTATTAAAAATATAATTAACTATAAAATATTTTAGATCTAATCTAAATATATTTATAATTAAAATAATTTTAAAATTTTTTTCACTATTCTTAATCATGAGATTTGATCAAAATGACACCCTTATACATCATAAAAACATCCCATTGAATAGGAAAAGAGGGTTTTTAAACCCTACTTACTCTTATGACCAGATAGTTTGGTGATCTTCTCAATTCGAGTACTAGGCTATTAAGATCTGAAATCTAATTTTAAAAACTAATTACATGAACATGCAAATTGTCATACAATCCATACGTACACATGATCATACAAATATGATGTGCATCTAATCATATTAGATCAATGCATAAGTTTATTTCAGATCTGAATCTACTTTTATATAGCAGATAAAATTATTAATTTAGATCTAAAATAATCAAAAAAATCTATTTCAAACATATATATGATTGCATAGAAAAATTTTGGTTAGAGATGTGATCAAACATGTATCGATATTATACTGAAATCAGATCTGAAACTTAGTCAAACATATCCAGATTTAAACCTGATTCAAACATCAATTCTCTAATTGAATTACATCACAAAAAATCTATCAAAACAGATTTAAATCCATGCATAATCAGGTATTAAATCAGTACAAAAATCTGCATAAAAAAATTTTGCTAAATTAGATTTTCAGTAGTTCGGATTCAGAGGCTGATTTCAATTCAATACTATGATCAAAACTAGATAAAAAATATATAAGAGATATCAGAAGAGATCAAGATTTATTCACATTAAAATTTTGGTTCAAAACTAGATAAAATTTAAAAAAAATCTTAAAATTTGTCTATGCGATCATGACATACATGGCTGGCTCTGATACCAATTGAAAAAAAAATTCATCCGATCGCATCAGATGTCAGAAAAATAAAATAGATTAGTAATTAAAATTTTTATAATATTTATGAATTCTTACCTTAATTCACAATGGACAAGGATCAAAGTTGAAGAAGCTCCTCGATTAATATGCTTTGTGAGATCTGGATGTGCGGATCTTCTACTTCGCATACACGTCAAATTCTGTTGAAAAAAGAGATAAACATCTTCTTCGAAGAGGAGAGAGAAAAATACTTAAGATCTGATCTCAAGCTCTTGGAACAACCCACACACTATCACAAAGGGAGGAAGGATGCCAAGAGGAGAGAGACACCCAGTGATAGATGATGATCAACAGAGAGGGGATGCCCACATCAAAGAATCTCCATGTCAAGCCTAGGATTGATTGATTGTTTCTCTTCTCACATCCCTCCTTGTATAAGCAAGAGCGTCTAGATCAAATCAAATTTTTTTGGGTGCTAGGAAAAAAATTTTTCATGTTTGAATCAAATCCAAACTCCCTAAAGCACAAAGAATCCTAATCCAAATAGGAGAGATGCCTCCCTTCATTATGGCGCATGCCCAAGAGGAGGGAGCTATTTTCAACCCCTTCTCAACCACTTAGGTCAGCCCATAAGGAAAGAGAATATCTAAGAAAAGTGGCTAAGTACACCAAATAAGATTTGGTTCAAATTTGGATCAATTCGAATTCAATTTAAATCCGATTCGAATCAATTTCGAAAAAACTGCTGATCCTAATCTAATTAGGATTCTTGTCCAAATCCAACTTATTAAATTAACCCAATCAAGCCTTAATAAAATTAAAGCCAATTAAATTAGGTCTGATATAAAGTAATTAAGACTCAAGTCAAATCTCTCAAAATCACTTGGATCATTGATTTGATTTAATTCATCACTGAAATTAAATCCGTACCTCATGCGCAGTGCTAGCTGAACATTGTCAGTGTTTAATTCTATATGATCTATAATTTAATTCTTAATTAAGTTAATCTATATATTCAATCAAGTCTCATACTTTCAAATTGAACACATAAATATTCGATCAATTTTTTTTCACATTGTTTGACTTTTGTGTGTGACTCTATGGGTTCGAACACTAAGTCAGTAAGTATAGGAACTCCTTCCTATACTAATCGAAGTGATTATTTAGCAATGATATTCGATGTCTTGATAGGTTGAATATTTACAAAGTAATATTCAAGAACCTCGATATATGGTTACCATATAATTCATTCTTTTGACTCTAATGCTTAAGGTGACCAAAGATTTAACTGTCAATCCTGAAATAGTCATCCACATCTTATTTTAATCTTTGAAATCCATCATATAGATTACCCTAGCCAAGATTTAACTAAATTGAAATATAGTAATGCATTAAATCCTATAATTCGAAAGGATCGATCCTATCTTGATCCACACAGACTTTGCAAGTACTTGACTGTACCCAGTAGTCTTTTATCACTATATTAGAAATGCAGGCAGTCCAGTATCTAAGCACAGTGAGTTGCTTGCAAGTTATTATGATAATCTTAGGTCTAAGAGATACTTATGTCGATATATTTCGTAAGCTGCTCTTGACAGTAAAGTACTCAATAGGTGAGTCACTTGTTCAGTAATGATATACTCTTACATCTTATCTGTATGCTATATCAATATCTCCACACTCCTTGATTATGAGGATAATTATCTATATGGCACACAACGATCTATACTCAATAAATATCATCATCCTATTAATAACATATCATTTGGTTAGAACATGTTTAAAAATTATTCGATAAATCCTTCCTTATTAACATAATATAGTTTTAAGGACTTCATCATAACACAAGAGTTCTAATAAAGAAGATATACACTTAATGATAAAAATATCAAAATAATTTTTATTCATTGATCAATAATTCATATACAAAATTCAATTATTTATGATAAGCCAATTGGCTTTAGGACATAATTTCCAACAGCCAGCCCTCTGACTTCTCACAGACCGCCTACTCCACTCTGAACACTCTATCCTCATCAACCTCCACCCTGAAATGGGAACCCAAATACTACCAGATCCCATCTTGCTTCATGATCCCCAATCTATCTCTAATCATATATCTCAATTGGACTTTCATCTTTGGACAGAAGTAGCAATGGATTTTAGGAGATTCACCATCTATCTCAAGGCAAGGCAATACTCCTCCAAAATCTTCTTAAATTTGATAGCATTTCGGATGGAAGCCCGGTCCAGTAGTAGGCAATAATCTATCAATAGCAAATGCAAGATCAATTGGATCCCTAGGTTTGGCACATATGGGTCTAAGTCCAGCCCCTGCAAAGTAGCACACCATGCTCATGAGAGGGTGTTAGCATAGATAATAAAGAAGCAGGAGGATAGGGGAAATCTTGTCAAAATTTGACAGTGGACTAGAAATGGTCCAGTGAGGCCCCATTGATCAGGATGCCAAAAGATAGATCATGGATGCATGCTATGATCCAACCAATCCATCAGCTATGGAACCTAAAGTCCACCAAGGCTTCCTCCAGAAACTGCCAACTAAAGCAGTTGTAAGCTCACTCCATGTCAAGTTTGACCATCATGAGACTGCGATAAGTCGAGGTGCAGTGAACATCATGCATGAAATCCTGTACAACAATGACGTTGCTGGAGATACTATGGCTGCTAGCAAATGCTCTCTACTCTGGATTGATCGAGTGAGGGAGAATGGGCTTCATCATGCGCAGTATTAGTTTGCACAAATCTTATACAAAGTTGCGTATAAACTAATTGGTCTATAGTACCCAACCTCTGAGGCATCCTGCCACTTCAGTAGTAAGGTGATGAAAGTTGGCTTCCAAGCATTTGACATTCGATTGGTAGCAAAAAACTCTTGTATAGCTGCCACAACTTCGGACTGGATGATGACCCAATACCTTCTAAATAAGAGAGGTGGGAAGTTGTCAAGTCCAGGGGTATTGCCCGCCACCATATGCAAGACCATTCTCCTAACCTCATCAATCATCATTGCATTGAGAAGATCCTTACTCTCCTACTTAGTGACCACATTACAAGCGGATGAGGTCTCAAACGTTCCATCCCCACCCAAACTCACCGTCCACCTCGATCTAAAGAATCGCACAATCTTTTGCCTAATGTCCTGATCTTTGTCAATCCACTGCCCACTCCTATCTCTGATGGTCCAAATTTAACTCTTGTGTCTCCAAATGATAGAGGCCTGATGGAACAATCTGGCATTCCGATCTTCCTCACTGATCCACTGTATCCGAGACTTCTAACTCCACAAAACCTTCTACTGCCTCAGCAATGAATATGCAAGGATAGCTAATCTAGAGATTCGTCAGGTCACCCTTAGTGAGTCTACCCTCCAGATCCTCTCCCTCCTATAGCTTGGAAATGGCAACTTCCATAGCCTCCAACCTTGAAAAAATGCCCCCACCTCAACTCGGTTCCATTGCATGAGTCTCCCCTCATGGGCTCCAATCTCCAAGTCATCTGATACATGGCATCCTCCCATACCAATAGTTTGCACACCTCCCGCATAATGTCCCATAATTGGGAGAAGGAAAGTTAGAATTTCTCAAGCCAAAAGAGGTTCTGGTAGGAGAGAGAGGTGTCGGTTGTGACCAGAACTGGGCAGTGATCTAAAATAATTCTTGATAGATGGTGAACCTGATGTGTGTGGTGCTGCTGGATCTAATTGGCTTCCATAAAAGTCCTATCGATCCTCTCACAAACTTTAGGCCCCACTTTGATGATTGTTGCACCAGATAAACAGAACCAACAAACTTTAGATCTATAAGGCCACTGGTCTCAAGAAAACCCTGGAACTCTTTGCACTCCACATCATCAACAAAAGGTCTGTCCCCCCTCTTCTCGCAAGCTTCATCAATGTAGTTAGGATCACTAGTGACTAAGGAAGGAACACCTTGTTCAATCAAACTGGACACCTTCTACCATAAAATTTTTCTCTCCTTGCAGTCAGTACTAACATATACACCGAACAAGAGTCAAAGCAATCCGTTCATTTTAAAAATTACAATAGCAATTTGCTAGAGACATTGATTGAAGACATCTATAGTAACTATATTTTTTCATACAATAATAAGTTCCTACCAATCCTCGAGACTCCACAACATAGAAGCCCCAGTTTGCCAAAAAGTGGCATTGGGTGTAGGTTAAGCTCACGTGAGAAAGTAGGATTGGGTGTGGCTTAAGCTTATGTCAGAAAGCCTCATCTCCACAAGCACACACAACTCCATACTATGCTGCGGCATGATCACCCTGAATGTTGAATGGAAGGAAGGCTTACTCGCCCCCTAAATATTCTATAGCAGTATCTTCAGTGATAAAACTAGTGAGAGGGCGGGGGGCATCTCTCGGGTGCTCTCGATAGGGGATCCATCCGGCTCCAAACTCCTTTCCTCCTTCCCCCCCACCTCTGGATTGCTACTGATTGCTTTCAAGATTAATTTCAGTTGATCCACAATGCCCACATGGCCCAAAACCTCCATTTGGCCCATTTCATCTTCCCCCTTACAAACAACATCTCAACCATCCTATGAATGGGATGTTGGTGCCGGACTGATTTGCCTTCAGAAAACTTGGTAAAGGCAACCAGAAGCTTCTGGCGACCCTCCTCTGGCTTGGCCTTGCCAATAGCTCCCATTGATTGTGACTTGCTGCCCACACCACTTGGATCCATGGACACAGAAAACTAGTGACCTTTGGTAAATCCGTTCCAATGGTGTCAATGGCTGACATGGGGGCGGCCATGGTGGCACGACCTCCGCCAGCACAGGAGCTTTCTCTTTTGGTGAAGGTGTAGGTTCTGCTTTCACTGTCTCAATCGAGCCCTTCCTAGCACCGCCCTTGGGCCCTAATCTCAAGTATGGCTTGCACAGACCATGTGGATCCAAATTTCAGGTCAGGTTTCACTAGGCTTCTTGATTCGGGGCCAATTGAGTCGGGCTCCTAGCCTGCTTAAGTGAGAGCCTACCTGCTCCACCATGCATTGGACACGTGGGCTTGGGCCTTCCTCTCGGCCCACATCCATAGCATCATAGTCTTGGACCATGTCAAGGAGCACTTGGAAGGCCTACCCGGACTCAACCGAGTTAACTCAGTCGGGTAGCCCACCTCTTCTTCGAGATGACAGGTGAGTTTGTTGGCTTTCTACCACTCATCTGAGTCAGATGGCGAACCCAACGAGTTTTTCCCATTGCCTCGGCCAACTTAGATGGGCAGGAGATGAGTTAGGATCAGACGAGTCCCGGTTGGACTTGGTCTCTTTTCTCAACTTCATCCCGGCCCCAGGTAGCCATGGTCGCCGGTTCTTGGATGTGTTCTTGGTGGGCTTCAAAGCAAATCACAACTTGTTGCATATCATGGTTATTGATGCCGCAATATTGGCCGACATAATTTTTCCCCTATTTTATTGCCTGGCATGATATTTTGTTTCTTGTTTTATGTTACTACATTGATTTATAACATAAATTTAATTAATGATGCAAGTCAGACGTTTGACCATAGTCTTACTTTTAGCATATATTTATGTGATTCTGGTGTATCTTTTTTTTATGTTGCATGTCTTTGTATTTTCAGGCTTTGATAATTCATACTTTGATTTGTGAAGCCGATCTGTTGCAAGCCGGATAGGTTTTTTGGTTATTTATTGCAGAACCTTAATAGATATATTCATGAATAATGCTCAAAATGTTTTGCTATTATCATAGCTATTTGAAATGAGCATGAGAATAGATGATAATGTTCTTTTGGCGTGCATGCCTGCCTAACAATGGCATGATTGCTATAACATTTTTTATATTTGTCATTCCTGATAGTGTTATTTGTTATGCACTTCTATGACTTCATATCTTTCCAATGCATGACAGAAACTCTTGATCTATTGTCTTTGTTGGATGAAGAGTCAACTTACCCTGAAGCACCGGATCTGACCATCGCTAACAAGCCCAGACAGGATCTGACCTTCGCTAACAAGCTCAAACAGCACCTGAGTGGTAGCCCCTGCTTTTAGTGGGGAAAGTGGTGGGGCTTCCAGAAGTTGTCATTATGCTGGAGAGGTCAGTAATTCTATGACATTTATTCTAAGCAGGTTGCTACTTGCTTATGGGGCATTTCTAGTCTTTTAGAGATCATACCCCATATGCCATCATGATTTGAAATTATTAGTGTAATTTACTCGGAAATGTGATACCTTATAGAGTGCATGCTCTTTAATTATTTATTTTTGAGAAATATCATGCATTTTTCTAAAAGATACAGAAGACCACATTTTCAGTGCATCGTTATTAACTTAAAGTCTGAGTACGAAATTGAATGTGTCCGGTTACCTCCAGAAACCTAGTTTAAATCGTTTTGGTTCTGCTTTCACTTATTTGACAATGTTACTATCTTATCAGAGAAATTTCTTATGGATGTGTGCTGGGACGAAGCTGAGGAAGATTCTGATGCTATCCTTGGTGTTGAACATGCAAAACAAGACAAAATACTTCGTTGGCATCTATTACAATGAACTTTTTTTTCTTTCTAGAAGTGTCTCTTACAATGAACTTTGTAGAAGAATAATACTTCGATGGCATCTATTACAGTGGGCTTTGTAGAATGGAGCTTCTGCTGGAAAGCTGACAGGTCCTGCTTCAGAGTTCCCATCAAATGCTCAGCCCAAACATTTCTTTTTGTTTTTTTTTTTTTTTGATACAAGCAGGCAATCATACTACTATGATGTGAGGATAATCCAAAAAATCAGCATACAAAATATCACGAAGTATCCATGGACACACATCTCCATGATGCCATGATCAATCTCCAGTGTAATCAGCAACAAACGACACTACCCAATCCGCAGTACTGTTCGCCTCCCGATAAATATGAGGAACAGCCATTGCAGAAAAGTGGCCAAGGAACTCTCAAATATCATGGAGCAGTGGGTGAGCTCCCATCGACTTCGTATCATCCCGTATCCAACCAATGACTGTAGTAGAGTCATCCTCCACAAAAATACTCTCCATGCATAGCTCCCGCCATGCGCAAGAGATGCCCGCCCAAACTGCTTGGAGCTCCACTCCTGGGACCGACGGATCAAATAGGTGTGAGCCTCCAGCAGCCAGGAGTCAACCATCCAAGCTTTGGATGACATAGCCCGCACCACCTCTACCATCTCTAACACTGCCATCAAAGTTGGTCTTGACAAACCCCAAAAGAGGAGGCTCCTAAGTGATGAAAAGAACCCTCTAGGTCACTGCAAGCATAGTAGGGGAGCCCCAGAGACTTGAGGTGGCAATGGACTGTCCAGTAGTGTCAAATAGAAAGGACTTCTCAGCAAGGTAGCAGGCTTTCTTCAACACCCAATGTGTAGGCATTGAAAACTAAGGTATTCCTGGACAAGCAGATCTGATAAGCAATATATGCTATCCTGCCACTGACGGCCGACCCTCTATCGTGCATCGATGGATCATGTCCAAAAATGAGAAAAGCCAGGAATCAGTCATAGCTCCCCAAGGTTGGCCTCTTGCCATCTCTCAGATCAAGTACGCCCACGGACAGCGAAGCAGGGTATGCTCAGTCATCTCATCCTTCAATCTACAGACTAGATAAGCAACCAGAAGCTCCATGCCTCTGTCTCTGAGAAGTGTCCGCATCGAAAGTCGATCACAGGCAACCTTACAAAGAAAGAGTCTAACCCTGGGATGTTCCGCCACCCACCAGATCCAAGCAGCATCGATTCTCCACTTTAGAGCAGAACTGCACAATGCAACAAGATCTTTGGTAGGGACGTTAGAGCAGCATGACTGGCTCCATACCCTCAAATCATGGCTCTGATATAGTAGGATGGGTATAGCAAGGATCCTATCAGCAAGCTGACCACCAAAGAGATGACTAATATCCTGGGCCCTCTAGCCCTTGTCGTTGACAGTAATCAACTCACGGACCTACATGCCATCATCCACCTCCGTGCTGACATATGTCGGCCAACGAGATAGGGGGGAGTTAGAAATCCAAGCATCCTGGCTCATCATAGTAGGGGCTCGGATATAGATCTCTCTCTAGATAAAGGAGCTGTTGTGCTCAACATGAATCTGAGACTCCTATCTTCAAACCCCATACCAAGCCCTCATCATTCTGCTCCACAAGCAGTCGGACTGAGTAAAAAATCTGATAGCATGTCTAACGGCCATAGCCTCCCTCCTGACCAGCAGGGATTGATTTTCCAACCCTCCATCCTGCACCGATCGACAAACAGCCTCCCAAGACAGCAAGTGAAGCCCATGACCACCACGTCTAGAACCCCAAAGGAAGTTCGGTAATTGCTGCTCCAAATCTCTGAGGCAAGAGTACGAAACAATAGTATTCGTCAGGAGATTGCCAGCCATAAGAATGATCCTCCCCATCATAGAAAGGATGTGGGCTTGCCAGCCATCAAGATGCTCCCGAACTCCCGACTCCATGGACCTATAATCAGCTCTCCAAAGTCTCTATCCAGTGATAGGGACCCCAAGGTAGGTCAAAGTCTCGATATGCTCAAGGATCCTCAGCCTATCCTGAATTGCCTGCTTCACTTGAGTCTTTGTCTTGGGATTGAAGACGATACTGAATTTCTGTAAATTCACATGTTGGTCCGATACTTAACAGTAAGGCTTGACAATGGATGCGAAGTACCTCGTATTTCACATAAAAGCTCGATCAATAAGTAAGCAATCATCTGCAAACAAAAGATGCGAGAGTGGCTGCATCCCTGGAGCAGACAAGTAGGGCTCCAGCTCTACCCCCTGAATTACCGCTCGAAGAGCATGAGAAAGAGTGTCAACACATAAAATAAACACATAGGAGGAGAGAGGGCACCCTTAATGAAGACCACCCTCGAGTGAAAGAACTCTGTCGGAGAATCATTGATCAAGATGGCATAACTCGAAGCCTCTACACAATCCATGACCCAGTCGATCCATCTATCATGAAATCCAAACTCAAAAAGTGTGCGTCACAGAAACTGCCAACTCATCTGATTGTATGCCCGCTTCATATCCAGCTTGATCGCCATCAAGCTTTGATAAATGGGGGCACGCGGCAAGTCATGCATAAACTCCTGGGCGAGTAGGACATTGTCGGTAATGCAGCGATCGCTAAGGAAAGCACCATGCTCCTGATTGATCAAACGAGGAACAATCGGCTACAAATGACTGACCAAGTCCCTCGCACATACTTTATAGAGAGTGGTGTAAAGGCTGATCAATCTGAAGTGTCTCGGAGCCAACACATTAGGCCTCTTTGAGATAAGGGTGATCAAGATCCTCTTCCACTGCTTCAAGATGCCTCTGGCAACAAACACCATCTGCATTGCCTCAGTCACCTCGCCATCGACAATCGGCCAATACCTATGAAAGAAGAGGGGAGGGAAGCCGTCTAGCCTCTGGGCTTTATCCTCAGCGAGCACACCTCAACAGTAGATACTGGATGAGTCAAAGTCATATTCTCTTCATCAGAGATACTAGAAGTATGGTAGCACCTCTAGAGATGGTCATCCTCACCCAAGGGGGCAGTCCAGTCAGACCTAAAGAACTGAAAAATCTGATCTCTGACCTCCTCACCATCCTCCACCAACCTACTATCGCTCTCCCTCAGTTGTCTGATATGATTATCGACCTTTGGATCATCATAGTCTGGTGGAAGAACTTGGTGTTGCAGTCACCCTCCCTGATCTACCACATCCTGGACTTCTGCCTCCAAAACCCTTCTGCTGTCTCAACAGAAAGTGGTGCTCTGAGAGCTTGTGGCAAAGCTCCCTCAGATCAAGCTCCAAAAGACCCCCCTCCTGGTCCTCTCTCCTCTAGAGCACAATAATGTCTACCTCTACTCTCTCGAGCCACCTGAAGATATCTCCAACCTCAAGATGGTTCCATAAGATGAGTCAACCTCCTGGTCATTTGATACCTCACATCACCATGAATCGACATCCTCTAAACCTCTCTGATCAGATCCCACGATCTCGGATAGAAAGTTCAAAACTTCTCGAATTTGAATGAAAATTTGGTAGTCGTGGGCCATCAGTAGTAATGAGAAATAGACAGTGGTCCGAAACGATCTTCGAAAGATGCTACACTTGGTGGCCAGGGAACACTGAAGCCAGGTGATGGTTGCAAGTGTTCGATCAATCTTCTCCCACACTCTGGCTCCCCTAAGACAGTTGTTACACTAATGAACTAGGGTCCAGTGTAGCCAACGTCAGTCAAGCCCAAGTCACCAATGAAGTCTCTAAACTCTCTGAAATCAATAGTATCCATATACTATCTGCCACCCATCTTCTCATGAGGCCCTACAATATAGTTGAAGTCTCCAGCAACGAGAGAAGATAGGTCTTGTATCATCAACCTGAATATCTCAGACCAAACATTTCTTCTGATGGGATACTTACAAAAAGATGGCATCTCAACATGCTATTTCACAAGAGATTTGTAACAACCTGAGCCTTAGGCCCTTTGGGCTAATCTAATAAGACCCCAGCCCTTGACATATGAGTGCGTGGCACGTGCTAGAGGGGAAGAAGAATTCCAGCTGAATTCTTCATCCTTCCCAACTCCATCAGATATCGGAAGTCTAGGGCTTTCCAAGATCAAGCCAAGAACCCTAAATCCCTACTATAAATGATAAATCTCTCTCTCCATTGGACTCCACCACCAAAATCCCAAGCAAATCACCACCAGTTTCAATCTTTTTCACAGCTTTTTCTCTTGGACTTTTGGTCAAAAAAAGCTTACCAGAATCACTTTTTTTGGTCTTGCTGGACCAAGGTAGCCACCCTCTATCTTCTTCTCCTTCTTTTCCCAATCTTTTACTCATCTTCGTTGCTCGATTAGGTCCGACGAGTTGCGGAATTAAGCATGAATAAGATCTCCCCTATTTCATGTCTTCCCTTCCTTTCTTTATTTCGGCTCCACCGACGAACATCGGCCAAGGTTGTGGTAGGGGTTGCCACCGTGGCTATTGGCAGGCACCACCTTGGGTCGCTAGCACTTGGTTTTTCCTCCGCATGGGAGCTTGAGAAGTAGAAAGGGATGAAGTTGGGGCGGTCCCCTGTTTGAGCAAAGAAGAAAGAAAGAAACAAAGAGAGAGAGAGAGGGAAAAAGAGAGATAAAGAAAGTGAGAGAGGGATCCAATCTTTTAATGAACCTAATCCATTGATTGAACTCAATCTAATTGAGTCTGGGTCAATCTGAATCGTATAGATTTGACTTAAAAATTGACCCAAATCTCGACCTAGATCTGGGCCAGGCGATAGACTTCTTCTATTCATCTTAATTTTTCTTGTATTGAGGGCTAATAAAGCTTATTTGTTCATACCAAAGCCTTAATCACTGGAAGAACAGCAGATATAGAGATCAAGCTAAGAAAATCATAAAATTTTAGATCTAAACTAGGATTTTGATCTAGATCGAGAGGAACACAGATCTAAGGATCCGATCATATACCAAAGATCATGACTTCTGGATTGACTCACAGTAAGTTTTCTTTTATCTTTTGATTATTTTTATGAATATTCATATGTTTAAAATTTAGATTTTATATATAAAAAATTATTAAAATATTTATAAATTATTAAAATTTGAATGTATGTATTTATGTATGCAAAATAATTTAAAAATATTGGATCAAGCATGGTGTCACTTCTATATGATACAAAATTTGAAAAGAGGTGATTTTCTTATTTTAACATTATATGATTTTTGAAAAAAAAATTATACATATTCATCTTTGCATGAATTTTTGAATAAAAATTATTTTGTTGCTATTTTGGATGATGTAAAAATTTGAGTTGATACTATTATGAAATTAAGTATGATTGTTTATGAGAAATTGATTATGATAAAATTATGAAAAAAATTCTCTAGTTTAACTATGACTCAGGTCAAACCAACAAAACTGATCGTTGGCCACACGTCAAAAATATGTTTCTTCTGGATCCAGCCAGTCAGGACTGATCGCTGGCAAAGCTAGTTCTTTTAGACCTAGCCAGTCGAGGCTGATCACTAGCACATATTGATGCAGCACATATATATATTTCAAAACTAGTCTCTTTGCCTTATCACAAGACTAATTGTGGTATGTGAATCAAAGGTAGTTTCTTTTGGGTTTAACCAATCAGGACTGATCGCTAGCACTCGATGATGCATCACATGTTTGTTATTCAGGGGCTAGTCTCTCTTGGATCTTGTCACGAAACTGATCGTGGCCATAGTTATCAAAGACAGAGAAAGAATTTTTAGATTTTTACTAATATGTATGATATGTTTCAAAAAAAATTATGTTATTATATATTACTATTAAATTATTATATTTTTAAAAAATTAATTGTACTTGATCTCTCAAAAATATTGATAACTTACTAAATCCATAAAGCTCATCCTCTCTTTTCTATTTTTTTTCAGATCTAGAAGATTCTATTAGGCTTAAGATCGAGCAGTGAGGAGCATAAGATTTTAGAAGATTTTTCTTAATTTGTTTTTGAATAAATGTTTGATCTTGATTATGATGAGGTATTAATGAACTGTATTTTATATTTATAAAAATTATTGGATTTGATTTCACCACTATCTAAGTTGGATTAATGACTGAGGAAAAGGCAAACCTGGCATATTCTTTAAGACCTTATCTTAAGGAGTGTGCAGCCATTACATGCTCGATCTTAGTGCTGGATTCGAAGCATGATAGAGTGGTATTAGAGTATAGGTTAAAGATCATGAGAACTTAGGTTAGTGAGAGTAGGGTAGAATTAGGATTTTGATTGAATATCTGAAAATAATTATCGGTACTAGAAGTTCAATGAATATTGATTTTATTTTATGGCTATAAATTGAGTTTCTCAAAACTTTGCTTTGGATAAGCATATAGTATTTGTATGGTCAGAGTTCTAATTAAATGTACCAGACCTAGTTCTAGGAAAAATAGCATCATGACTAAATAATTGATATATAAAGATATATTTTGAGTAATATAGATGAGTTGTATTATATTGCATTAGCATTGGATTTATTTTGAGAATTTAATCTCTATATAATTATAAAATGTGATAGCAACCTTAAATTTATTGAAAATTATTTTGAAGTAGAAGACTGGTTATTTTAAAGAGAATAGAAAGAAGATAATCAATTGATTGCTCGAAGATATTATGAGTGAAGAAGACTTCATGATCATGGCAAAATTTCATTAAATAATGGAAGGACATTTTATAAATAGTTATCGAAAATAATTTTTTTTACTTAATATTTTGATTAGAATTTCTAAAGTTGACTTGCCTCTCTAATTATGATGCTTTAGCAAGTGTTACAAAATCATGATGAATAAGTTAGGAGTTGATTTTCTCAAAAGAGATTGATTTTGAATTGTCAAGGTAATCTAGAGATGGTTTAACTTAAATCAAGATTTAGAAGTTAATATCTTGATCAAATAATGATACGAATATGATAATTATCTCGAGGTATAATTATGATCTAATATACTTGACAATAAAATTTTTGCTTGAATTTTATATAATTTAATCTGGATCATTAAGAAACTTTGGAAAAGGTTGATTTACATAGTGGAAGTGTAGTGGTTTGAGTCATTAAAAATTGATCAAAAATATTGATTGTGGTTGGTAATATAACATTATGGAAGATATGATCCTCCAACAAAAGAAACTTTTATTCATAAAAAAAATATAAATACTATAGATTCTCAAATTAGTCATGATGTAACTATATTAGTTGTGCTAAAAAAAAATTTAACCATCTTATATCTAATATTAGTTGATTATTAATTAAATTTGATCTATTTATCAAGTATCTGAATAGATTCAGTGTGATTTATTATGTCCTTATGATCTTAACTCCAACATAGGAATCATGATATCGATACCTTATCTTTTCAAATTTAATTTTTATGTTTCAATTATGAGATCATTTTTATAATTATGATGGATCATTATTTTCTAAAGTTATTACTACATAATTATGATCATTTTCATAGTAATCTAACGTGTTGATTTTAAATCAAGATGGGCTATTGCCTTTTATGAAATCAAAACTTCATCACGGTGTGTGTGCCAAATTCATTCCAAACTCTATTCCAAATATAATTGATTTTGATAATCAATCTCGCTGTAAGGGTTTTGCATCCAATTGATTCTAACTCAATCTTAAATGAACATGCATTTATCTTAAATACTGCTAATTTTATTTAATCTATATCTTAATCTTAAATGCGATGGAAAGATTTTGATCGCATTGAATTTGATCTAGAGATGAAATCTTTGATTGCATAACAAAGGGGCAAAATTTCATAACTAACATGGAGGTGCTGAATTGTAAAATATTCTTGCAAAGAGTCCGTGCTTTGGTATAGAAATGTGCATGAGCATTATGGTTGACTTGAAGGATCGGATTGCTTGCGGGCATTTTCATAATGTGGTTATGTGTTCAATGTGATAGAAATGCCAAGCCAAGTTGGATAAAATATGACACGTAGAATTAGACATAGGATGAGTATAGATAGATAAACACTAAGGACATTGGGGTGTAGATCTATAATGATTGTGGTATATATTATCTTCATGAGTTTGACTAAATCTTATAATTATGTGTGAAAATATCACTTAGGAATAATGATTTGTAGGGTTGATATATGATGGACAATCTGTGGATCATGCAATGATTAGTTGGATGATAATTTAAAGTAATTTCAAGAGGATTAATCATAAAATTTTATTGTGCATTGTGATTAATAATTTGATCATTAATTGTTTAAATAAATTGCATGCCCAAATTTGATATGGGAGAATATTGTAATATTGCTCTTGATTTTGAAATTAATTATTTAGTGGCAAGATAAAGATTTATTCATAAAATATTATTTAAGGTTGGACTAAGAAAATCATTTATGGTATTTGATTGGATTTTCCTTGGAGGTTTATATAGGAATGTGGATCATGTACAAAGCTTGCATGTTAATAAAAATATATTTGAAGATATTGCAAAGAAGTTTATTTCTTATTGAAGAACTTGATTATAAAGTGTAGAATATTTATTTGATGGAATCTTTGATTATCATTTTTGAATCCAAATAATAAATCTTATTTATTTCTATCGAAGACTATATGGTATATATAAAACTTCAGTTCAATGATTGTATATTAAGTTGATCGAGAGATTTTCTACCACTATGATTGAGGTTGTTAATGAATTCATTTATTGCTATCTTTAAATCAAGATAAAATTGTAATTTAAAATTTTGTGTTTGTGAACTAATTTAGATCCTTTTGCTTTGTTATTGAGGTTCTTGATAAAAATCTAGTATTGCATGGAGAATTAGTTTTGAGAGGCTTGCATGATTGTTATGAAAAGATTTTGATAGATATTGAAGATCTCAACAGAAAAAATTTTAAAAAAGATGATTGAGTTAGTTTTACAGATATATTTTGATATAAGTCCTAACTTGTCGAAACATCAGAAGATTTTTCTTAACAATTTTACTTATAGGATTTTGATTTTCAATTGTCTAAAGGAATTGACAAGAGAAATAAGATTTAAATGATGGTTTTGAATGTATTGTTGAACTCAAGGGTTAATCAATATGGTTATGCTCCAAGCAAAATCAAGGATGAGAATCGAAAGTTCATCTTTGGCTTTGTTTGGAATGTAGAGTTTTATATCTTCCCCTCAATAGTATAGAGATCTTGATCGAAATTATTTCATAAATCTAAAAAATTTTGATAGTTTAAATCAAAGTACACAGCGAAAGTATAGTGATCTAGATTATTTTAAACTAGTTAGCAATATTTCATTGGTAGGTCCCCTATATACCCTACTAAGAAAATTTTTAGCATATTAAGTCTAGGATGAGTGGATTATCGATACATGATCTTATGATTGATCGATCAAGTCAAGAGAAATTGATATTTAGTAAGAAACTTAGTATCCTTATCTAGAATTAAGATGTTGATTTTCATTATAGGAAATGAATGATTCTAATTGAGATCAACTCTTGAGGTATTGACCTATCTTTTACAGAATGATTAAGAATATCGAAAGATTGAGGATGAGATTCGAATTGTGAATCTCTATCTTCTGAAAGCATAGGTAAGAATAATTTCGAGAATGAAACTATTTTAAGGAGGGTAGAATGTAACAATCTGAGCTTTAGGCCTTTTAGGCTAGTCTAATGAGACCCCAGCCCTTGTCTTATGAGTGCGTGGCACGTGCTAGAAGAGAAGAAGAATTCAGGTGGGATTCTTCTTCCTTCCCGACTCCATCGAACATCAAAACTCTAGGGTTTTCCAAGATCAAGCCAAAAACCCTAAATCCCTACTATAAATTGTAGATCTCTCCTCCATTGGACTCCACCACCAAAATCCCAAGCAAATCACCGTTGGTTTCAATCTTTTTCACAACATTTTCTCTTGGACTTTTGGCCAGAAAAAGCTCATCGGAATCACTTTTTTTGGCCTTGCTGGACCAAGGTAGCCACCCTCCATCTTTTTCTCCTTTTTTCCCCAGTATTTTACTTATCTTCATTGCTTGATTAGGTTCGATGAGTCACTGGATTAAGCATGAATAGGATCTCCCCTATTTCATGTCTTCCATTCCTTTATTTATTTCAGCTCCATCGACGAACATTGGCCAAGGTTGTGGTCAGGGTTGCCACCATGGCTGTCGACAGGCACCACCTTGGGTCGTCGGCACTTGATTTTTCCTCTGCATGGGAGCTTAAGAAGAAGAGAGGGATGAAGTGGGGGCGATCCTCTATTTGAGCAAAGAAAAAAGAAAGAAAGAAAGAGAGAGAGAGGGAGAAAGAGAGCGACCTAATCTTTTAATGAACCTAATCTATTGATTGAACTCAATCTAATTGAGTCTAGATCAATCCAAATCATATAGATCTGACTTGAGAATTGACCCAAATGTCGACCCAGATCCGGATCAGGCTGAGAGACTCTTTCTATTCATCTTAATTTTTTCTGAATTAAGGGCTAATAAAGCTTATTTGTTCATACTAGAGCCTTAATCATCAGAAAAACACCGGATATAGAGATCGGATTAAAAAGATCATAGAATTTTGGATCTAATCTAGGATTTTGATCTAGATCGAGAGGAACACAGATCTGAGGATCAGATCATGTACCAAAGATCATGACTTTTGGATTCGACTAACAGTATGTTTTTTTTTATCTTTGAATAATTTTTATACATATTCATTTGTTTAAAATTTAGATTTTGTATATAAAAAAATTTATTAAAATACTTAAAAATTACTAAAGTTTGAATGTATGTATTTATGCATGAAAAATAATTTAAAAATATTAGATCAAGCATGGTGTCACCTCTGCATGATATAAAATTTGGAAAGAGATGATTTTTTTTATTTTAATATTGCATAATTTTTGAAAAAAATTATACATGTTCATCTTTGTATGAATTTTTGAATAAAAATTATTTTATTACCTATTTTAAAGGATGTAAAAATTTGAGTTAATATTATTATGAAATTAAGTATGATTATTTATGAGAAATTGGTTATGATGAAATTACGAGAAAAACTTTCTAGTTTGACTATAATTTGGATCTAGCCAGTAGAAGTGATCGTTGGCCACATATTAGAAATATGTTTCTTCCGAACCTAGCCAATCGGAACTGATCGCTGGCATATGTTGATGTGTCACGTATATAGTTTCAAAACTAATCTCTTTGTCTTATTACGGGACTAATCGTGACCGTATGAATTAGAGCTAGTTCCTTTTGGACCTAGCCAGTCGAGACTAATCGCTGGCACACGATGATGCATCACATATTTGTTATTCAAAAATCAGTCTCTCTCAGACCTTGTCACAGGCCTGATCGTGGCCATAGTCATCAAAGACTCAGAGAGAATTTTTGGATTTTTACCGATAAGCATGACATATTTCGAAAAAAAATTATGTTATTATATATTACTGTTAAATTATTATATTTTTAAAAAAATAATTATGCTTGATCTCTCAAATATATTGATAACTTACTGAGCCTATAAAGCTCAACCCTTCCTTTTTTATATTTCTTAGATTTAGAAGATTCTATTAAACTTAGAACCGTACAATGAAGAGCATAGGATTTTAAAGAATTTTATTTAATTTATTTTTGAATAAATATTTGATCTTGATTATGATGAGGTATTAATGAACTATATTTTATATTTATAAAAATTATTCGATTTGCTTTTACCATTGTTTGAGTTGGATTAATGACTGAGAAAGATAGATCTGATATTTTTTTAGGATATCCAATTTTAGTGCTAGATTCGAGATGTGACAAGATTGATATAATTAACGCAATGACCACGTTGCTGGGATCCTCAGAAAAAAGAAAAAAAAAATTAGATATCAACGGAACGCAGGATATATAAAATCCAGTCTTTCCAACATTATTTCCAAAGATTAATTATTTTTTAATTTTTCTGGACCAGGGGTTCCTCAACTGTTTCTTTTTTTTTTTTTTTAGTTGACACATCATTATCCTGCTATCATTGTCGGGGATTCCAAATAAAAGGTAGAAGAAGAAATGGACGAAACAAATGTTGAAATCTTATCTACGAAATATAAAATATAATGCCACATATTAACGATAAACTACTAACAAGAAAGCTAATAATATCATTATCTTTTTCAGCAGAAAACTAATAATATCATTATCACATGTTGAAATCTGAATAGAATAAGACCATAAATAACTCAACTGGACTTATTCTACCGGGTATGGTGGAAATCATATCTTCAAAACACATGCCCATCATATTTTGATGTTCTTGATCATTCAAAACTGATAACACAAAATTGCAGCACTAGCCACGTAATATATTCCAGCAACTCAATTTACATCAAAAGAATATATGATAGCATTCATATGTAGTGACTATTTCAGTACTCAACTTTTATTAAACCAAAGGCAGCGTAAGTATATAAAGTGGTACCCAAAATTGACAACAAAAAAGCTCTCTTGTTGTCACAAGCAATTAATTTTCAATTAAATCAAGGAAAGGAAATAGGAATGGTGTGTAATGAAATACGAGTTGTAAATATGCCCGGGAAGTGATCCAGTTGTAGTCTACCCAGGCTGTCTCATAAAATAAATGGGTTAGCTTTGCTTCTTTCCCCAGCTCAGATACAACTGGAGTCCCTCCCAAAGATGAATCGCCTTGTCCAGTCGCCAATGACCAGAAGCCTTGTGCGCCAACTGACTTGCTTACTAAATGCGGTGAGAAACAAAAAGAGCATTAGCGCCCACCAGAAGAAGTGCATGCAAACTTCAAAAATAATATGGTGAGAAGCTAATTGCCCTGAGAATTTGGCACAGCATAAAAAAGCACGAAGCATGCATCATCAAACATTGATGCAAATGAAAGAAACATAAATGCGATATACCTTGCATATATAGAGTACCAAAGCCACTGGGTGCTGTGGCCTATAGAAATCCAGTCTCCGGGCAGCTGGGCAGCCGTTTGTTCTCCACCCAATGGAGCAAATTGACCAAGATGTTTATATCTAATGCCAAAAATTAAAAATTAAACAGCATATAAATAAAAAAAGAAATACGAATTTATATCATTCCATTCAGAATTTCTTGCTAAATCAAAAGCAATCAAGGTTTTTCGCAGGAATACCCTCCGGACACTTATGTAAATTTTATTGGTCCTCCCATTTCACCCATTCATACAAATAACAAGTTAATGAAGTCAAGTCGCAGTTCTATTGCATAAGCACAACGTAGGGTTTCACGATTTTTTTATGAACTATGTGTCGTGGACTTCCTGGAATTCTGATAAGCTTAAGACGCATCAGACAACCATAAAGCACCTGACCTCTTTAAGACAGCAATCTTGAGATTCCAGATGCTTCTTGCTTTATAGCAAAAGCCTTAAAAATATATTCTTACACAAAATACGAAGTTAATTCATTGTGATTTTAATATTTCATGCCTTAAACTTCTAGCATTTCCTTTTCTTTTCTTTTCTTTTCCATTTTGTTAGAAGTCAGTGATATGAGCAATCACAATTCTAACGAGACGTTTTCGGATGGCAAAGATATACTAAGTTATTTCACTGCAATTTTAAGAACACATGCCTTCAATCTCTCTTTCCCTCTCTGTGTGTGTCTCTGTGTGTGTGTGTGTATAATATCCAATGGATAAATGTAATTACCCATAGATAGAGATAGAGATGTCTTCCCAATGATTGATAGATATACCAGGGAGATAGTTTGGCAAGCAAGATCTAATAGAAATGAAGCTGCCTTCAACAGGAGAAACACACACACACACACACACACATATATATATATATATATGTATATGTATGCCTTAAAGGTGCATATGTATTTATGTGCGTATACATTTCAAAAAAAAAGTATGTACGTACGTACGTATAGAGCTCAAGATCTCCACTTAGATCCAGTCAGGTCTACATTAGATGACGGAGATCCCACATCAATGATCTGAGGTATTAACATGGAATGTCTTCCATTGAAGTTCTTGATTGTTGGATAGAAAAAGTGAACATGGAAAGATTTAAAATAAGAAGAGTGAAACATAATTCTGAAAATTTCTGCTGCTCCAAGCAGAAATATTTAATTTCATGATTTTAGATGTTCCTGAAATCTAAACGTCCAAGACAAAACATTCCACACACAAAAAAGATCATGATTAGTAATTTCAAAAATCATAAAATTCATGATTTTTCAAAGCATTGAAAAGCACCTTAAGACTGCTGCTATGTTTCCGTAAGACCGACCACCCAGTACAATACATAGGGTTTTGGTTATTAATTTTGAGACTAAGATGCCAACTTTGTCTTTTGTGTTGCATGAAGAACATGATTTGCAGCCATTCTAAGAGTTTTTCAGAAAGATGAAGCATTTTCCTTAAATAAAAATATAGTTGTTGTCCAGTACGAAATAATTAGAAAAGGTGTAAATATTCAGATATGTAATGTGTGATCAGCTACAAGAACGTCTAAAAGGTGTTCAACGAAAAGCGATGCAAGTTCATATGCTGCTTCCTTTTTCATTTTGATTACATAAAGCAACTATAAACACAGCAATAACAGAAGCATGAAGGAAATAGATAGCTACCGAAAGGGGTGAAACCGATGACGACCCTGTCCTCTGATACGAAGAGGACCTTCAGGGTGTTCTTCACAGATCTTCATCTTGTTAAAGCATTGAGCGAGATAATTACCTTGTTGTGCAGCAACCTGTAACACAATGACACGGGAGAAGCTTTTTGCAGAATCTTCCAGAGGATGTTTCCCATAAATAAACTGTAAAAATCTTTTTACTCCAGTTCTGTCACCCACGTTAGTTATAATAATTAAGAAAATTACCTGAGCTGTTGCAGGAAGCATCTTGACCTGTGAGTCCACATGAGCAAGAGCTTTCTTGAACTCTTCTATGTCCAGTTCTTTAGATTCTTTGAGGAGACTTCCTTCTGCATCCCTCAGGAGATCTACAAAGTTCTTCATCTGTTTGCTCTTCAGATAAAGTTCCACCTGAGGATACCTTTCACAGATGTCCCCTAGAACATCTTTGATTTCTTTCAAAGTTAATGTTCCAGAACAATCCACGTCTGCAACCCTAAAAATTTCAGAGACATCTTCCTGAAAGCATTTTTTTCATGAAGTAGACATCAATAACCAGAAATTATTTTAGTTCATAAATAATATGCACTGCATGTAACCAAAATATGTCGATTCTCAGTTACGGTTGAATAATAGTCCACCTAACTAGTGATTTTAATTGCTTCACTGACATTTGCACAATATAAAAGCCTAAAGAGAGCCTCTTGAGCTAGAAAGTATGCATACGGATGATCAAACACTTCAAACTACACCTTCAAACAAACAATTTAGTCCTCGTGGAGTTATTTAGGTGGCGAATATGTATTGCAAGATTTTAATGTAAACATGGGTACTATAGAGGTTAAGGTCATATACTGGCTAGTCTATGAGATTGATTGCATTGACCAAACAATCGGAATTAAAAGCCCTTTATATTATTCTCTCTTGTACACTTCAATAGTAAGTGCAACCCAGAGAAAAATTGCCCTGGGCATAAAATATTGGTCATACCATAATGCCATAAGATGTTATCGACAACAGACTATCACAATGTGAGAAGCATGGCACCATTATGAATGTCATGGTGAATGTTGACTGAACAAGCAAACACAAGTTTAGAAATACACACATCGAAATAAGCTTGCATGGTAAGTAACAAAGTTGGAGCTGCCAAAGTTAGTTAACTGGTTAGAGTTGTCTATGAACATAATACATGATCTACCGTACACACAAACAAAAAGAAAATGAACTGCGGAGGAGAAGATTGGCAATCTCACATAGGCTGAAAAGTCATATGCCATATGCCATAAGATGTTATAGACAATAGACTATCACAATGTGAGAAGCATGGCAGCATTATGAATGTCATGGTGGATGTTGACTAAACAAGCAAACACAAGTTTAGAAATACATACATCGAAATCAGCTTGCATAGTAAGTAACAAAGTTGGAGCTGCCAAAGTCAGTTAAATGGTTGGAGTTGTCTATGAACATAATACATGATCCACCGTACACACAAACAAAAAGAAAATGAACTTTGGAGGAGAAGATTAGCAATTTCACATTGGCTGAAAAGTCAAATGCTTCATTATGTAGTAAGGCAAGGTAATACATATATAAGAACATCATGGAAAAGCACAAGAGTATTGAATAAGAATCAGGGAAGAACCAAATTAGATGGTTCAGCATGACCATGCTATATAAGGGGTCCAGAATACAGGAAATAGAAAAAATGGATGGTAAAGACCTGAGTGGAATGACAAGTACTTTAGATAGATAATTTGGCAAATATTGGACCTTATGTAATACAGGAGTGTTGAAGATAACTTCTAATTTGTAAAAAATAATTATCTCTAGTTATTACATGTGTAATAGTCGGATCATTCAGATGGCAAATAATTCAAAGTTCAGACAAAATCAGCTCAAACAGATGTGACCCCAAACTAAGGGCTTATCTACTTGCTAACAAAATAATTTTAGCAAATGACAACAAAATACCAACATTAGGTTGCACATACCATGACCTTTCTTTGGCTTATAGTGGCACAGTCACCAAGTGCATAAACCCCATCAGAATTACAGACTCTGAGCCATTCATCTGTTGCTAATACACGCCTATTGCCCTAAAAGTATGAAAAGAAATTTGATTAGAAAAACCAGAGAGCATAACTTCTGAGTAAGCACCAGTCAATATATATTGCACAAAACAAATTCACAAAAAATGTCGAAGCATGAGTCTGGACAAATCAACCTGACCAACTTGTTTCATGAAGTCCAATATGACAGGACGGGTCCCAATACCAGTTGACCAAACAGCCATCCCATAGGGTACATTTATCTCTCCGGTAGCGTTATTTGTCATAGTGATGGCCTTATCAGTCACCTTCACAACCCGAAAATTTGTTTTCACTTCAATACCGTCTCGCTGGAACTTCTCTTCAGCAAATTTAGTGATTCTTTTGTCAAACCTATGTCATTAATGCTACAACATGTGAAGACAATTTCTGGATGCTAGATGAGGGACTAGTACAAAAAGAAGACAGAATTTGCAAAACATGTAAAATAAACATACAGAATTTGAACAATTTCGATAAATACGGTAGAGGACATCTTTCCATATATGATTCTTAATTATATGACCTTATCAAAATTTACGCCCAGTGCCATCTGGGACTCTCAATCATTAACATAATCAAAGCCATCTCACATCAAGAAAGGGACTCAGCTATAGAGCACAACTCAAGGCTGAGAACGCCCCATGGAAGGATTAGGAAAATTTAAAGATCACAAATCAACCTGATGTCAACCTCAGATATCTGATGCCAAATTGCTGGCCAAGGCAGATTTGGGCAAGAGAGATCAATCGGAGACTCCATGAAAACTGCATTTACGAGACTATGCCATGATGTACCTAATGCTCTTCATCAGGAAGTTTTTGGATGGCAGTAAATAGAAATTCATTTTACCATGTTTTTTCTAAAGATTCAGATCATTAGACAGAAAAGGCGAGAAAGATCCTGATGGTAAGTTTTGACATATGCTTATGGATGGCTATAGAACTAGAACCAGAAGTCCTGAAGCAATTTCCAACTATATCTAAAAATAAAATATCAGTTTATACCAAAGATACATTAGTTAGGTAATATAAAACTATAACAAAAAATGGCAATACTAATAAAAGAAGACATCAAAAAATTCAGGTAAACTAAGATTGGGAAAGCCCCCAACTCAACATTATCTAAGTTGTTTACTTCCAAATTTAATTATTACAAGGCTTTATATTTGTTATGAAGAAAAACCCTTCCACATGCTAATTACTTACAAAGTCACAGTGCAGATTGTTCTAGTCATGTGTTAAGGAAAATCAGATTATTCACCACAAAGCTGCAATGAAACCATATTAAGGTCTGTTCATCACCATTAGATATATCCAATTGAGAACAACTTGATGGAGATTCATTGACATGATGATGGACATGAGCAAAAATGTCTGAAGAACAGCTCACAAGAAGAAGTTGACAGATTTTTGTCAATACGAGTGGAATGCCTTGAACTTTTGCCATAAAATTAAGCAGTTGTTTTTCTGATACTTATTACTGGCAACTGTATCAAGATGGCAAATATTTTCATGTAGAATTAGTATGCTTTAACATTGTAACCACAATCAAGTCCATTTTAAAAGAATTTCAGCAGAATTACATACTATCATCCATCTAATTGCACTTAAATGTCGTAAATCATCTCAATGGCATCCTTAATTATTTTTTCATTCCTCTTATTTAATAAACAGAAATGTGCAACCTTCGTTTTATAGTGTCATTTTTAATGGAAATATAAGGCAATCTTGGTGAGTAAACTTTATAGAACTGGTGACAATGGGAATTGACAGCTTTCATGCACCTGACAAATAAAAGAAATCTATACTTTTAGATAACAAATAGGAGAAAGATCCTAAAGGCGTCTAAATTAAACAAAACAAAGTGATCAAGCACTCAAGAAAAATGATGAATGAAAATAAAAAATATAAGAAACATCAAGAGTTATATGCACATCCAGTTTCATGGACTCCCAGTGATATGACAATCAAAAAATGCAGTATTGCACAAAGCTTGGTCTTACATGGTTAAAATATGCTCGCCAGCCTCAATTACAGATATTCTCACCAAGTCTTTAAGGGTAGGATACAACTTAGCCAGATCTTCAATGACAAAGTCATGCAACTCTGCAGCAAATTCCACACCAGTTGGACCACCACCAACAATGACAAAATGAAGATTTTTCCTTCTCTCTTCTTCACTAAGATTTGGAAGACTGGCGTTTTCAAAACAGTTCATCACACTCCTTCGAATTTTCTGAGCATCCTCTACTTCCTGCACAAAGATGTCTACTTTTATTAAAAGTATATTTTCGCTGAAGATGAATTTCAACAATTCAAAAGGAGGAAAAGTCATGAATGCAGAAGATGTCACGTAAAACAAGTAACAGCATATTTCCCCCAATTTTTTTTTAAAAAAAAAGGTAACAATGACATAACTTGGATTGAATTGTTACATCTACAATCAGCTAATTAACAAAAGCCAGATGATATGGTAAAGAAATAATGGAAAGGCATGTTGTAGTGAGACTTTGCACAAACGATCTTGGCATGTGAGGTTCCATCTTGCAGTATATATACTGAAGACGAACTAGTTCTGAAGTTTCTAAGTGTCATATTTATTCTTAGTACCAAACCTTAGTACACTCCGCTATCATTTTATGCGAAACAAGTAAAACCACATAGTTGTCTCTTTTTGTTTTGCCCTTTTATTGAGAGGGAGAATACCATATAGGAATTTTAATTTGCTGACAATGAATAGGGACGCACCTTCAGAAAATGACAATGCTCCACCACACCTGGGGTGTTAAATGTATTCGGCTTAGCACCAAGTGCAATAACCAAGTAGTCATAATCGACTGTAAATTCACCATTTCCATCCTTGTCTGTTCCAATATTAGATCGGCAGTGGACTTTCTTCTTTACCGGATCAATCTTAAAACATTCAGCTTCCCAAAATCTAACTCCACCTTTCTGCAAAGAAATAATTGAACTGCTGTTTAATTCTTCAACCGGGGGAAATTATTTCTTAAAAGAGACAGGTGCCAAGTAAAACTCAAGTATGGCAGCATAATAACTTTTGTCAAATCAACATCATTATAAAAGGATCTCAACTCCAAGATATTTGCTTTTTTGCTTGCAATCAACAAAATTATATAAATTTTTTAAATAAGAAACATCTTGGTGCTTATAATAAAATCCATCCACTCCTACCTTTCTGACGATATTGCGGATTGGCTCAACAATGCTACGTGGTTCCACTGTCCCACATGTGATGCTTGGCAGCAAAGGAGTAAAGGCAAAATAATTACGAGGTGATACCACCTGCACGTCATACAAGGAGGCGTCCAGATTTTTCAAGAAACTCGTGCCAGCCCACCCAGTTCCAAGGACGACCAACTTTTTCTTTCCAGATACTTGAGATGATTCAACATCATGGTCTGATTTTGCATCGGCATATGCCACAATACCTCCACTACTGAGAGAGGGGAAAATAAGATGTATAAAAACGTAAGCAAGAATAACAGACAGATGTGACAGCATCCAAAATTACAAAGCTAACAATGTATAATAGACTCGATTAGGTTTTCCTTTGAAAGGCTAAAAATACGGAAGTCAATGACAATGATATAAATCATAGTATTCACTTTCGACAAAACAACAGAAAGAAATATCCAGTCAGGCTATTAAGTATCTCTAGAATGATGTCCTGTGATTTAAAAGAATTAAACTAGCATGTGGTAACCATTAAATGACCATTTCACAGTAGGAAAAATAATAAATTTAAGATTCTATAAACTATGATTACACTAACTAAAATGATGATTTATTTTCAGAATTTATCAGTCTTCTCTCTCAGCTTTGAAACCAGCAGTAGTTTAAAAGTGCCTCTGCATGCTGTTTTCTTCTTTTATAGGATGGAAATGATAAACCTCTGCGAGATTCATGCTATTGTCAAATTCATCTTTCAACCACATTGGCCTCATTGTGCTTTTTATGGAAGTGAGTAACGATTAAGCGCCGGATGCCTTTGTTCAAAATCATACTCTTCAATGTGATTCTTTAACAATTGAGTTTACCTGTCATCTGCAAGTCATGACAATAAGCATTGCAGAAAGGCACCCTTTGCAACTGAAAATCTGTAACAAGAAGCAAGAAGAACACTAGAAATTTATTGAGCGGAAAAGAAACTGTAATGGATATCTAAATAAGGATAGAAATACCCATTTTCTTTTTTTTATATATAGGGTGTAGTCACAGGAATTTGTTCTGTACTGATTAATTATTCAACTATGAACTACATTACTGTCAAAGTTTAGCCACTTACAGATGCTTGCCTGTTTGGAATATAACTGCCTCCTAACAAAATGGTAATTAATGTTGCTGTCCGATTTGTCCTCACCTGCAAAAGCTCTATGCTTGAACAGAAAATCATTTTTGACATACTTCCCAATCTATACTCATCTGCAAAAGGTCAACATGAGCAGAATGATCACATTGATATTAATCCAAGAACCACTTCAGTGTGCAATATTCCCTTTTTTCCTCAAAATAACGCTCCACAATATACTGGACAGCAATTTCTATAAACCAGCTTCAAAACATTAACTGCAAACTGGAAAGGACAAATTTTGATGTTCCTAGATATATTAGAAATAATTGAATTGTGGAACCTGCTAATAACCCTATCTCCCGTAAAGAATCATCTGTATGAAATAAAATGCTCACATACAACCTTCATCTGGGATGATGGATGAGAGAATGGAAATGTCTCATAATCTTTGAACAATCACAATAGTCCATAATCCTCTATTAAACATGTATTGAATCTAACTTGTGGGTTGTCGCATAATCAACAGATAATGGGTAGGCCTACTATTGGGCTGGGCTAGGCCAGGGAACCAGGCGTGAAAGTTTTCTCAAAACGATATAAAACCAGGCCCTGCAAGCCAGCCCATTGCTGCCTCGATATTTAATCGGCAGCTACAAGCCTACACCGCTTCCTCGTCATAAAGCATGGGCACTCTGTCGTACAGAAACCATGGTTAGGTAATCATTGTCCCTAATAATTGATTTCAAATTTGCAAACTAAAGGCGACGTTAGATATCACAAAGGATCTGCAGAAGATGCCTCACGGGAAAATTCATGAACATTACAATTTGTGGATCTTTCTCCATAACATAAACTGTCAAAATGCTGCATCACATTGCATAGAAATTATTAACCTTGAAAGCTTCAGTCGATAGATTCTCGTTAATTTCCAAACAGACTACATAAATCTTGGCCTTTCTTGTCACAAATCCAAGCCAATTCCTCATCAAAGGCACTGCAGTCACTCAATTCGTACCATCAACTCTGTTAGTCCATATTTTCAACCAGAATATTAAGAAATCTCAGTCAGTAATGTAAGCAAACCTTGTCCTCAGAATTTCAATGGATAGCATAACCAAGCTAGAATTTCTTCACAATTTTTTTCTCATTAATCATAAATAACACGTAACAATCACAAAAAAAAATAATAATAATAAAGGCATAATCAAAGCACTTCAAGAAGACATGCTCTTCATCTACTTCCCAAACCTTTAGCAAACCATAGAAATAACTCTACATCACAGTAAGTTCCCATCCTTCGTCACGGATCAATAGTAAAACGTTGCCAACGCTAACATGAATCCCTTCGTAACCATTCAAGGAACAATATATCAAATCATAACATACTTTTGACTAGCACAAGTAATTCTTAATCCCCTAGTCTTCACCATCATGTACGAATCAAGTTTATTAAAAAAAAAGAAATAAGATCCATCTACCACATTAATTTGAGATTGCTGAGTTCCATCAATCACAACAAAGAAGAAAAAAACGAAAATTCAGAAAAAAAAAAAAAAGAAAAACATGAAAAGGAATTCTAGTACCTTCAACGCAAGCAAACGATTGAAGACATTCTAATGAAATCTAATCTAGGTGCAAAACGCTGAAATAAACAAACAACTGAGATGTGGAGAGAATGTAAGCAGAAAAAAAGCCAGCCAAATCGCATCAAACGAAGAGAAAAAGCAATGCTGACATCTAGGGTTCAAGAAAACCGAATCAAGAAGCGTAAAAAGATCGAAACAGAGATAAGCACGAAGGACAAAAGAAGATCGAAAGAACCTGACAGCAACGACAACGATAAGCTTCGAGAAGGCCCGACTATGATGGAGCGCTTGAGAGGCCCGATCGAAGAAAGATGCCGCAAACCTCATCGTCCCTCCTACGAGAGATCTGAATACAGAGATAGAAGGAAAGAAGAAAATAAAAAGAGAAACAGAGCAAGAGAGGGGACGGGGAGAGGGAGGAGAAGGTATGGCGGTTTTAGTGCTAGGAGGAGCATTTAGAGTGGGACACGCGGCCTCCAGCGAGAGGTCCAGGAACCGTTCTTTTCGCCTGGTTTTTGTCCCAGTTCTTTGTCATAAATGTATTCCATGATTTTGGGAGTTGTACCCCATCGTGTGCCTTAGACGGAGCCACATTGTTGGAGAGAGAAAGTGAGTCGAACGGGGGAGAACGTTTTAAGAACTGAAGCGGTTATGTATCACTTGCTCTGAAGGCTTGAAAGTGACGTTTTCGGGTTGGCCTTGTCAAACGAGAAAGAATGCCCGCGGAGTTGCAGGAGAAAACGGCAAGGTTTGCATCATGGGCGAATTTTAGATGAACGTGGATTTCGAATTTCAGTAATATTAATTATTATATTTAATACATACAGATAATATTATAATAAAATTATTAAAAATTTTAATAGATATATTTAGTATGATAATCATATTATCAATAATATAAAATTAAATTTTTAAAATACTTCCAATATTTTTGTTCTGATGCGCTTCTTTCTCCTTGATGATAAGCAGCTAGAGTAGCATGGATGTGGTGATGATGTGAAGAAGTGGCAGATCAGAGAATATGGAGAACCGTGCGCACGAAAGGAGGGGGTGGGCATGTATAGAGAAACCACGGGTTGCTGAACGGGAGAGAGATGGAGGAGTCACGAGTAGGCAGCAAGACAGAGGAGTCACGAACAGACAAAGGGGGATGGAGGAGTCACGAGCAAGGGGGCACATGCAGAGAGTCACGGATGGTATCGAGGGAGGGGATTGGGGGGATGGGAGGGGGAGAGTCAGACGATAGATTTTGTATGATTTTTTTTAAGAATAATTTTGTTTAAAATTTTTATTATAAAATTTCTAAAGAAGTGATAATCTAGATAGTCACCCCTCCTCAAAACTATCTAGATTGCCTCATGAAAGGTAATGTAGATTGTCAAGATAATTTAGATTGCCATCCACAATATATATACTGAACATAGCAATCCAATGGACTCATTTTAAATTATCATCTATTTGGATAGATTGTCAGCTATAAAACGTAACTTTAGAAAATTACATAGTAACAGTTTGATCAACTTGAAGAATACGTGCAATGAAGAGAGAGAATATGCACCAACTTCAATTCCTGATTGAACCAAAACTAAAATATATTCTCATTTTTTTTAATATTATTATTGCGGTGGCTGCTGTTGTCGTTATTTTAAGAAAAAAAATGAATTATTTGCAAAAGAAAGGTCAGCTAATTAAGGATATTTTCTATTACTTATGAATTATTAAATAATTTTTAAAAAAATTTCCACCAAAACTTTTAACAATTTTTTTGCACAGAATGAATAAATAAGTGAAAAATAGTTCACACATGGTGCATTAGTGATGAAGTCTTAGGGAAGTGAAACTTTGTTGGCTTGAAAATTAGGAATTTAGAATTCTAGATTTGTTGGCTAAAAAATTAGGAATTTAGAATTCTAGAAATTCACCATGTTTTCAGCTACCATAAATATATAAAGAATATATGTAAGAAGTGGGTACACAAAAATTACCCTATTTTTGATTTCTACAACAAACAAATATGCTTGCAATATTCTATTTCACAGGAAATATTATCTTGATTCTTTGTTTGGACTTACATTTTTAGGCACATACACAAGTCAAGGTGGCTAGCCCGTAGAAGCTAATCTTATATAGTTTAAATCAATTTGCTTGAATATAATGACTGAAGATTCCAGACCTGCTTCATTATTCAGACCAATCAATTAAGTAGTGCTGAATTTCTTGCTTTATTTCTCACACATGGGTTTTGTATCATAAGGTTTGTCCAAAATACAAATAGAAAAGAAAAAAAGAAAGAATTAGCCTTCATTATGTTACTATGGAAGGTACCAATGAACTTGAAATGGTCCTTTAGAACTATGGTCCATTCCTTCAATACTCAAAATTGTTATGTCCGACTTGTATGGTGTTTCTCAACATTTTAAACTACCTGTCGACCTTACCATGATGATGGATGTGGTCAATGGTAGAGGATTCAGAATGTGATACAGTATATCTCACTTCTTCTGTTACCAGCATCTCATATAGGAGCAAGACTCAAGGCACATCTTTAACCTTTAGAGGCAAGAAAGATGCCACATTATACATGCTCATGGATTATGGACCCATGGAATGTTTTCCTTTGGACTCTGTGTCGGTTGATGGGTCGATATACTTTTTCAGGCTGATACCTCAGTACTTGTACTTCATTTTGGACCTTTCTGTTTGGTTCTTTTGGAGGATACTTACATTTTGGAGCTGACTATTTTATCACTATTACTTCACTGTCCTTGTTAATGTGTCACCCTTTGTCTATTTCGTTATTGTATTTGTATCTGTTCTTCCTGCTTTCCTTGCTAAAGCAGAGATTTTGTTATGGTCAACGTATCCCAGTCCGATACCCTTCTCTATGTTGCACTTATGTAACTTTCTTTTACTCTTTGCAATATAGAAGACTTCTTCTTTACCAAAAATAAAAAAAAAAAAAAAAAAGAAAGGTAAGAAAGATGCCTACCGTCAATTTCAAGAGCCACTCGAACTCCAAGCACCAGCAAGTTAATCTCTCAACCTCTATGCACGCGCAATTCAAACCTATCGTTCGCCTGAATTTCATGTGTGAACGATTTGGATCTTCACTTCACATGCAGAAGTGGAGCCAATCCACTATACCTGGAAAAATCCTCCACCATTAAGAAAAACTTTGGTTCCTAAAATCTTATAAGAGGGCCAGATCAAGCACTCTGGACATATATGTAATCAAAGAAGATGACTGGCATCCAATATTAATAGTGTCATACATCGAACCCAACATTCAGATCGATTATGTTACACGGCCATACGAATCCTAGAGCAATATCCTAGAGATCATGCAAAATCTAAATAAATAAATCTAAAAAAATAGTACCGAAAGAATTATAAAATTTCAATCATATTTATTAAATCAAATTAATCCATCTTTATTGAATAATGTTCACAAGATTACAATATTTATTTGATATTAGAAAATCAACTAACTAACTAATTAGGACTTCATTGCTTGAACTCAATGCCTAATCCGATCGATGCTATGCTTCCTACAAGTCGGAAAAAAAGGTAAGCTTTTTAGTGCAATAAGAATTTTTCATATTCATACCGGCACAAATATAAAATATTTTTTTTAAATATATATAACTGATAGCAAAATAATAAAATTTATATACTATCAATTTGATAGTTGAATAATGTCATCACATATAACTCTATTAAATATGTCATATATCACAAATCAACTATTCTATTCAATAATAATTCAATGAAATTATTTATCATTAACTGATTAATACAGTTTTAATCCAGATAATATTATTATTCTGGCCATGGCCTCCAATTCGAGGATCAAGGAGAGACCCGAAGGTCTCCTGTTTTAAAACCCACGGGAAGAAAAGAAAAAAAAAGAAAAAAAAAAGTAAAAGAAGAAATGAAAAGAAAAAAGGAGAGAAAAAAAAAAGAGAGATATTCTTTCTCTCTCTTTTCTCTCTCCTTTCTCTCTTCCTAGACTTCTACTTCTTCTCTCTAGAAAGTCCAACTTTCTCTCTCTATTTTTTCTCTCTAAAAAACTTTACTTGCTCTCTCTATAAGTTTCTCTCTCTAAAGTGTCTCTTTTTGATTATATATTTTCTAAGATTTTTTAGATTTTAAAAAAGATCCTCTAATAGTCCTGATAGATCCTCGTGAAGAGATTTTGCCGTTGACTGTTGAATAGTTTGCCAGTCCCCATCTTAATCTGATCAAGCATCATAAAATTTCATCTTCAATTGCATATCGTAGCATCCTATCTTGACTCTTGATTTGTAGTTGATTAATTTAATATCCTAAATTAGACCGACTTGATGTCAGGTGCTACTGCATAGCCAGCCACCTTGTGAAGATTTAGAATTTTTATTTTGAAATTATGATTAAGTTTGATAAAAGTATGATTTTGGGTATTAGGTTTTAAAAGAGAAACTTCTAAAGTTGTGTGGATTCGTTAGAATATATATGAGGTAAGTAATGATTCATTTTTTTCTAAATTTTTCATCTATATAATATCATTTTAAATATCGAACTAATTGTTATAGATTTATATGTGATTTATCAATCTTACAAAATATATTTTGAATGGAATTTGATGTGAAATTTTGAAATAATTTTTTATATAATTTATTGATTTGAAATCATACATGCATATTTTGATTTAATTATAAAATATATATTATTTTATAAAAAAATTATATGTATCGGTTTTGGACTCTCAACCTGACTATATTCTGAACCCTGCCAATTAAGGATTATACATTAACACTTTGAGCTTATAATTATATTTCTAACCCCCATAGAATATAACTGTGGTACTCTAACCCCACCACAGAGTATAACAGTGTACTCCAACCTCATCATAGGGTATAAATATGGTATTCTGATCTAATCATAAGATATAAGTATGGTATTCTGATCCGATCATGAGATATAAGTATGGTATTCTAATCCGACCATAGGATATAAGTATGGTCATAGTGAAAGGTTGATGAGTTAAGTGGTATTTATTTTGATTAGATTTTTGAATATGATCAATTTTAAAATTAGATATATAATTATGTATATAGATATTTGAAAGATACTGACATTACTAAATTTATATTTTAAAAATAAATTTGATTACATTTATGCACTGATTAATAAAAAATATATTTTGATATTTGCAACTAATATTATCATATGAATTATCTAGTCCAAGTAATCATTACTTACTAGACTATTTAGTTTATTATTCTATATTTTACTATTGTTATAGATTCAGAGATCCAACTTGACTCAAAGATTCGATATGGAAGGGGAACTAGAGATAGACTTTAATATTTTATTTTAGATTAAGATTTATTGAAATTTAATGCAAGACCATTGAACTTTATTTTGTAAGACATTTGATTTAGTTAATTGAAATAAAATTAAATATTAATTATTTTAATTTTATTCTACTATTACTTTATGATATTATGATGAGATATCTTATATGCTTGTAGAGAGAGTTCTCCATAGGTATACTGTGGTTGCTGCGACCCCTGGCTTATGATCTTAGATCAAGGACGTGATAATTTATATGATATCAGAGCATAAGTGGATAAATTATGATATATAGAATCAGAATAAGCATATGTGGGTAGGCACTAAAAATATTAAGATGATAACTTATACTAATTGTGATATATATAACTTAAAAATTTAGATTTGATACAAGTACATTAATGGATGTAAATCAAAGTACATAACGAAAGTGTAGTGGTCTAAATTATGTTTTAAGCTAGTCAAAATGAGAATGTGGCTTGAAAGATAGTATGTTGAAAGATTTGATTTTGAAATTAGGGAATGAGTATGACTTAAGATAAAAGTAATTTTGAATTTTTTGAGGACTTAAGTAAGAAAAATTTTGAGGATGAAATTTTTTTTAGAAAGAAATAACATGCTATCCCCAAATCCTGCATAAATCTTAAAGCACAAAAAAAAAGGAAAACACAAAAAAAATAGAGAAAAGACTTCTAACAAAAGTCTTCTCTTCTGTTGAATCTTTTTTTCTGATTGACTCTCAATCGGAGTCAGAATCCACCACCGGTTCAGTCCTATTTGAAAGGAAAAGGCCTTCCCTTTTCTTCCTATCAAAATCAAGACTCAAGTCGGAAGAGATCACCTGAGTTTTTTTTCTCTTTTTTCTCTCTTTGAGCTCATCGGATTTCAACCCAAACACCATTGGGAAAGGAGGTAAGACCCTTCAAAGTTCAAATAATTTGGTTTTTCATCTTTCTCAACTTCTATAGCCCAATTTCCAACCAGCAACCGTTGGATTTATTTTATGAAAATCCCTCCCCTACTTTGGATTGTTTCCTCCCCCTTTTTTTGATTTTTCTTAACATCAGTCACCGCCAACTGTCAATGTGAATCTCTGGGCTGCACCATGGTAGCCCCAGCTACCACTGGCCACCATCGTGCTAGCCATGGCCTCCAATCTGAGGATCAAGGAAAGATCCGAAGGTCCCTATTTTAGAACCCACGGAAAGAAAAGAAAAGAAAGAAAAAGGAAAAAGAAAGTAAAAGAAGAAAAAAAAGAAAAGAAGAAGAAAAAAAAAGAAAAAGAGAGATATTCTCTCTCTTCCCTCTCTCTCTTCTCTCTTTCTAGGCTTCCACTTTCTCTCTTTAGAAAGTCTGACTTTCTCTCTCCACTTTTCTCTCTACTTTCTCTCTCTAAAAAAATTTTACTTGTCCTCTCTCTAAGTTTTTCTCTCTAAAAGTGTCTCTTTTTAGATTATGTCTTCTAAGATTTTCTAGATTTTAAGAAAAATTCTCTAATAGCCCTATAGATCCTTGTGAAGGGATCTTGCTATTGACTATTGGATAATTTGTCGATCCCCACCTTGATTCGATCAAGCATCATAAGATTTTATCTTCGATTGTACTGTAGCATCCTACCTTAATCCATGATTCGTAATGGATCAATTTAATATCCTAAAATAGATCGATTGGATGCCAGGTGCTATCACATAGCCAACCACCCTATGAGGATTTAGGATCTTTATTTTGAAATTATGACTAAGTTTAATAAAAGTATGATTTTGGGTATTAAGTTTTAAAAGAGAAATTTCTGAAATTGTATAGATTTGTTGGAGTATATGTGAGATAAGTAATGATTCATTTTCTCTAGATTTTTTATCTATATGATATTATTTTAAATATCAAACTAATTGTTATAAATTTGTATGTAATTTTTTGATTCTCTGAAATATATTTTGAATGGAATTTGATGTGAAATTTTGAAATAAAATTTTTTATACTATTTATTGATATGAAATCATACATGTATATTTTGATTTGATTATGAAATATATTATTCTGTGAAAAAAATTTTGATATATATTGGTTTTGGACTCTCAGCATGGCTATATTCTGAATCCTGCTAATTGGAGGTTATGTATTGGCACTCTAAGCTCATGATTCTATTTCTGTCCCCACCATAGGATATAAGTGTGATACTCCAATCCGACTACAGGATATAAGTGTGATATTCTGGTCTCACCATAGGGTATAAGTTTAGTATTTCGTTCTGACCATAGGATATAGGTATGGTATTTTAGTCCGATCATAGGGTATAAGTATGATCATAGTGAAAGACAGATAAGTTAAGTAGCATTTATTTTGATCAGACTTTTGAATACTATTGGTTTCGAAATCAGATATATGATTATATATATGGATATTTAAAAGATCTTGGCATCACTAAATTTATATTTTGAAAATAAATTTGATTATATTTATGTACTGATTAATAATAAATATATTTTAATTTTTACAACTCATATTATCATATAATTATCTAATCAAAATAATCATTATTTACTATCCAGCTCATTACTTTATATTTTATGATTTTACAGATTCAGAAATTTAACTTGACTCGAAGATTCAATAAAGAAGAATGAACTAGAGACAGATTTTGATATTTTATTTTAAATCAAGATTTATTGAAATTTGATGCAAGACCATGGAACTTTATTTTTAAGATATTTGATTTAGTTAATTGGAACAAAGTTGAATATTAATTATTTGAATTTTATCCTGCTGTTATTTTATGATATTATGATGAGATGCCTTATATGCTTGTGGTTGTGGAGAGAGTTCTCTATAGATATGTGGTGGTTGTCGGACTCCTGGCTCGTGATCTTGGACAAAGGCATGACATATGCACATCGAGTTTCTTGCATGGCCAAACGGTTCAAACACCGCTCATGTCCTGTTCATATTATTAAAGTCATAATCTATTTTTGGTATTAGATTAGTCACAATCATACTCCCGTCTATGACAAACTAAAAATGATGTCGTAATCCAATTCGAGGCTGACTCAGCATATACACCATATTTTTTGCATGACCGACTAACCTAAATGCCGCCCACATCCCATCAATTATATTAAATCATGATTTTCCTTATTTTTCATAATATCTTTCATTGGACATTATTTAATCATCAACTATTCAACATTAATTTATTAACGTACAATACATATACCAATATATACAAAATATGCAATCATCATGTAAATATATAGATATATAATTTTTTATAAATATATAGATGATGATATTAAAGACTTACCTCTACTAAAGATAAAGTTAACATAATAGCTACAATCCCACATCAAGACCTATAAACCAGGATGTTGTGTACCATATTCAAAACCTTCTTTCATACATGACTTCTCCTCTACGAATAAATCCAATCCTCAAAAGAAAGTTACATAACATGTATTAACAACTTGGAACTTCTACGTCAATTGTTAAGTCCTTGAATCCCCCCCTTTTTTATAAATCTCTTAAACTAGCTAGTGAGAGAAGAGAGAGAAAAGATAAGAGAAAAGAGCAGAAAAAAGGTAGCTCTCTCTCTCTTCCTGTTCTTCCTTAAAACAGAGCGACCCTCTCTTCTTCTCCTCTTCCCATCTTAACAATAGAAGGCTCAAGCTGGCAGCCGATGGTGGTGTCCGACAATGAAGGAGAGATGACCTTGGGGACGAAGAGGAGATGACCCTAGCCATAGCTGCCAGTGGCTGGTGAAGAAAAACAAGGAAAAGTAGGCATAGAAACAGGAAAAATCATTTTTATGTTACTTCGATGGTTTGTAGGACCAAAGTGGAATGGTGATGACAGCCAAAACTCAGTAAAAAGAAAGAAGAAAGGTCTAACCACCTTCGCCATCGATGAGGTTTCACGCTCAAAATCACAATAAACTCCTCTAGTAAAAAGAATCAAAAATTGGCTCAAATCGAGAGATCCCAAATCCAGCTTTTAGAGGAAGGTGTAGAGGACTCTTTAAATAAGAAAAATAAAGATTTAAATGAGTTTGTTTTTCAGTTGGGCTCAAGAAGAATTGGATTTCCATTGGACCGGAAGGAGGAAGGTGATTCCCGTTAGGATTTTTTTTTTTTTCTTCCCTCAATATGGTGAGATCCGTATGGAGAAATTTGGGCTGGTGAAGGCATTTGGCCGGTCATTACAAAGAAATTCTTTGTACACCATAAGCAGTACAGAACCGCATGTATTATTCATGATGATTGACTTACGCATGAGATCGGAGCATGATCCGCATGAGTCAATCACCATAGATGGTACATATGGTTCTGCACCATCTACAGTGCACAAAGAATTTCTCCGTTAGAAATAGTATCATAGCTTATGGGTGGTCAAGAGAGAGCAACAGTTATCGCTGGGCATGACTTCCTTTCAAGTAATTTTTCTCCATGAAAAAAACTTCTCCTTGGTGGTTAACTTTAACAGTGCCTCCAAGTGGCCTCTTGGACGGATGAAAAGTGGCCAACTAAATTCTTTCCAAGTATATCCATGTTGGGGTCAATATTTGAACCCAGACATTGGTCATTCAATTGACTAATTACCTAAATGGTTGATCCATTGCTTGATTGCTCGACCTAGCTTAATTTTAGTATAAATATTTGCCTCTCGTAGCTCAATAAAAAAAATATTTTTATTCTATTTTTATTGAGCTAAAAAATTGGCCGCTCTCTGTAACCAGTCGAATCTTATCTTTTTTTTTATTGCCTCTCTGTAACCAGGTCGAATCTTACCTGCTATCGATCGCAAAGTGGTAAGCTGCTTATTGGGTGGATGTCTAGTCAAGACACCATCTTTCAAGACTTTTTCAGTACCACCGATGCAGCAGAAAAAAGAAGAAACAAAACAAAACAATCAAAATACGTAGATCAGTCACAAAAGGGCTCACCTCCACGGAGCATGCAAACTTCACTATGAAAAAGAAATTTTACAAGAAAGATCTCATCCTCAACCCTCATACATCCAATTTCTCTCTCACTAGAAGTTTCTCTCACAAAAGCTCTCTCTCTTGGAAGACCCCCATGAACCCCTGAAGTACCCGGCGACCACTGTCCAGGAGCCTCCTGCTCCTTCTCTCTCAGCACTTCCGCCTCTCTCTTTTCTCTCGGATTCCGTACGGTGTACGGTGTATCCACGGAGAAAACCCAACCACACACTTTCTATTGAGGCACAGCCTTTTAAAGGCCTTAATCAAGGGTTAAACCTAATTAGATTAGGTTTAGGTCTCCTAAACAAGCCAAATCAAGCCCTGAACCGTCGAATCAAGACCGGGAGCTCCTTAAGCCCTCCGATCGTGACCGGTCCACGAATAGTGTCGTGGACTGCGTGAAATGCGTGGGAAACGCCCACGCGGTCCACAGGCCCAGCGTGGACCGCCCGTCCATAGTGGACCGGGCTAAAGGCCCAGGCAGGGTGCCTGGGCCAGGGCCGGCCCGCGGCGGGCCTGGGCCGCACCCACGCACGGGCTGGGCTGTGTGCCCACCAAGATTGCACGTCCCGTGCGCCTGGGTCGTGCGTCCCACGCCGCCGCCTGCGGCCGCACCGCTGCCGCCTACCGCTGCCACCGGCGGTCCTCCACCGCCTCGGGTCTCGTGCCGACTTCAAAAGCTCGTATCTCCTCCATCCGAGCTCCGTTTGGGTGATCTTGATCTCGTTGGACTCCATTTTTTCGCCGCGAACCTCGCTGTGGGCTCAATATAGGCTGAATCTCGAGGCATCAAATCCTAAAATCTCCACCTCGACTCGATATTCGACCTCCTTCAAACTCCGTGAGCTTCTGGATCTCCTCGCCCCCATGCCCTGGGGCAATCGTCTGCTGATCATGGATGGGCAAACATGGGAGTCGAGCCAGGCTGCTCGATCCCATCTCCATCGTATGCTGTGCTCCTCCTGACTGAGACCTGCTCGGGCATCATCTTGCGGCAATAGGAATCTCACCTTGCGACGTCGCCTCTCGTCCTCCCGAGTCTCCTGTCTCGTGCCCGATCCACCTTCTGGAGCTCCACCTCACTCTGGGCTCCATCTGGCTCCCAAAGCTCCACCTCGCACTGGGCTCTCCGTCAGGTAATAATATCCTCTGCTCCCCTTCTTCTCCTCTAACACAATCCTATCGCCACGTAGCACCCTCAGGATTCCTCCATCAGCTACCGTCCTGTAGCTCTCTAATCCAGTCTGCTAAGTGAGATAAGATTCGTCTGAAATCAGATATGTATCGAACCTCTTCCAATCTCTTCACTGCACCATCATGCGTCCTCCAGCTGACCATCCCGATGCTTCTGATCGCACAGCTCGATCCATCGCAGATATACTGTGCCCTCGCTATTCTCCAGGGAGTCAAACTGCTCCTCTCTGCAACATACATGATAGAGGCATGCAGAATCTAATATCCACTGCTGGAAGAAGTAGATACCTCGTCAGATATCTCCAGGACATCTCCATCTGAATCGCTGCCGGCCGTCGCTACAGCAGCCACCATCCGATTTTTGAGTTGAAGGCAATCTCTGGCTAATGCCCCAACTCCTCACATCGGTAACACCTGGTTTGCTCAAGTCCCTCCTGGACTTGGATCGCCTCGTTGCGATCTCCTGTCGCTCTGTCTACCGCCTCGTGTTCCTCCAGAAGCCACCAAAGCTGAGCTACCGCCACCTGAGCTCGAAGCTGGGTTCTCCCTCTGAGAACCTCGTTCTGGAGTATCGCTCGGTGACCTCGTCCATCTTGATAGTGCTCTTCTCCACTAGAAGAGCAGTCACCAAGGACTCGTACGAAGGGGGAAGCGACGCCAGCAAAACCAGCGCCTGGTCTTCTCCTCAACATTCTCGCCAACGTTGAGGAGGTCGGTGAAGATCTTCTGGAAGTGGCTTAGATGCTCCTGTACACTCTGTCCCTCAATCATCCGCAGTGGTAGAACTGCCTCCAGAGAAAAAGAGTGTTGGTGAGAGACTTCGCCATGTACACTCCTCGAGCTTCGACCACAGCACCGTCGGAGAAGTCTCGCTCAGCACATGGATCACCACCTCATTCGTCAGGTACATGCGGATGGTGCTCACCGCCTGCATCTGTAGCCGTTTCCAATCCTGCACCTCCATGGTGGTCGGCTTCTCATCGCACAAGAGAGCATCGATCAACCCCTGTTGGATAAGCACGTCCTTCACCCTTGCCTGCCACAAGGAGAAATTTTCTTACCATCAAACTTGTTGATCTCCATCTTGATTGTTCCTGTCTTCTCCATCTTCAGTCTTGCTCACCACCGCTGCAATCTATGTTCTTGTACCATCTTGTTCTGATACCACTTGTTGGGTGGATGTCTGGCCAAGACACCACTTTTCAAGACCTTTTCAATACCACACGATGCAACAGAAGAAAGAAGAAACAAAACAAAACAATCAAAATATGTGGATTAGCCACAAAAGGGCTCGCCTCCATGGGGCATGCAAACTTCACTACGAAAAAAAAAAATTACAAGAGGAGATCTCACCTCAACCCTCATACATCCAATTTTTTTCTCACTAAAAGTTTCTCTCACAAAAGCTCTCTCTTGGAAGACCCCTCTGAACCCCTGAAGTGCCCGACGATCGCTGTCCAGGAGCCTCCTGCTCCTTCTCTCTCAGCGCTTCCGCCTCTTTTTTTATCTCGGGTTCCGTATGGCTCGTACGGCGTATCATGGAGAAAATCTGAACCACACACTTCTCTGTTGAGGCACAGGCCTTTTAAAGGTCTTAATCAAGGGTTAAACTTAATTAGATTAGGTTTATGTCTCCTAAACAGCCAAATCAAGCCCTGAACCGTTGGATCAAGATCGGGAGCTCCCTGGACCCTCCGATCGTGACCGGTCCACGGAATAGTACTGTGGACCGTGTGAAACGCATGGGAAACGCCATGCGGTCCACAGGCCGAGCCGTAGACCGCCCAGTCTACGTGGATCGGGGTAAAGGGCCCAGGCAGGGCGCCTGGGCTGGGCCGGCCCGCGTGCGGGGCCTGGGCCGCACCCATGAGCGGGCCCACATGCCAGCTGGGCCACGTGCTTGGGTCGCGCGTCCCGCGTGCCACTGCCGCCCGCCGCCGGTCCTCCGTCATCTCGGGTCTCGTGTCGACTTCAAAAGTTCGTATCTCCTCCATCTGAGCTTCGTTTGGGGTGATCTTGATCTCATTGGACTCCTTTTTTTGCCACGAACCTCGCTGTGGGCTCAATGTGGCTGAATCTCGAGACGACAAATCCTAACATTACTAAATCTTTTACGTATCACCTTCTTCATTCTAGATAGAGGCCTTTCCAGCGCTCAGCTACCTCCACATCCATGCCCATAATCACCACGTCCCATGATCCTAATTGTGTGACATCACTCACTCACTCCACACAATGATTAAACTAGAGTAATAAGTACTCTTGTTAGTTGCCTCTTTTTTTTTTTCAAATAAAAGTGACAATAAGAGCCGGCTCAACCCCTTCCTCATCGTGCATGGGGCTCATTGGCACCACATTGGGTTGTGACATCACTCACTCACTCCACACAATGGTTAAACTAGAGTAATAAGTACTCTTGTTAGTTGTCTTTTTTTTTTTTTATAATAAAAATGACAATAAGACCGGCTCAACCCCTTCCTCATCGTGCATGGGGCTCATTGGCACCATATTGGGTGAGCATGATCCACATGAGTCAATCATCATAGATGGTACATATGATTCTGCACCATCTACGGTGCACAAAAATTTCTCCGTTACAAATAGCATCATACCTTATGGGTGCGAAGAGAGGCAACGGTTTTGCTGGACATGACTTCTTTCAAGTAATTTTTCTCCGTGGAAAAAACTTCTCCTTGGTGGTTAACTTTAACAGTACCTCCAAGTGGCCTCTTGGGGGATGAAAAGTGGCCAACTAAATTCTTTTCCAAGTATATCCATGTTGGGGTCAATATTTGAACCCAGACATTGGTATTCAATTGACTAATACCTAAATGGTTGATCCATTGCTTGATTGCTCGACCCAGCTTAATTTTAGTATAAATATTTGCCTCTCGTAGCTCAATAAAAAAGATATTTTTATTCTATTTTTATTGAGCTAAAATTTGGCCGTCTTGTAACCAGGTCAATCTTACCTGCTATCGTATCTATTTTGGTCGAATCTTACCTGCTATCGATCGCAAGGTGGCAAGCTACTAAATCTTTTACAGGTCACCTTCTTCACTCTAGATAGAGGCCTTTCCAGCGCTCAGCTACCTCCACATCCATGCCATAATCACCACGTCCCATGGTCCTAATTGTGTGACATCACTCACTCACTCCACACAATGATTAAACTAGAGTAATAATACTCTTATTAGTTGTCTCTTCTTTTTTTTTTAAATAAAATGACAATAAGAGCTGGCTCAACCCCTTCCTCATCGTGCGTGCATGGGGCTCATTGACACCACATTGGGTGAGTACGTCAACCCCAGCACCCCACAAGCATCAGAGAGTCTGCATACCACCCTAAGCATCAGATGGTCTAGGGTTAACGGCTCGCAACCAACTGCACTACCCTCATGGGGTTGTTAGTTGTCTCTTTTGCAAAAGCACCAAAGACCACAAGTGGGCAGCAATGCAATGCCCTCTATTTTGATCTTGCTGGATGATTATATTAAAAAATTTTAGCAACTGTATAAAAAATTATTGGTTGAAACTGTTCCACGCATATATTTTGGACTATCTAATAAGAAGTAAAAAAAGATGCACTGTTATTAAGCTCCACTGAAATGTTGATGAAAGAAAGTTTTACTGATTGGAAAGCTAGCAATTTTGTTGTTTTGAATGAAAAAAAAAAAACCGGATGGTGTGATGCTTTTTATTAGATAGTACAAAATACATGTGGTGAAACAGTTTTAATTGATTATTTTTCCAACTGACTATATGGTCCCACATCCTTTATCAATCAGATTGGTCACTTGTCAATTAACTAATCTTGTTTAGATCATGTCGACCTCTCATATGAGGCTCAGAGTCTATATCTATTGTCTAACAATTAAGGAAATCAACGCTTTTACCCTGCCAAAGAGGATTAGCCATGATTATGATTTACTTGAATCAGCTAGCTAATTTCCCTGAAAAATCAACTATAAAATAAAACATTGGCATTTAATTTGGTCATTCGAATCAGAAATTTTATTTGGCTTTTGTAGCCAATTTATTTCTTAGCCTGAGTTAAAATTAGGTGTACATAGTAAAACTCAGCTACTGGCACTGGCGCCAAATATGCTCCCAACATCTTAAACCACCCGCGGACCTTGATGAGGGACCATCGTATTTATTACTGGACATAACTTTCTTTAGATACTTTTCTCCATGAGAAACTATCCATTGGTGGTTTGCTTTAGCGAAAACTACTTCCAATTGGCCTCTTTCAGAAGCGACAAGTAACCAACTGTATCTTGTCCAAGTATGCACATTATTGGGTCAACAATTTTTCAACCCAAACCTTGCTCCCTCAATTGATCACTTAATTGGTTGACCTAATTACTTAATTGGTCGACCCAAATAAGTTTCGGTGCAAATAGATGGGTTTAAGTAGGGATGCAGATGGGCTAGACCATATATTAAACTTTGGATTGCTTAAAATGGGATGTTAGGCTCTAAGCAATTTTCAATCTCCTCAAATTGGGCTTGGACAATTTACATCTCTAGATTTATATATTTTTGAGAAAATCCCTCTGTGTGTGCGCGCACGCATGCGTGTAACTGCTTCTAGTCGAGACATTTATATACTACAACCACCCCTATGGCGCAAGCTTCCTATACTTAAATCAACTTTGTATTAAATAACATTACTATTTTTTTTAGAAAAGGGAAGGAAAATCCGCCTTACTTATTAGAAATAGCTGTAACATCAATATCACCACAAGGTCTAGCCATTCATGTAGCATCAGCTAGGGGTGGTTATCATGTCAAGTTCGGTTATTAACAAACCTGAACTCAGACTTATTGGGATTTTGGGTCTGAATTCTATTGTATACTCAGTCTGTTGAAAGATTGGGTCAGGTCTATTAGAAATATGCCTTGAGATTCGATCTACAAAAATCCAGAATAAGATTCAAAGTGATGAACGAGTCAACGAGCCCAAAACAGCCTAAATGGAGTCCAGATGGAGAAGATACGCGCGAAAGAAGATAAGAAAGTAGAATGGTAGGACCCATGGATGGCAGACGGGCCACAGGCCGGTCCATAGGCACGCAAGACCAAGCCTAGGCCAGCATGCGGGTGCGCGGCCCAGCGCGGGCCTGACCCAGCGGATGCGCGAGCACAGTCCAGGCACGATGCGTGGACCAGCGGCATTTCACACCAGTTTCAAGCGGTCTATGGTGGATCAGATGGCGTTTCGGGCTGGTTTCTGCAACTCATGGTGGCTCTCGTGGACCAGGGCCAATCAGACACCTGCAGGGCTTGCAGTCAAGATCCAACGGTTGTGAGCCATTCCAGATGATCAGAGAAGGTGCAGGGTTGCGATGGGGGGCATCCAATGGCCAATTTTCGATCTGAGCACGATCGGATGGTTGAGAAGCTACAGGAGTCTGATCCAGAGTCTAATTCTGATCTGAACTGATTTTAGGGCCTTTAAGAAGCTCGTGAGCGAACAAAACTGAGAATACGTAGAGAACGCATGGCAGAAAGCCATGAGCAAAGCATCAGTGCGAGGAGGCTCATGCAGCCACTAGAAAGAGTTTGCAATCTCCAAGTGTGTGCAGCGGATAGAGCAGACCCTACAAAGCACTGATAAAAGATCAAGGACAGAGCAGAGCATCAAGTAGAGCAGCTGTGGAGAGGCATGATGTAGCGGTTCGCTCCACAGAAAACATCCAGGAGCATCAAGGACCCTGGTACTGGCAATTTGTAAGAGGGTCTCTCGAGGATTTTGAGAAAACTTTTATAAGGGTAGCTTCTAGTTGAGAGAGTTGTGTACGGAGAGTTGAGAGTGAATGTTCTTTTCTTGTACTTATGTTCTCTTTCCTAGTGAAGCTTGCATATCCCGTAGAGACAGCGCTTGGGCTGTTTCACATATTTGATTTGTGTCTCTATTTTTTTTTCTTTCTTCCTGTCTGTAATACAATAGTATCGAAAAGATTCTGTAGTGATAGTGTCCTGGCCAGACATTCCCAATAATTGGTATCAGAGCTGATTGGTACCAGATGTAGGTTGCGGTAGTGGTAAGCAAAATTGAAGATGGAGAAGACAGGCACAATCAAGGTGAAAATCAATCACGGAGGGTTGATCAATTCACTTTTGTGCAAGGAAGAGCCGTCTACATGGAGGATGCCAACAAGAGCCCAGTGCAAGGTAGAGCTCCAAATGGAGATGGATTCGGCACGAAACAAGAGACTCGGGAGGAGGATATGCGATATCACCAGGAGGCTATCTCGAGCAGATCTCAGGTCAGGAAGTTTGTGAGTGGCATGGTTCGATTCATATGTTTGTCCATCCATGAGTAGCAGGCGATTGTCCCAAGGCATGGAGGCGAGAAGATCCAAAAGCTCTCAAAGACAGGTGGAAGCCAATATCGAGTCAAATAGAGATTATTAGAAAATGCACCTCAAGATTCGATCCATAAGAAGTCCAGAATGAGATTCAAGATGACGAACGGAGTCCAATGAGCCCAAGAATAATCCAAACGGAGTTCAGATGGAAAAGATACGTGCGAAAGAAGACGAGAAGGTGGGCTGATAGTGTCCACAGCGGCAGATGGGCCCACAAGGCTGGCAGACCCGCAGGTGCTTGGGTCAGGCCCAGGCCTAGTGCGAGCACATGCGGGCGTGTATGGGCCTGGCCCAACAAATGCGCGAGCGCAACCCAACGACCGACAGTGTTTCACACTACATTTCACACGGTCTATGGTGGATCAGATGGTGTTTCGGGCTGGTTTCTCGTGGCTCACGACGGCTCTTATGGATCAGGGCACAATCGAACGCCTGCAGGGCTGCAGTCAAGATCCAACAGCTGTGAGCCATTCCAGGTGATCAGAGGACGTGTAGGGTCACGATAGGGGGGCCAGTTTCCAATCTGAGGTGCGATCGGAATGGTCGAGAAACTACAGGAGTCCGATCTAGAGTCTGATTTCGATCTGAGCTAGGTTTTAGGCCTTTAAGAGGCTCTGTAGGTGAACAGAATCGAGAATACACAAAGAACACGCGGCAGAGAGCCATGCGCGAGGCATCAGTGTGAGGGAGGCTCATGCAGCCATCGAAGGAGTTTGGCAGAGCTTCGAGTGGCGCAGCAGCAGAGCAGACCCTACAGAGTACCGACAAAGGATCGGGGGTAAACAGAGCATCAACAAACAGCTGCAGAGAGGCACGATATAGCGGTTCACTCCACAGGAACGTCCAAGGCATCAGGACCCTGATACTGGCAGACCTGTGAGAGAGTATCCTTGAGGGATTTTGAGAGAGCTTTTGTGAGATAGCTTCTAGTTGAGAGATTTGTGTACAAAAAGTTGAGAGTGAGTGTTCTTCTTTTGTACTTGTGTTATCTTTCTAGTGAAGTTGCATGTCCCGTGAAGGCAGTGCTTAGATGTTCTATGTACTTGATTTGTGTCCTATTTTATTTTCTTCTTTCTTTTTATCTGCAATGTGAATGGTAACAAAAAATCTATGATGATGGTGTCCTGACCAAACATCCCAATAAAATCTGTATTTGGGTAGCAAAAATAAACTATCATCTTCACAAAGCAGACAGTTTTGTCAAGTGAAATGGCCTAGTTCTCCTTCGCATAGCCGATGGCAACTTTCAATGCAGTAAAATGATAGGCATATTTTCCCTCAAACTCGAAGAGCATGACTGACCTCTATCTGTTCTGCATGCCTCCAGGGGCAAAGCTACATTCTATATCTAGCTTATAAACGATCACCCTATTAAGTGATTAATTGCAGTAGAACTGGTAAATGCATAGTTAAAAGCTGATCTTAAGAGCATGAGCTTCTGATTTCTCACGAGCATGACATTTTAACTATCGCTGTATGATATCTGCAGCATTGGAGCTTAATATCCTGCTGGTGCCTGCAATTTTCCTCTTAATAAAAGCCATCTAGCATATAAAACTTGCATTCCCTCCAATTACAAAGCGAACAGCTATGATATCACAAACTAGCTTCATAAACTCTTTCTATGGCATATTAGCAACTAGACAGACAGAAGCAAGATACCAAGTTAAATGCCCAATGAACTCATTGAGCCATGAGATAATTGAAAGCAAATACATCTGAGAACAAATATAAATTGTGATTTTATTTCTTCTTACGTAAAAGAAGGATAGGCCTTCAAATACAATTTAATCCTAGTGTACAGCATATTTATCTACATAGAAGAGAGAAGCACTCTTCTGACATCATTGCGGTATCTAGTTACATACAACGCAGAAGGCCATTTGTCTTCAATAAATGCATTGAAGAAAGGCTTCTACAGTGACTTCACATTAGAAGAATACAACACAAAACAACATAACAGAGCTGTGGAAACTAAGCCCTATTGAATCAAAAAATGCCAACCTAGTATAAGTCAACAAAATGCTCACATGAATAAAAACTAGTAAATTTCATATCTACATCTCTGCAGCCAATCTGTTCTTTGGCCACTTGTCCTCTGGTGATGTGAAGAGGGCAACAGCAATACTTGATAGTGTTTTTCCACCTAGCCGTGATTTCGCAACCCTTCGTTGCTTTGGTGCATTTGGTGCCTCTTCACTGACTTCTAAATCAATATCTCCCATATTTCCTTCTCTCCTGAAGGTGGGCTTTGAGGATGGAGTGCTAAAAGCAAAATGCATCTCCTTAGCAATCAAAGTCTGAGCAACAAAAGAAGATATCTGTAAGAACCTTCAATAAATAGAGAAGTTTTTGTATCGAAACACCTTTCGAATAATGAAACTTACTGCTCCATGGACAATCTTGGACACCAAAATAAGCTGTTTCAAGTCGCTATGATTCACCTTACATAGTATCCTAACCTGCAAAATCAGAACATGCATATTGTCAGATATTTGAAGCTCACAGTCATACTTTCAGAGACCTTCTAATTATTTTGGAGTTTGGGTAATTTACCAAAACATCTTGGGGTAGTGACTCGAGGCAATTCGATCTCTCCACAAACGATCTTGCACCACGCCTCTTTTGCAGTGGCCCGCTTAATGGAGAAGATGAATTGGATGAATCCAAACTATCTGAAATCACAACCCTTTTTCTTCCTAAAATGCATGAGCCGGGGACAAACTTTAAACCAGTTGTTACAGATTCTTCATGCTGAATTTGTCCTACTGCCATTCTTATGATATATTTTTCACAAACTTGAAAAGCACTCAAATTTTAAGCCTGGTTTGAATTCACTCTGCAAACCAAAAACAGAAACATGAAGTTAGATAGAAACTCCAACATAAATTTCACAAACATCTAAGCAAATTTACCATTCCCAATTAGTTTAATACAAAGAAGAGATAAAAGCCCCAGAACAGCGACTTCATAAAAAGACACAATTAAATGGTTTCCTGAATCATAACCCAAACCTTGTTATGGTTTCTTGAATCATTTGATTGTATCTTTCTTTTTTTTTTTTTTTTTTTTTTTGCCATTCATAAAAAAGTTACAATCAAACGATTCAAGAAACCATAACCAATCAAAGTTCATTAAAGTCAAATGCTGGCAATGTTTAAACCAAAATCCAGCAATTACTATGCATCAAAGTGGACTCCAAGTGCTCAGTATCTTCCGTTGATCCATGAAACTTCACAAATCCACAAACCAAATACAAAAATAACCAAACCAATAACCATCCAAACAGACCAAGTTCAAAAATTTAAAAAAAAAAACAAACATAAAAATTTGATGAAAAATCCATGAGATATTATCTAAAGTAAACAACACTCCTATAGAATCCAAATAAAACAATTTTGTACAAAAAAGAAAAAATCAGCGAGCATACCTGATACCAAATCCTGATGAGGAAATCCAATGATTTGGTTTAGATACCCAAATTCCTGTGAATCTACGGCTCTAATTTTCTGAAAAGGACTAAGCTGGAACTACTTCTACCTACGCTAGTTCGGAAGACACGTCTCGTTATATATGGTGGAGGCAAAAAGGTTTTAAAAATTAAAATAACCGTTTCGATATTATAAAAAGAAAATTGTAAATAATTGAGATGTTTCTGGGAATGTCCTGGCAAAGCCGCCCTAGTTCTTTTAAAAAGGCGAAAATAATAGTTTCCCGCCCGCTGCTCTTCTAGCACCGCGTTCTGAGTTGGCCTCCTCTTGGTCAAAATCCGGAGGATACACGTTTACGTGGGAAACGTGGCTGCATCCCGGGGGGTCGGTGAACTAGCCGTTACGGGGAGGGACGTGTACGTGGAGACTAGTGATTGGGTAAAGGAAGGTGAATTCTATCATTCTGACGTGGCGATAGGGTCGACTTGGTCGGTCCACTCGGTCGACGGTCGGTTGCTTAAAGGACACGCTACTTGCGCAGTCCTCGTCAGCGCTTAGCCGAGATCCGTCCGGCGGCTCGGCTAGGCTCGGGCTGCTTGGCTCGGCTTTTCATTGTTTTGGGCCGGGCTTTCTGGGCTCCTCTCACAATTCTTTTATTTGTTCAAGGATATTTATGCTACGTTTTTTCTTTTTTTTTTTTTTTTTTTTTTTTTTTTGGCACTGATATTTGTACTACGTTATCACCTTCAGCATCAGTCAGCTTGGATGTTACTCGATGTTGAAGGCTCAATTAAATCCCAAGGGAACAGCGCATAGGTGAGCTTGGGTTTTGATTGTTAGAAGTGTACTGTCCAATATATTGTGGGAATACTTAGCAATACAAATTATACTTGTAGTATAGTGTTTAGTATCTGTTATGGCCCGTCTCCGATAGGGTAGTTAGCCTGAAGCTGAATAGCTGTGCCTGACTATTGTGTGGTAGAAAGCTGGTGAGGAGAGTGTGTCCATCGGAGAGAGGGCACAACAGAGACATCAAAGATGAGAGTGAGAACAGATATGTGAGTTAACAATGATTTTTGCCCGATGTCGAAGCGATCGAGATCCGTTGGAACATCAGGAAGCTGGGGTGCAGGACCTGCAAGGCAAGTCTCACTGGAAGTTGCTCCGATGAGAACCTTCTGATGTTCAAATCAAGAATAGAACTCAATGAAGGAGAAGCAGTGTCTCAACATGGAGCCAGTGTTGCCTACCTGGAGGAATCCTCACTTATCTTTATTTATAGAGGGATCAAGGTCAGTAGAGAAAGAGTAAGCCCACTTCAGATTTCTTGTCCATACCGAGTAGTACAGGCGGCCCTGCTGCTCTGACAGCGGACGTACCATTCATTCGGTGCATAGGCGGCTGCGGCGATGCGTCTTATCGCACGTGAGGTGCAATTAATGAGTTCATAGGCGAAATTAATGACTTCGTGATTTCTTATCATGGCGCACAACTGGCGACACAAGATACGACTCTTGGGTGACGAGACTTGATGTGACCTGATGAGATAATGTGGTGGCCATACTTGATGTTCAGTTGCTCGACTGACACCTATGCCTATGGATTTGGCAGCAAGCGAATGAGTCCGAATGAGTGGTGCTATCCAGTCGTCCACCAAGTTAGTTGGTAGGGCACCGAATATATAGTCGGTCACGTGCCGAATACCATCATCTAACTTGGGGCTGTGAGTAGACCGTGTGTCTAACCGAGTCGGAGAAAGCACCGACTTAGTTAAGTTCGTTGGTCGGTCATGCCTCTAGTCTGTCATGTCTCATCGATATTAATCGATGGAAGGCCGGTCAGGGTGGGACTTGTTGGTCGGAGTCGGATTGAGTTACAATAGCCAGGTCAGCGAAGTGCAGCTAGTCGGTCGAAAGGTGAGGAGATAAACTAGTCAGGTAAATGACAAGGACTAGGGGTAGCAATCGGGTCCGATCGGATTATAAATGGATCGGATCAATGCGGTCGAGTCAAAAATTTCAATCCAAACCCAATCTGTTTATTAAACGGATCAAAAATTTAAACCTAAATCCGACCTATTTATTAAACAGGTAACCTGATCCGATCCATTTAATCTGTTTATTAAATAGGCCAAATTAGGTTAAACGGATTAAACAGGTTAAACGGTCGGGTTAGATGGGTCAAAAACAGATTAAACAGGTTTTAAATAGGTTAAACGGATCTTAAATGGATTAAACAGGTCGGATTAAATAGGTTAGAAATAGATTAAACAGGTTAAATAGGTTATCTGACTTAATCCAACCTGAACATTAAATAGATTAAATGGGTCAGATATCTAAAATCGAAATCCGATCTATTCATTAAATGAGTTAAACTGGTCAATCCATTTATGATCCAAATCATTTAGTCTAAATCCAAATATATTTATGGTGAGTTAAATATGGATCGGATTGGTGGGATGGATCATATTTTATCAGTCCTAATAATGACCTACCCCAACAATATTCTATCGTAGTGCTGCATTTTCAATTAAACTAAATTAAAATTTCATCTCGATGCCGAGATCTATCACTGCACTAGTTTTTAATTTTTTATATATACAAAATCTGGCCCAACTAAGTGCCAAGCTATCGAGATCACTGGAGTTGTTGGCTATGGTTGGTAAGGTCAGCCTGCTGCTACTGGCCTCCGTACCGGAAAAAAGGAAGGTTGAAAGGAGATGGCTATGGCCGGATGACGACTTCGATGCAAATTCGATCTGAAGTGAAATATAAGAAAGTCCGCTTATCAGAATGTTTCCCATGAAAAACCTAAAATAATAGAAGTTCTTTCGACTCCACGCTGCTACTATGTTATGAAGTAAATGAGAAGGTTCACATGTTGTGATCAATCTTTACAGTAGTTCCTGATTTTTAGTTTTTTTTCATAAAAACAAATTCCATAAAAAATTGAACCTATCTATTTGCATGATGACACCAAATTTTGAGTTGCAAGTTATTATGCCTGATTCAAAAAACAAAAAAAAAAAGTATAGGTATCTTATCTCAAACTACATTGCATATGTTAATATCTACTTGTTTTCTATTTTTATAAATATTTTTGATAAATCTGTTGAATATATACCTATCAACTTTTACTAAAATCTATAAAATAACAGTAAAATGATACTCAATTTTAGGGGTGGCATTTCATATTAACACATAAAATTATGAAATAATCTTTTACAATGCTGTGTGTCAAGTTTTATTTTTTATTTTTTTTATATTTTTTAAATAAAAAATATAAATATAAATAGTATGATAAAAAAGTAAAGAATATTTTAAATCTATCTATCTATATCTATATAATAATAGTAAAACGATACACAAATATTAGGATAGCATTTTATGTTCACACATAAGATTATAAGATAATCTTTCACAACACCACATGTCAAATTTTATTTTTTATTTTTATATTTTTTAAATAAAAGATAAAATCATAAATAATATGATAAAAAATAAAAAATATTTAAATTAATCTATCTATATAATAATAGTAAAGCAATATACGGGTATTAGAAGTGGCATTTTATATCAAAACGTAAGATTATAAGATAATCTCCCACAACACCATGTGAAAATTTTATTTTTATATTTTATATTTTTAAATAAGAAATATAAATATAAATATTATGATAAAAAATAAAAAATATTTAAATCTATCATCGATCTATATCTCTATAATAATAATAAAGCGATACACAATATTAAGGGTGGCATTCCGTGTTGACACGTAAGCTTATAGGATAATCTCCTACAATGCCACGTGTCAATTTTTATTTTTATTTTTAAATTTTTTAAATAAAAAATAAAATATAAATATTATGATAAAAAATAAAAAATATTTTAAATCTATCTATTTATTTATATAATAATAGTAAAGCAATACACGAATATTAGAGGTGGCATTTCATGTTAACATGTAAAATTGTAGGATAATATTCTGCTATGCCACGTATCAAGTTTTATTTTTTTATTTTTTATATTTTTTAAATAAAAAATAAAAATATAAATAGTATGATAAAAAAATAAAGAATAAATTAAATATATCTATATAGTAATAGTAAAGCGATACAAGGATATTGAAGTGGCATTTCATATCGACACATAAGATTATAGATAATCTCCCACAATGCCATATGTTAAGTTTTTTTTTTTTTTTAAATAAGAATAAAAGCATAAACAGTATGATAAAAAAATAAAAAATATTTTAAATTATTATTTATCTATCTATATAATAATAGTAAAATGATATACAGGTATTTACTAAATGCAATAATTTTCACTGATTTGGGAGGCCATCTTTAGAAGAAAAACTCTCAGAGGCCCTTTTAATCTCATCATAGAATTAATTGGTAAGAGCAACTTTAATATAAAATATTATCATTATTATCAATTAAATCCATATAATGCGGGGGTTGAGTGCTAGTTATTTAAATATGCCAAAGCTCATAGTTTTATTCCATCCAACCTGCCAAGATCCAACTAGTGGATTTTCTACATGTTACTGGGCTTGTTTCAGAATAATATTACCAAAACTCTTTGGGCATCGCATGTGGTGCAATAGGAGCACATCATCCAATCACATTGGAGCATGTAGCATGGACAGTTATTTAATACAGCTCCATTTTTTTATGATTTAATTTTTAATAACAAAATATCTTTGTCTTTGTAGAATAAAGAAGAAATAATATTATTATTTTTGATGTCTTGTATGACTTTTCGTAAATATATATGATCTTCTGAACAATATATATGACTTCTTATATATTTATGATATCTTACATAATATATATAACTTTTTGATGTCTTGTATAATTTTTTATAAATATATATATATTTTAAAAATATATATGACTTTTTATGAATATATATGACATCCTGAATAATATATATAGCTTCTTAATACTTAATATGACTTTTTATGAATATATATGACATCCTAAATAATATATATGACTTACTGTGAATATATATATGATATCTTAAATAATATATATATTATTTTGAATAATATATATGATTTTCTGATGCCTTATATGACTTCATATACGATATTAGAAAGTCATATATATTATTCAGGATGTCATATATATATTTTGATAAAAATTATATATATTGTTTAAGATGTCATATTTATTGATAGGAAGTCATATAAGATATTAGGAAGCTATATATAATATTCAGAATGTCATATATATTCACAGAAAGTCATATATATTATTCAGGATATCATATATATTCAGAGGAAGTCATATAAGATATTAAAAAGTCATATATATTATTCAAGATATCATATATATTCACAAAAGTCATATATATTATTCAAATATCATATAAATTCACAGAAAGTTATACAAGATATCAAAAAGTCATATAAATTATTCAGGATGTCATAAATACATAGACAGTCATATATATTGTTCAGAATATCATATATATTCATGAAAAATCACATAAAATTTTAAAAAATAATAATACTATTTTTTTTATTTTATGGAGGAAAGAGTATTTTCATCACTGAAAATTAGAGAAGAAAAAAATTGAGTGGTATTAAATATCTGTCCCATCATTAAATACATTGCATGCTCCAATATGGTTGAGCAATGTGCTCCATTGCACTGCATGTGGTGCACAAAGAATTACTCTATAATGCAAGCATCTTGCCCTCCAATAATATTTTATATATTTTAATCTACTAGTTTTGTATTTATATTTTTAAAAAATATTCTTGAAAAAAATGCTGAAGATGTGTAAACCAAGTATTTATTTATTTTTCAAAGAAAATATTCTTAAATTATTTATGTCATGCCACCAATCTGGAGCATAGCACAGTCATGCTATCATGGGTACTCTCTATGATAACATGAAGCCAGCAATTATATTATTAAATATAATAAAAGGTCCAAATCCATCATCCACTAAATAATTCAATAAAATTAGTTTAGAGTGACTAAATTTGAGTTTAGATAGTAAATCCATAATACTTAAAATTTAAAAAGTCTCCAACTACAAATTTATAATCAATTAAAGAACTAAATTCTACTATAAAATAGTCTTGCTAGCACAATATACAAAGCCTAAACTATTTTTCATCCATAGTGATCCCATAAAAAATAAAATAAAAGAGATATTAGTTATACTAGCTCAGTAAGTAAATCTCATACTATCTTATCAGATTAAGCATAAGTTTGTCATACATCAATAACTCATTTAAAAAAATAATTATCATTAAAAGATAAAATTTTTCATAAGAACGATATATTATAAATATAGCATACTTTTGTATATGCATAAATCATGTAATTTATATAAATATAATTTTTGATGCATAGCATAAAAAAGTCCATAAATCATGCTAATTTTATAAATAAAGTCATAAATTATTTATTATTTTGCCACATCATAATTTTTAATAATTCTCTCAAAGTAAATGCTAAGGTTGTTATTATATCTATGATGAGGTTGTAACCAATAAAATACCAACTACTATTACCCACTCATAAGGTCGTATAAAATCATATGCTAACTACTATTACCCACTAGTAGAGTCATATGCCAACTATTATTATCTATTGGTAGGATGATATAGATGCTAGTTCTGGATGTCGATCATCTCCACTTTTAAGGATCGTACATAACTATCTAAAAATCTTTTATCATATTTCTTAAAATAAGTATTCCTAAATCATATTTTATTGAATTATATTTACTTAAATCATGCACAAAAAAGATACTAAATAATTTTTTAGAATTCATGGTCCATATACAATCTTTAACAGTAAAACAATCATTCAATCCTTCTTTTCATAACAAAAATATAAAATCATAAATGTAAAGTTTATATTTCATAAATAAGTCATTAATATCAAAATATTCATGGAATCAATATTTCACAATAAATCATAAGTTTCATAGTATCATATGCTTGATCCTAATTTTTAAAAAAATAAAAAATATTTTTTTATAATAAAATAACTAATAATTCAAAAATAAGTAAGAAATATTAGGCTATTAACTTCTTCCACTTTGAATCTTTCGAGTTTAACTATGCAAATTAACCAAACCTATTCAAAGCCATTACATTTCATTATCAGCAACTTCGAAACTCAATAGATTAGAGAATACTAAGATTTGACAAAATAAAGTGGAAGGACAAGGTCAGCCAAGTAGTAGTGCTTGAGTTGCTCCGAACAAGAGTGATCAAAATCAATTATAGTTTAGATAATTATGACTAGATTTTAGAGATCTCCAACAAGAGCCAAGGTAGGGTCGGTGTGCCACCTGGATACCAAGGATAGTTTAGAGTCTCCTCATTGGGTTTAACTTAAATCAGATAGGACTTTGAATTAGGTCATGAGTCAGCTTTGAGAGAGAGAGAGAGTAGAGAGAAAAATATGAGAGAGAGGCATGCATTCTTCCACTCTCTTCTCTATTTTTTTTTCTTTTCTTTGTTCTTCATCTTTTTTTTCGGCAAAATAAGGGGTGGTGGTCCGTGATCCAAGGCCTCACAACATACGGCCAAGCAACTGGAGGTCTAGCAGCTGGCGACAATGCATGGGCGGTACTGGACAGCAATAGGCGACCGATAGTGGGAATCAGCGAGAGGGGTGATAATAGGTCGGATATGGGTCGGGTCAATCGATATCCATACCCACCCCATCAGCAGAAAATCCATATCCGTACCTGCCCCATACTTGTCTCGAGTCGGGTTGGATCGGGCCGAGCTCCAAAAATGGGTCAGATCAGATCGGGTCAGATATATCCGAAATTTCTATATAGTTTTAAAAAAAATATACAATGGAATAAAGCCCCATAAATTAAAAATTTTGTAGCCAAAGAAGAATCTTTCCGATCAAAAATCCGCAATCCTACAAAATATCATGATTCTACCAAGATTAAGCTCTCAAAACCTCAAGGAACCAACTCACACTGTCATAACTTGGATAGAATCCCATATACTCAAGGAGAAAAACCCAATCGGAACCTCAAAAACCCCTCTAATCTCTCTCAAGTGCTCTTCTTTCCCACAGATCCATGAAAACGACAATGGAAAGAAAAGAAAAGAAACAAAAAAAATGACAATCTATGTAGAAAAAAGACTTACCTCTCAATTTTTTTTACTTTTTCTTTATTTTTCTTGATTTTTTCTTCATTTTCTCTCAGTTTTTTCTCTGCTTTTTCCATCCTCAAGAGTCCCAATCGGGTGGGAGGTTTGAAGTGGCCGAATATGGAAGCTTAGGAGAGGTGGAGCAACCGAATACGGAAAACTTAGACGGCTAGAGTTTTGTGTTGGGTATTTAGATGTGTGTGTGTGTATATATGTGTGTGTATCGAATAGGATTCGAGATGGGGCATACTATTATCTATATCCGAGCTGTACCCATTTTGGAGTTTTTCTCTAAAATCCATACATGTCCTGGATTTTAATCAGATCAGATAAAATTCGTCCCATTCGAATCAAGTCAGATCGGAGATCTGATAGATCGGATCAAATTGCCACCCTTAATCAGCGGACGAAAAATCATGGGGAAAATTTTGGAAAACAAAGGATCCGACTCCCTTTCTTGAATTTTTGGTCTTTGCCCACTCACCGGCAACCATGACCTCATTCGGGAAAGTCGTACAGAGGTCGGACAAACCGACCATGGGTCTGTCATCGAGGGGCTTTGGCACGAGTGGCCAAAAAGAGAAAAAAAAAAGTTGGTCAAAAAAACAGAGGATGTTGATTTTGGTAGATTTCCCAATGAAATCCGATCGTCGATCACTCAATAAACAGGGCAAAAACTGGGTAAAGGAGGCAAAATAGGGTTAAGTCCTTGATACCTTAGCTCCAGTGCGATTCGTGGCCGTGATTCCAGCGGACACAATGACAGGACACGTCGAATTCAAGAAGAAAACGATGGAGAAAGGAAGCTGGTTCTCGGTGATGAAAGTTTGTGGAGGGAAGGGTGCTCTTAAATAGAGGCAGAGGCTGGAGTTTCCTGGACTCCGACCCCTCTTAGAACTCCGACTCCGACCCCGATCGGGAGTCGTTGAAGGAACAGGATGCTCATTGGGAATCCATAAAAGGTTTGACACTCATCGGAGCTTTTGTCTTGTCCATAGAGAAATTTTTTGTGCACCGGAAGCGGCGTAGAAAATCCGATACTCACCATACTGTCTTATCCGATCTACATAGTCATTAATTTTCAATATATATTTAATGCCAGCAAGTTGACTTTTTTGTTTAAAAATTTTATACGATAAAAATATCTTTCTTAAAAATTATAATATTCCTTCACAAAAATTATGACATTCTTATAGAAAATGCTAAACTGAAGTAGGGTGTCATAATTTTTATGAAGGTATCATAATTTTTAAGAAGGAACGTCATAATACTGTTTCTATATATATTTATTATCTTTTTTTCCTTCGGACAATATTATAACATTCCTTCTTAAAAATTATAACATCCCTTCATAAAAATTATAACAACCTGCTTCAGTTTTGCATTTTCTGTATGGGTGTCATAATTTTTGTGAAGGAATGTCATAATTTTTAAGAAGGGATTTTATAATTTTTGAGAATGATATTTTCGTCATACAAAATTTTTAAATGAAAAAGCTGACCTGCTGGCATGAAATGCACGTTGAAAAATGATGACTATATAGACCAATCGGACAAGCAATGCGCTCCACATCGGATTTTCTACACCGCGTGCGGTGCACAAAGAATTTCTCTTCTTATGGAGAACGCCAACTTAGCTGGGTCTTCTCCGTAGGCTCGGGCCAGGCCTAAATGGATCGGGCCTTACAATTTAAATATAGAAAGCTTTATAGTTTTGTCTAATTCAATTTGCCTAAAATCCAAAATCAAATGTTTTGTTATTCTACCGTTTTAATACCTAGACATTCAACCCCTTTGTTCATCATTTTTTTTTCTTAGATAATTAATTTGGTATAGATTTGCACTTTTATCCCTATTTTCCTTCCTAAGTGGTCTGATAGATGTTAATGGGAATCGAGAATATTTATAAAGCAGTATCACCTTCCAGCATCAGTTGGCTTGCATTTTAGTTTCTGTTGAAATGCCAAATTAAATCCCAAATTGCAGTTGTTCTTAGAGAAGACGCTACATAACAGCTTCCCTACAAATTGCTGTTGGATTGTTGCAGGGTGTGTCGCCCAATATAGATTGGGTGTACCTAGCATTATTTATTGTAGTCGTTGTAGTATAGTGGTGAGTATTCTTGCCTACCATGCAGGCAATGACAATGCTTTTTCAATTTTAAGTTTACAAATTAAACAAGAAAGTTCATTTGCATGATGGGATATATCTGTACACTAGTTTTTCTATTTTTTAAAAATTTTTAAAGTGAATGAGAAGTTTATCGACATGCTGTGATCTATCTTTATACTAGTTTCTAGCTCTTACTTTTTTATTTTAAGAATAAAGACACAACGTCTATTTGCCTGATGGATCCAGATTTCGAGTGCAACATTATCAGGCCTGATTTCAAATAAGTATAAAGATCTTACCTCAAACAACATTTTATATGCTTTTATCTATTCTTTCTATTGATATTCTTAAATGTTTTTGATAAATTCACTAAAGATGTGCCTAACCAAATTTATTTATTTATTTGATGAAAAGATTCTGAAATTCTTTAATTATGTTGAAAGCTTATGGTTTTGTTTAATCCGACTTGCTTGGAATGCTACTAATGGATCCAGATTTTCTTCAACTTACTAGTTCTGATTAGGAAAAAAAAAATGATATGCTTTCATCTATTTGTTTTGTATTTATTCTTTTATATGTTTTTGACAAGATGTGCCAAAACCAATATTTATTTATTTTCAAGAAAAAGATTCTTAAATTCTTTAAATATGCTGAAAGCTCATAGTTTTGTTTAGTTCAACCTGCCTAGAATTCACTATACACTGTCATTATTCTATTGGCATTATTAGCTTCAGTATTTCCATTTCAATACCTACACACACACACACACACTCCCACTCCACATTCAATCCCTTGGAATTATTTTGAATGATCTTAAGATTGCAGACTGTTTGACTCCTTCAAGAGCTTGGAACTTTCCGTTGTTGCACCATTTTTTTCTTTGCTTATGTGGTGTAGATTAGTACTTCTATCTCTATCTTCCTTCTTAATTGATCTAATAGACTTTAATGGGGCTCCTCTCACAATTCTTTTATCATGTTCAAGGATATTTATAAAGCATTTTAACCTTCCAGTATCAGTTGGATTGGATTTTAGTTGGTTTGGAATGCACAATTAAATTTGAAATTGCAGTTGTTCGTAGGCGGAGTTTAGCGAGAAGTGCAGACTTTAGAAATAATCTATTAATGTGTTTTATGCTCCTCTGCACCGAAGTCGTTGTAGTATAGTGGTGAGTATTCCCGCCTGTCACGCGGGTGACCCGGGTTCGATCCCCGGCAACGGCGATGCTTTTTTTTTTATTTTTAATTTTTTTATGAATTTAATCAATACTTGGGCCTGTCTGTTTGCCTGATGGATCCAGATTTTGCTATTAGGCCCTGTTCGAACAACGTATATGGATCTTACCCCAACAACTTTTTATATGCTTTGACCCACTGGTTTTTTCTTTGCTGAATTTATGTGTTTTTGATGAATTTGCTGAAGATGTGCCTAACCAAATTAGCTTATTTTCTGACGAAAAGTTCTTGAAATTGTTTAAGCATGTCGAAAGCTTGTACTTTTGTTTGATCCAACTTGCCCAGAGTCCCGCTAGTGGATCTAGACTTTCTTCGAGTGACACGACCTGATTCGAAAAAAGTGCAAGCAGCTCACATTGAACAGTATTTTATATATTTTCATCCATTGGTTTGTATTTATGTTTTTAAATGTTTTTGACAAATATGATGAAAATGTGCCGAACCAACTTTTTATTTATTCTCTTTAAATATGTTGAAAGCTTATGGTTTTGTTTAATTGCCGAGAATTGGAAACCGAATGTGTCGTTATTCTAGTGGCATTGTTTGTTTCTCTATTTCCATTTCAATACCTAGAGAGATTCCCCACCTCCAACTCCTTGGAATTGCCACAAGATCTTGGGACTTGCCTTTTGGCACCATTTCTTTTTTCCTTTGCTGATATGTTACAGATTAGTACTTCCATCCCTATCTCCCCTTCTAATTGGTCTGTTAACGGGCTCCTCTCACAATTATTCTATCATGTTCAAGGGTATTTATAATGCTCATCACCTTCAGCTTCTGTTGGCTTGGATTTTACCGTGTTGGAATGCTGAATTAAATCCCAAATTGCAGTTGTTCTTGTTGAATTTGCTATGCAATACCATACCAATAACCACTGTTTTATTAAGCCATGGAGTGAGTGATCATTAGTTTGGATTGTTATAGGCTTATCCCATTATATGGTAGGAATACTTGCTCACTATGTGCTGTAGTCGTCGTCGTATGGTGGGGAGTATTACACTTGTCACAATGGGCGACCCAGGTTCAATCAATCAAAATTCCTTGATTGATCCACATTTTGAATGGAAAGTTATTAGGCCTGATTTGAAAAAAATGCACGCATCGTTCCTTAAACTACATCTTATGGGTATCATCTACCATTCTAAGCCTTACAGGCCTTATCATGTTTTAATTTTATGCCAGGTTGGATTTTACCGTACAGTTTAGCGGTCATCTGCATGCTGGAGTTAGTTATATGCCTCCTGCCAGGCGCCTTTGTACCAACTGAATTAATGTAAGATGTGTGCCAAGGGAGTATTTGATTTGCAACTAGAACCTGAATCGGAATCCAAATCAGAATCGCAATGATCAAATTCTCAAAAATATTTGATTTGGGATCAAAATCAAAATCAAAATAAAATTTGAATCAAAAAAAAAAAAAAAATAGAAATTGAGTTTGAAGTAGATTGAACCATTTCTATTCTGTCCTGAAATCGAAATGAAATTTTTCCCACTAAATAAATAAGAAAAAATGAGAGACATCCGTTCCTATTTTGATTTTAAACATCAATTTTCTCCAACCAAACACCTCCCAACATCATTCGTGTAAGGCTTTCCGGTCCTTAAGCACATCTAGAGAGCATGTACATCCTGCAGAAGGTACTCATGCAATTGACAGATAACCTGCGAGCTCTCCAGCAGCCCATTAGCAAACACTAACTTGCACCCATCAGTCATCCATGGATGCATCAGCTGGACAGGAATACTGTGGTATGCGCAGTTAATTTTCCAGATTGTTGCACCCATCACTTTCTATTGAGCATAGAAATAGGAACTAAAAAGTTTTGGTTAATTATTTGGAAGCAAAATTTGTCAAACATTCTAGATATTTGTGGAATGCAACCATGGATGACAATTTTATCAGTTTCAGAGTGAAAACAATGATTTTTGACCTCGAGATGGCCAAGAAAGTAAAATTAAAATGGAGATGGGCCTTAGTACTCAAAAAAAAAAAGAAAAATCTCAATCTCCATAACAACTACCTTGACTTCGGGGTGTCCCGTATACACTGTTAAAGAAGCTATTTGAGAATGATTTTGTTGGTGATCATAATCCAACCCTGATGGTGTTTTACAAACAATCAGCCGATGGGAGGCTGGAGCCTAAAGGTATCATCAATCAAATATAATTTGTTGCACTTATATGTGAAGCAATTTAGTCTTTGTGATAAAACCTATGAAAAATTTTTTGTGCACTGCAGGCGGGGTAGAAAATCCAACATGGAGCTCACCGCTTATCCGATTGATCACATAGTCAACGCTGTTAATGCGCATTTAATGCCTGCAGTTTTTTTTTTTCTTTAAAAATTTTGTATGATGAAAATATTCTGCCCTTTGGTTATAACATCTCTTCACAAAAATTATGACACTCCGGTCTTTAGAATATAACATCCTTTTTAAAAATTATGATATCCCTTCACAAAAATTATGACACTCATACTAAATAAAAAATCAAAGACAAGTGTCACAATTTTTTTGAAGGGGTTCATAATTTTTAAGGAATGTCATAATTTTTTTCAAAGAACAGAATGTCATAATTTTTTTGAAAAAGTTCATAAATTTTGTAAAGGGATGTCATAACAAAAGGGCATGGATATTTTCGTCATATAAAATTTTTAAACAAAAAAGATGATCTATAGGCATTAAATATGCATTGAAAAATATGCTATGTAAATCAATTGGACAAGATGATATGCTCTAAATCAGATTTTTTATACCATCCACGGTGTACAGAGAATTTCTATAAAACCTATACACTTACCCACCAACCATTGGCTGAAAAGATCTATCCGTGAATTTCTATAAAACCTATACACTTGCCCAGCAACCATAGGCTGAAAAGGTCTATTCTATGGAATACGTCTATCCCTTCATTGGTACTTAGGCATTCCTTACAAAATGTATTTCACGATAAAATAACTTGTGAAGGTCAGCGACCAATATAGAATAGTTATCTAAAACTGCTAGAGATGAAAGTGGTATGGATAATCTCTATTCAAATTTATTTTTTATTCAAATTAATTTAAATATAGATAGAAATTTGAAAATCTGACTAATATCTGTATTCGTATGAATCATCAAAAAAAATAGATATGAATATAGATAAACAACTATTCGATCCATATCCAAATATCTAAATCTACTTGTAACTCTATATAATTTTACATAATATTTATTTATTTTTAAAAAAATATATAACATATAAACATACTATTAACTTGATTTATCATCTGTTTCATAATATCTTGATTCTATAATCATAAAGTTTAATTATCTAATTTATATCCATAATTATATCTATATTTTCTGTATCTAATTATATCCGTATTTATTTTTATATTCATTAGATAAAATAAATATGGATATAAATATATTGATATCTGATCTATATCTGATCCGATTTCAAATCTAAAAATTATTATTTTTTTATCTTGTCATAGTGGATTCATTTTCTAAATATGTATGTATCGTGGGGTTATTAGGTAGATCAAATCCATCGTGAATGTAGGATGAAATTAACTGAGATAGATTCATTCTATATTAAAATGAAATTATATATAACTTTTTGTTGGATCAAATTTAGTATTGAGTTGATGGATCAGTCCAATATAAAGCTACGTGCATGAAAGTATGTGTATTGCACTTGTTTCCATTTTGCGTGTCGTTACGCATGTTTCTCTACAGTTGGACCAGTCTCCTCGCGGAACGGTGAATCTGATATAACAAATAATCATTCCGAAATTATTAGATGAATTTATTTTATCTTAAGTCTACAGTGAACCTGGTCCTCCAAATAATTTTTCTATACAGCCGTTGACAACGCAAGCTTGCTTTCCGCCAGTTTCCAGAATCGAGCGACTCCTGGAATATTCATAGAGTCAGGAGAAGAAAACAAACAGATAGAATGAATATGAGTTGGAGATTCTCCAAATCCTTTGTGGGCCTCCCATTGGTCCAAGTCAGCTCTACAATCTGCACCTCACGCTTGTCCACACGCTTCCCAGTGCTCCTCTCTCTCTCTCCCTTCCTTAGATATCTTCCTTCCTCTCCTTCCACTCCATGCTCCCTCCACCTCAGAGAGAACTATAAACACCCCACCAACTCCTGATTCCCACTACAGAACTACGTACTTCAAGCCACATTCACAGATGGCGGCGACGCTGACAGCAGCCTCTGCTCGCACCACCACCATCCTTACCCCAACTCCATTCCTCGGCCAAAACCGGACACCTCGACCGCCAACCCCTGAGAGATGTCGTCTCCATGGGCAGCGGCAAGTTCACCATGGTGAGCACCAAGCCCTCCTTCCATCAATACCATGCCTTGTCACCAACTGCAAAACTGAATCCAGCGTCAACCTTAACTCTGTCCCTGTTTCCATCCCGATACACAAGACGGGGGAATGAACTTTGGTACGGGCCGGACCGCGTCAAGTACTTGGGACCCTTCTCAGCTCAAACCCCCTCATACCTCACCGGAGAATTCCCCGGGGACTATGGATGGGACACCGCAGGGCTGTCCGCTGACCCCGAAGCCTTCACAAGGAATCGAGCTCTGGAGGTATTGGAGCACATAGAGTGAGAACTGAACAGGATTCTATTGTCTCAAAAAAGTAAGGAAAATCGACCAAGAGAGCTTACCAATACTTCAAATGCTATATATTTCAGCTGATCCATGGCCGGTGGGCGGTGCTTGGGGCGCTCGGCTGCATCACCCCTGAAGTGCTCGAGAAATGGCGGAGGGTCGAGTTCAAGGAGCCGGTGTGGTTCAAAGCTGGAGCTCAGATCTTCGCCAAAGGAGGGCCCACTATCTCGGCAATCCAAACCTGGTCCATGCACAGAGCATTCTGGCGGTGCTCGCGTGTCAAGTAGTCCTCAGGGGCCTTGTCGAGGGCTGCCGCATCAAAGGTCTCCCTGGAGTCCATTGGCCTCGTCGAGGGCGAGGGGAATGAGCTCTACCCTGGTGGCACCTACTTCGACCCCCTCGGCCTCGCCGATGACCCTGTCACATTTGCTGAGCTCAAGGTGAAGGAGATCCAGAACGGGAGGGTGGCAATGTTCTCCATGTTTGGATTCTTTGTTCAAGCAATTGTCACAGGGGAGGGCCCCCCTGAGAACCTCTTGGACCATCTTGACAACCCTGTAGGCAGCAATGCTTGGAGCTACGCCACCAAGTTTATGCCGGGCTCTAAAAAATCCAATTTGTGAAACTGCGGTACATTACCTTTGGAGACTGCATCAACCTGAATCAAACAGTAGATGGCGATGTATGTTTCATAAGATTTGTAATGATTTCTTGTTCTTTTGCTTGTTGATACCTTGAATAGTTTGGCCCTCCTCTTTGCATACCATTGCGACCGCCGACGGTGCTCCAACTTTCTCATCTGTTGACAGGATAAGATCAAAAAAGATTTTTATTTTTCTCATCAAAAGAGAAAACCATAACAATAAAAAGAAAAAGAAAATTCATTTTCATCGTGTCACTTTGAGAAGGTAGAAGCAATATCTGAAAGCTTGTGAGGTTCGAGCATAAGCAAAGCATATGATTATATTAAGATTATCAGCAAAACATGGATATGATCAAGTAAATGAAACTATTATTTTAAGTGATGTAATAAGATATCCTGTCAAAATAATCATTTTGTGAACAAGGGTACCTCAACCAGGATATTCTCCTGTTCATTGAACTTGATCCTACGACAGCTTTAGAAGCCGCAACCACGTTCATGATCATCCACCATAAAAAGAAATTTTATGGTGAACTAGACGAACATTCAAAACTCAAACATGTGAGTGCCCATTCTATGATAAGGAATTTCCATCTTGAGGAGGAGCAGGAGGATATAAACTACAGCAGATAATGATTAAAGAAAAAAATTAAAAGAAAATTTGAATTTCTTCGCTTTAAAAATTGTAATCTTTGATATACGCTTACATTGTCGTTTCTGAGAATGACACAATGAACAAAAGTCTAAATTGTACACTTTGGTATTAGTTAAATACAACAAACTATACATTTTAATTTCTCCCCTCACATAATCATCTCTCTCTTAAGCCATAGGTTCTTAACCACTCCCCCAAACAACCACAAAAAATGGAAGATATACAAGCTCTTATGCACCATAGGCACAGAGAAGAATGCAACAAAGCATGTAGACAATATTACTGGGAGCATAAATAAAATGCATTTTCTCCAGAGGTGGAAGGGATATAGAGGATCCCTTCAGCTTTCTGCTCAAAATATCATCCCTGATTTCATGTCTCAGTACTGAAGAAATGCCTGCCATGCTTGAAAAAGCCATACAGGAAACATTCATTAAAGAAAAATATTTCCTGTCATTTTGTGCTCCAATTGCCCCACCATCTCTTGCGCGTTCTCTCTTCAGGATTGCCAAGCTTTTGAAGTGCAATTTTTGTCTCTTTTAACCGAACCTTATAATCCTTCTTCCAAGTCACAAACCGGGCCTTCAGTTTTTGAAGCTCTTCATCTGGGTTTATGCTGGAATCTTGCCTTGACTTCACCTCAACAAGGAACACTGCATCATCCTCAAAGACCTGTGTCTGCTGCTCAAACTCCTTTACGAGGTGGCTAACTGCACTCTGGGTCCCATTAGAATATCTTATGAGTCCAGCATCAGAAGCGTCAAGGTGTTTAACTGCACTCCAAGTGCCATTAGAATTTCTCACGACTCCAGCATCACAAGCATGGGACCGTTTAGCTGGAGTGCCTTCAGGCGTGCGGGTTCCAGCAGATATGGCATCTTCCGAGTCATAGGAGTGTTGAACTGGTGATGCGTCAAGCTTTCCTTGGTGACTTGCCATATCATCATCAGCAAGACTCTTCCTGGCTGCAGCTAAACTACCTGTAAATGAAGTGCATGATCATTTGGTATTCATCCATGGCTTTATTGCCCGAATGGGCATGGTTTTACAGAAAAGGATTTCAAACATTTAAAGATAAATATGAATAGCATCATATTCACAGCTAAGATTTTGTTGGGATTAGCAATTGTCGGTTTTCTAGATTAGCAATTGTCAGCAGATCAGAAAGAAGCTAACAGGTATAGAGAAAACTAAGGTACATGTTTGTCAGGATAATGTGGTAATGGATTAATCACAAAATACATTTTACTCATAAGACTATAGTAGCCAAAGAGAACCATGACATAAATTTATGGCTGTTATAATTGCATCTATAACAATTTTGGAGGCCCTCCATCAACACTATATAATAAGAGATGCTTAAGCACACTATTTTTTGCTGGTGTCCACTTTTAACAACCGATATATGATAAGGGCTGGGATATGACATTTTCAGTTCAATAATATTATTCTGTCCTTGTTCCAGCTCCAAAACAACAGGTAACTCTGAACAGTGACATACTCAAATCTTGCTATTATTAAGCCATTATTTCCCACTGTAAAAACTAATGATGACTGTTATGACAACCATTGTCTTATACCCAAACAAAATCTTATGTGGGGCTTAACAGGGGTATAATGGCTATTACTACCATAAGAGTAAACAATGGTCTCAAAGGGATCTACGAACAAGAATATCACCATTTCAAACCCAGAAAAAAAGGGATTATCACCATTACTAAAATCTTGATGAGCATTTCAGAGATAGTGGGGTAAAAATAATCTGGAAAATTCACCTGCAAAGAAGACAGCTGTTTCTGCCATGTCTCCTCCATAAACTTCATTTTTGCCTCATACTCTGACCATCTCATCTCATATTGTTGAAGTTGTTGTTTTAAGATGGCATTTTCTTCTTCCTTTTCTCTCAATAATGCCTCTGCCTTCAGAGCCCGCCTCTGTAGTTCAGCCAAAACTGAAGGGTGTACCTGAGAGTGCTCCTCATTGGTATCCTGGCAGTCAGAAACGTTTTTGTTTCAACTTTAGAAGAAAAGAAGGATAAAACTTTCAAATAGGCAACATGAAATTGACAAGTAAAATGTATCACTTAGCTGTCCCCCAAAGTGCAGTGCTTGAAGGATCTAAACAGGATGTTATGAATTTATTAGCAACTATACTGTCCATTGATAAAGAACAGAACTTGCAGCTGCACAAAGACAAGTAACCTTACAATCTAGCATATGAGGACTTGCATTACCAGGTCTTTGATACAATGAAATCAGGAGAATGCATAAGAATTGCAACCCAGAATTTCCATTTTAAACTTACTAAGCGAGAAGATTATTATAGCCATCAAAGTACTCACACGACCCTCTTCTTTTACACATATTGGTCTGCAAATTCTTAACTCGCGAGCCTTTCATCAAGCTTTCCCCTCTTGCCAACTAAAATTGGCTCAGATTGGTACAATGGAACTACCACAAAAATAGTGTTTCCACAATTTCTTTATAATATAATGCAATTTTATCTCTTTTTATTTTTTCTGAAGATAAAGAAACAAAATGATATAAACAATGCTAGTAGACTTTTAGGGGTATTATGAATTACAACAACTTGAATTTAGTGACAATAGATTAAGGGTATGTTTGGTTCGTGATCGGAATCGAAATTGGAATGGATTTGAATCGGAATCGGAATGGCTATATCCTCGACATGTCTGGTTCGTGATCAGAATTGGAATCGGAATTGGAATGGAAGTTGAATCTTAAGAGAGAGTATGGATTGAATATCGGAGGATTGTGGAATTTCCATCCCCCTCTAAAATCAGAATGGGAATAGAACTCCACCAACCAAACAACTGGAATGGGAGTCACCCATCCCCATTCCCATTCCACAATCCAACTTCCTCCAACCAAACATGCCCTAAATTCTGTGGCTGAGACTGAATGTAGTGACAACATATTAAAATCCGTGGCTCATGAGAATTTCTTATGTAATTGATTTCATGAAGCTACCATAGAATTCCATATTTCTGGTGCAGCATTTAGCTCTAAAGTTAACCAAGAGAATGCAGGTAGATGGATAGCATTGTCTTCAACACTTAAGCATAAACCAGAATAATAAAGTACCTTCATTTCTGGAGGATCCTCATTTGCATCTGTGTTAACTTTCCCATGATCAAGCTCTGATATCTCCTGATTTTTCAGATGAACAAAACGATTCCTTGCCAACCACCCACGAATAACTGAAAAAGAAAGAAAATGAGAATAAGGAAAAAAAAAAACACTTGTTGCAATCAGAAAAAAGCCACAAGCTCTCTTTCCTAGCTGCAAATACACTACCGCACTGCAAAAGTATAATATCCTTCTGCTGGTTATCAAACATTGTCCTTGCAATCTGACGCCTCACATGTTTTTGTATGAGAATAGCTGCCTTCCATCTCTTCATTGAAACTTCAAATTCACACCTGGCTTTTTCACCTCGGACAACTACACAACACAGTTCCAATTAAAGGCATTAAGGTGAAATACCCTGAGATACAATCAAATGAAATTCTTCTAGAAAATGAGAATGAAGTATTTTACTGATAATGAGCAAAATAATAGAAACGAAAACAATGGGAATGTAACAGATATAGTCATAAATTTCCATAGCTTAAAAGGTACTTGAAAAAGATATGGGGCAAAGATAAAAAATTAAAGAGAGACCCCTTCAAACAATTGTTAGCATGTTAGATTATCTAAAGCATGTCAGAGATATTATATGATGTACAGGCATTACATGATTGCAGTGTAGTTACTCCTTTCTTGAGTGCTTGGTAATAACGACGGGCTTGATGACCACGGAATTTTTTCTGAACCCAAAGAATTGCTTGCAGAGTGCGGTTTCTAGCATCTTCTAATGCAGCAACCTGCAAATCATACATGCCCAAAGAGATAAGGTATCCATAGAAAGAACAGTACAGAAACAGCAATACCAATCCCAAGCCCAGAAGATCAACAAAGTAAGGTAGTGCTAGGTTTAGTTACCAAAATATAATATAAAAATGAAATTGTGGATGTATATAAATCTTCGATGTCCTTGTTGAAAGAAAAATGCAATGGCAAAGAAAGATTCATTTATTCAATCACAAAGAGAAGTATCAAGGATTCTAGGGGCTATTTTTTACTGATGAGATGATAGAATATCTAAAGGATACATATATATATATATATATATATATATATATATATATAATATATATATATATATATATATATATATATATATATATATATATATATATATATATATATAATATCATGTACATCAAAGAGAAAAAGGCAGGCATTAGAAGTAGTTCTGCAGCATAAGGTTCTGAGATGTAAGGATTATACTAAGGTCAGCCTAGATCGCCTTTGTTCATATGCTTTTCATGAATAAATCAAGTGGATGGTTAATACATGTTCAAGTATTTGTCTTGTGGTGATATAGTGGTAATTAGTGAGAGAAAGCAATACAGTTTCAGTAGGTATAGATATGAACGAGGTCTAAAACATAATCAACGGCCAAAGGATACCCTGATATGATCATATTTGTTATCTTGGATATGATAATTAGAAAAGATGAAAGATTGATGAAGACATCCCAACCACTGCTAAAGTGAGGAGGGTAAAGCGGAAAGGTGCTTATGGGATATCTACAATCATGACATGCTTTTGAGGAGGAGAAGGACAACTTATGTAAGTAATGAAGCCATCTTGCACTAGTCAGAATATATGCCCACCTATAGAGATTCCAGGTGCTAATAAAATTCTTTACATAAAGCTTTGTCAACATAGAATGCAGGTCACTGTAGAAATGAATAATGATGACTTCAGAAAAGGCAACCCATGCTAGTTGATTGAGGCATGTTGGTTACATCTATTGTGGAATGGTAACTTGAGGAATCAACGGCAATTTTTTATCTAACAAGTGGAAATGCAGGTCACTTTAGAAATAAATGATGACTTCAGAAAAGGCAGCCCATGCTAGTCGATTGAGGCATGTTGGTTATGTCTATCGTGATATGGTAACCTAAGGAAGAAACAGATGCAATTTTTTATCTAACAAATGGAAAAGGTTCCAATATTCAGAAAAAAAGAAGTTCCAAGATTTATTACAATAGCAGGTCATGTGAATGTAGTATCAGCAGTAAGTAAATGGATATTAAGATACAAATTCAACAAAGAAATTTGTATTGCAGCATTCAATATTCCAAATGTTTGTAGTATCTTGGATAGGAGTAGCCATACACTAATCTAAAACCTATATAAGTTTATGATAAAAAATTTCTTTAACTGCAAATGGTATCTAGTTCAAGATAACCTCAGAGACATCCGAGCTCCATGGGAAGACATCTACTGATCAATAAGGTATAAATTTAACAAGCATAAATATGTGAACAAGCACTAAAGAAATATAGGTATTAGAAGCACATGAGAAGACAATCACCTGTCCTGTGCGGAAAAATAATTTTGTGTAACCAACTTGATACATCTCAGGTGGGACATTAAACTGATGCAGAACAGCAACTGAAACACTGAGTGAATCCTGAGATGCAAGATTCTCTAAGAGAAGAAAGCCGTACCTATAAGAAAAATACAAGGTCAGTCAGGAACAATCATTGATATTATGATAATGTTTCTCTGAATGCTTGGGAAGAAACTCAAGGACTACCTTTCAGCGAATTGCTGGTGTGTCATTCTAGTTGGATAGCCTGACCTTGATATCCGGACAACTTCCAGTACCCCACAGCATCTTAGCTGTTCTAAGACAAGACCATGTTGATACATGCCAGGAAGTTGCTTACTGTTTGGCTTAATGCATCTAATAAAGTGAGGTGTAGTATTCTCTAACCACTGCATCAGCTTGAACAATTGACCCTAAAACATATCAACAAAATACAGAATTACAAAAAATGCAGTGAACTCATGAATTCCTTTCATTACATCAACAAGTTTTAAATTCATGTGCATTGATCTTTCGGTATACAGAAAGTTTAACCAGACAATGAAGCAATAAAAGTAATGAAAAAACATGATGTCTTCACACAATGCATGAATTAAATTCAGTTTTGGGACTGCTACTTTCAGACCAGAGTTATCGATAAACGAGTAATTGTTACAATTTCAACTAAACATTTTTACATACTAAAACTTGAGCATTAACTAAGAGCCGTTCAACCATGGCTACCAAACAATCATAGAACAAAAAATTGAGTGACTAAGTTGCCAGTGAGAATCATTTCAATAGATATTAAAGTAACAAGACTAATTTTGACTACTTTGAGCATTGGCATATGTACTTTGACTCCCACCAGAGTCTTAATTAAAGAAATAATTTCTTAGCATATTTCCTAACATGTGTAACAATCATAATCATCCTAAGATTTTGCCGAGTAAGTTCTTGTGCAACTTAAGACTCCAGTCGCAAGGACTTGTCCATATAGGAATCCTTTTGGCAAGGTTTCACCCACCGGAAGAGAAGGGAAAGTCCTCAAATTAAAAGCCTAGTTGCCAGATATGAGAGTAGATGTGGGAGTAGAAGAGGGTGCAAGTGCAGGGAAGTAGAAACTTTAGAAATGCTTCTAGCAAGGAAATGCTTAGAAGCCAGGTGCACATTTGAGATTCTAAGAAGATTCTGAAGTTTGTTATACTAGGTAGAAGATTCTAGCTACTAAGATTAGAAGATCGATACCAAAGAAGGCAAGATATTTGGTTTCACTAGATGAAAGATAGAGCTTAATTTCTTTGTCAAAATATAGCCCTTATAGTTTGGCACAATCAAATGATATATTGCACAAAACATCAAAATGAAATATAGTTCAAACCAAGATTTTCAAAACCATCCCGAACCGGACAGTTCGGGACGTGCCAAACCGAAACAGCAGAAAATCGAGACGGTTCCGGCTTGGAAAGCGGCACACACCAGCATCGAGGGAGAAAGAGAGGGAAAGAGAGGAAGAAAGAGAGAGAGGATGCCGCCGGCCTAGGAGGAGGATAGGGAGAGAGAAGAGGACGCCATCGGAGGCCAATGGTGGCTCACTGTAGCCGCTAGAGGGCCGCAAAAGCCTCCGCGGCTCGGTTCACCCAATAAGCTGTTAAGCAATAGAGAAAGAGAGGGGGGGAGCGACTTACCGAAGAAAGGACGGGACAGCAGAGGGGCTACCGGAGGTTTCTAGACGGCCGCCATGGCTAGTGGGCGACGAAAACCGTGCGGATGGGAGTTGCGGCCACAGAACAGGGGCGACAACCCCTATTCACACATCGGCCCTTTTTTAAAAATGGAGATGAACAGTGAAGCCGCAAACCATTTGCCGGCTTCACTTTTTAAAAGATTTTTAAAAAAAAATAAAAATAGTGAAGTCGGCAATCGGATTACTGACTTCATTTTTTTTGAATTTTTTTAAAAAAAGCAAAAACAATGAAGGTGCCGGCTTCACTTAAGTTTCTGTTTTTTTTTTAAAAAATCCTGTGAAACAAGGACGTCGCCCCTATTTCATGCTCGTAGCGCCGTGCGAGTGGACTGCACCGTCCGACGGCTACAGCAGCCCCTCTAACTCCTTCCCCTCCCTCCTTTTCTTTCTTCCCCTCTCTCTTTCTCTCTATTTCTCTCTCTTTCTCCCTTTTCCCCCTCCCGATTCCCTTCCTTTTCTTGTGTCAGTTCGCACTGGTCCAGTACGGTATGGACCCGTACCAACCCATACCGCCGACCGGCCAGCACGGGCTTGGGTACCGAGTCTGCAAACCTGGGTTCAAACCATAGAAAAACATGGCCAAAGCAATCTCATAGGTAGAAGCGGACAAGACAGTACAACAAAAGATAGATAATGAAAATAAATAAATACTATAAACTTAACCAAGTCCCTATGCTCCAGCCCACAGAATCTCACACAAAACAAGAGGATGGTAGAGAAATTGATGCCAGAACCATACAGCTGGTGCATGATAAGTGATCTTGAGGTGAACTTTGGGAAAAGACGTGTCAAGGTTGGTAGAAGCGCTGACGATCATAGAAACATTATGCTCATGCATGGAGAATGGAAAAGGCACTAGTCAATAGTCTGATCATAACAAAATTAATGATTGGACCACTTGCCCTGCCAAGAAAGTGGAGTTTCAAATATGCTAGAACTTAAGGCCCACTTAATTACTTGTAAATTTCAAGGAGATGAACTTAGACCTGACAAGCTACCTAATAGGAGATTGAACAAATGTTTATAGAATTACAGTCATGATGTAAGAGCAAATTGTCTAATCAATTCTATGCTAATCAAAGTTAAATGGTGAGCAAAGACCACAAGACATTTGAAGTCACTTAAATGCTTTTGGAAGAAAAAAGAAGGCAGTGAACATAAAGCATAAAGATGAATGCTTATACATCACAATGATTAGATCGTATGAGTCATGCTTGTCATGCAAGCTAAACATCCAAATTGGGAGGCATTTTCATCCTATGTTACCTGAACCCTTCAATTTAGCCTCAAGCAACCACACCCAACAGTTTAACACAGACATTGGTATGACACTTTGACACAATTTAAGAAGAAATTTTTAGATATTAAAAAGATATCAAAGGGCAGTTGAGTATATTGAAAACCAAACAAACATAAACTGTCAGGTTAAGACAGACAGCAGAAGTCAACAGAAAAAAGATGAACCTTGCGGAAAGCTACAGTGGAACTGAAATGGAACTGAAATATAAGGTCCCTGAGAACTTTGGAACCAAAATCTTCAAGCTTGGTCAAAATTTGATGGTGTTTCTAGTGATTGGCAGTGAACTGGCAGTCCAGCTGGAAACACCAATGAAGAACTACCATAACAAGACTGACTTGGTAATCAAATCAAATATTGAAGATAGGCAAGGTGCATAAGCACCTCATATTTGATCTTTGAAGTTTATGGAACCAAGAAAAACGATACAATTTTAAATCATGGAGAGAGTGAATGAATAATGCGATAATGGAAAATGAATTAGTACCTGATACATGTGCTTTAAATACATTATATGCCATTTCCTTTAAAAAAAAAGGAACTAAAATGCCAAAAAGCAAATCATGACACATACCATGCCAATGCCTTACAAGCATGGTGGCATTAGCATGGTACCGGCTACCTGCAAGTACTTGGCATGCTTTTATGCTAGTGCATGCAATGCACTAGTATGGCATAGTATGCATGCACCAGTACCAGGTTGGCCCCACCATGCAATACTTCAATCCTTCCATAACACCCAGCATGCAATACTCCAATCCTTCCATATCACTAATACTCACAGATGAATGTAAAAGGTAGGTCTGTTCCTGATTGAATTATACGTAATCCATACACAATACAACTATAAAATTATAAAAAAGATAACTGACAGAGAATATTTATTTGTCAGATGATAAAAAAAATTTTGTGTATAAATGAGGCATTACCTTAAATTTTGTCCCGACACTCTGCTTTTGTGAATCAACCCTACTTGGTTGTCGAAAAGAACTGGATTCCTTCTGAGATTGACGACGTATATTGGAGGCAAATAGCTGAGGAAGTTGACAGGAGCATGATAAAAGCAGCTGGATAGAATCTGAATGCAATGGGTCTCTATTCTTCTCCAAGAAGCCACTTGTGTCATACAAAACCTGATATTACTGACATGTTAGTCATACCAAAAAGTTGTTTGATTGCAATATAAAGTATCAACATGGAAGGTGGCTCTGTAAATAATCACAAAATCAACCAGATAGCACCATATCAGAGATTTTTCAGAACATGGGTTTATTGCAGAATGTCAGATTGTACGCAAAATTTTAACCAATAACAAGAATATCTTGAATCCATATCATTCGAATATGTATTACTTTTCTTCACCTGAACCACTTCACTATTTCGAGCTGATTATTTAAGTGATGTCCTTTAGTGCTTCAGGCTAATATCCTACGTCCTAACTTCTTTTGCTGTTTACTTAACTAACCACATCCATGAGAAATTTCTCTGATAAGATGATAACATTGTCAAAGAAATGAAAGCAGAAACAATATGATTAAGCTAGGTTTCTAGAGGTCAGGGAACAAGTTCTCAATTGAATTTTTTTTAAATTGAACATATTCAACTTTCTACTCAGACTTTAAGTTAATGACAATGCATTAAAAATGTAGTCTTCCATGTCTTTTAGAAAAATGCACAATATTATTCAAAAATAAACATAGTAAAGAGCATGCACCCTATGAAATATCACATTCTCAAGTAAATTACACTAAGAATTCCAAATCATGATAGTATATGGAGTATGATCTCAAACAAACTAAAACTGCCCCATTAGTTAATAGCAACCTGCTTAGAATAAATGTCACAGAGTTACTGACCTCTCCAGCATAATGACAAATTCTGAAAGCACCACCATTTTCCCCCTTAAAGCAGGGGCTACCACTCAGGTGCTGCTTGAGCTTGTTACCAAAGGTCAGATCAGTTGCTTTAGGGAAAGTTGACTCTTCATCCAACAAAGACAATAGACCAAGGGGTTTCTGTCATGCATTGGAAAGAAGGGTTCTTATTGCCATGTAACACATGATATGTCCAAGATATGAAATCAGAGAAGTGCATAACAAATAACAATATCAGGAATGACAAACATAAAAATGTTATAGCAATTATGCCATTCTTAGGCTGGCATGCATGCCAAAAGAACATCATCATCTATTCTTATGCTTATTTAAATTAGCTATGATAATGGCAAAACCCTTTTAGCATTATTCATGAATATATGTAATAAGGTTCTGTAATAAATATACAATCCAGAAAACCTACCCAGCTTGCAACAGGTCAGCTTTATAAATTCATGTGAATTATCAAAGCCTGAGAATGCAAAGACATACAAAATGACAAAAAGATATACTTGAACACATAAGTATGTGCTAAGAGTAAGACCATGGTCAAACATCCGACTTGCACCATCAATTAAATTCATGTTGTAAATCAATTCAATAACATAAAACAAGAAACAAAATATCATGTCAGGCAATAAAACAGGGAAAAATAATCATGTCAGTCAATATGTCGGCATCAACAACCATGATAAGCAACAAGTTAGGACTGGCTTTGAAACAAATTTCTTGACCAAGTCAAAGAAAACAAAAAATAAAATGAGACCTCAAGGAGGCCTCCAGCAGCAAAAATTCACCAACCACTGCCCCACATTCACCACATTTTGGAACCACCTTAGGGATTAGAGCTAACAGCACTCAATGGACTTCTCAGTCATGGCCTTTCTAGCATTTTCTCTTACACAAAAATGAAGCCTGTGCTACTTTCTATAGAACATATAACTGCTTTTAAAATTTAAGCAGTAGATATCATGAGATCTACCATGATTGTGTAATTGAAGAAAGAAAGGGAAAAAACATCAGGAATTATTTTTATACAATTTCACAATAGATTGCAATTCACAACAGGTACCTTCTCAAATAGATTTAGACAATCAGTGTTATCGATAAATTGAACATTGGTCCAGTCAATTCCATCTTCTGTATACTCCTGCAAGGAAAAAGGACATGAAAAACATGAATTACAGAAGGGACAACGTAATGCCAGAATTCTCCAAGAAAATGTTCACCGAAGACAGGCAAAAACTGCCTGTAAATTAAAAAAGAAAGAAGAAGAAGAAGAAGAAAAGATCATGCAACCAGGCTGCATCAACAAATGCCTGATGACAGATTGAGGAAAACGAAAGAGAACCAACATTATTGGGAAGTTCTGCAGATAATTGTCAGACGATATGTAGACTGAACATCTGATATCAGCTAGAACAATCCAACAAGCAGGTGGCAGTGATGCCAGATGTCAGAAGCTTTATGTGAGAACAATCGAGAAAGATGCTGAGATTACTAAAGTTACGAAAACAGATGAGAAGTATGAAAAAAAAAACTATTAACTACAAAAATATATTGTCTGTGTTTTACAGGTGCTAAAGTTTATTGTAAATTGTTTACATCATGATCACCAAAATGCTTTCGGGGCTTAAAATTGTCAGATAGTACATTCCTAGCATGTTAAATTTTTCATGATCAAGACATAAGAATGTACAATAAACTTGAGAACATTGTTCAGTTGAGAATATTTGCCAAGGAAAAAAGCCAGAGTTCTTTCTGATGAATGGCAATCAAAGATCAAAATAATTTCGTAAAGTTAAATATTATTATACAGGTGCAGTATTAACAAAAATAATTTTCACCACCATAAACAACTCTAATGCTTAAGGTATCTGTTTCTCACTGAAAAGTAGAGAACAGAAGTTCATTGTCACCAAAGTCATGCTGCTCAAATGTAGACCAGAAGGATTCTCAATTATCCACCCTTTTTTCATATAACTGAATATGATTGTTTATCTTGCTGTATTTTTGTTGTCTAAATTCAGGTTAGATATTTTATGCACTGGCATAATGAAGGACAAGACCGACCAGCATGGTTTGCAGCATTTGAAATAACTTAGATCCAATTTAGACAATTACATAGAAAAAGTTCTATTAAGGTGAGAATGGTGAAAGGGTTTTTCATAGGACAAAAACAGAAGTACTAACATGGGTGATGGCAAATAAGAAAAGTTTAAATTATTATATGGTAGTTTTGGAACTTTTGTTGAAGAAATGTTTAAATTAGTTTCAAAGTCCTATTTTCAATGAAATTGGTGCAAAGAGTCATACCTTAGGTATATGTTGGTCGCACAAGTCATGAAATCACTAGGGTTTGATTTTTGGTTGTTTTAGGTATCTTTGTATGTAGCATTATGTGCTATTCCTTTTTTGTTTTACTAGGAAATACTTTGGGGATTAGTTACTTGCATATCAAGAGTCCTAGTTTGCTAGGAAAGAAAGTCATGTAAAGTCTATAAAACGATCTATGAGGATTGAATCAAAAACATTTTACATGATTCATTTTAAACGAATGAACAGATTTCTTTAGGTCAGCTTTGGCCTTGATCTTCCTTTTGTGCTATCCCTATTTTCTTTTCTATTTCATTCTTCTTCTGCTTCTTTTATTACTTCCATACTTTCTACCATTCGCTCTTATTTCAGCTACTGTTCTTCGTCACTGGATTGTTGGAACTACAAATTGATTTTTTGAGAATATTAAATCAGATCTATGCTAGAATTAGGTTTGAAATGTATTAACCATTTGCTGTCCTACATCAATTTGGTATCAGAGCTCAAGGATCCTACTTTGTTCTTCCATTCTTCTTCTTGGTCCCTTTCCATTCTCTTCATTTCTTTCCCCTTGTGTCATCTTATCAACTGTGGACTTGACTTTCAAAATCTATGATCTTCATCAACACATCAAAAATGGAAAAAGATTTTTGAGCAGTTCGCCACTAGACTGACATCTTATCAATAATGATATGATGTCGATGTCAATAAATGCTATATTGCCAGAAATTGCAGCAGCACTAGAGTTGGAAAGCTTCTTGAGATTTAACCACATATCAAGAGACACGAAGTTGAAAAATCATTGAAATAGGAGCCCACGGTTAAGGTTTCATCACAAGGAGAACCCATCAGGGGGGTTCCATCATACAAAGATGCTGTACCTGAAGATTCCTTGATTGAAAATGACGCAGATGATGATCTATCAGGAATTTTCACAATGATGAAGATTGGCATGAAGAGCACTCATGGCAAGATCAAGTCACAAAAGCAGTGAGAGATATCGAGCAATATGAAAATCCATTCTCGATTGATTTGTTAGATTCAATGAAGATCACCATCAAAAGTATGATCCAAAGGTGGTTGATTGTCAAGCAATGGACATCAGACCAACCAATCAATGGGGTGATTGCAACAAAATTTTATGCGGGCCTTCATCATCAGATCTTGAAGATTCAATGGTGGATCGAGCTTAAAATTGATGTCATGAAGATCTCAAGAGCGAGACCCATGCTTCAGAAGCAAATAACGGCAATAAGAAAAGTATAGTTCAATTTTCTGTATTTTCCAGAACTTTATTTAGGTAATTCTAGAATTAGTTTTTTTTAAGTGAATGGGTATAGAAGTCTTATCTTATGCATATGTTGGGTTAGACAAGTCATGAAATAATTAGGATTTGATTTTTGGTTGTTTTAGGCATCCTTCCGTGCAAGGTTACATGCTATCCCGGGTTTTATCTTTTGGGAAATGTTTTTGGAGATCATCTACCTGCCTATCAAGAGGCTTAGTTTGCCTGGAGAGTGATGTAAAGTCTATAAAAAGGTCTATTAAGTTGAATGAAAAATGTTGTACGGGATTTATTTTGAATTAATGAGAAGATTTCTTTAGATCAGGTTTGGCCTTTGTCATCTTCCTTTTTTCTATCCCTGTTTTATTTGTTTCTTCTTCTTCTTTTTCTCTTGTTACTTTACTTTGTTTCTTTTCTACCTTCTCCTTATATCTCTGATTTCTGCTGTTATTCTTCTTCTTCGCAGGCTTGTTGGCACTGCAGATTGATTTTCTGCAGGATATTAAATCAGATCTATGCTGGACTTAGCTGTAAATGTTTTAACCCATTGCTTCCTACATCAATGGGCATTTAAGGAAACTTTGTTGTTGCACATATAGAGATAAAGTGATGAAATAACAAAACACAATAGAATGGTCATCAGTAATTAAAAGCAAAGAAAGCCAAAAAGTGAGGATCCGGTACAATTGAAGAGCAGAAAAGGAGAGCAAAGGGCCTAAGAAATTATGATGAAACCTATAAAGAAGGATACTTATAAGGCTCTATCACATAGGCATCTTCCATAAATTTGTTGATGATATAACCCTTGCATAAATTTATTGATGATACAAAAAACCTTCCCATATAAAAACAAAAGCTATGCTGCTTATGTTTAAGGATACTAAAAAAAAATCTCAAATTACTATAAGTTTCTGCTTTGGAAGCTTCTTTCACATTCTGTCACTTTAACACTTATTTCTAGCATGCCTTGCGAATTAGATGGCATATTGCACTGAATCAACACTGTCTAGTTGTGTTTCCTCTCTTTGTTCACCTTCACTTTTCATTCTTTTCATCTACAACATTTTCCTTACTCTTTCCACAATCATTTGTCAAACACTAAATTTTCCTTATTAAGAATTTAATAGAAGAACAATCTCAAACTTAAAAACTAAGCATCCTAGGTTCCATCTAATTCATTGGTTTTCAAAAATTAAGGCTTAAAATCATGGCAATTAACGTTCTGAGTTAAGTGAAACCTAAAAGATATAATGCAATGGAATAGATGGAGGATTTTCTGATCAATCCTGCAGTCTGTCATAATCTAAAGCAGAATCTTACAGAAACTTTGATTGAAAACATTTTGTCAAACAAGATAAATAAAATAATGTACAATTCTATAAAAATTCATCCTTGAGAAGCTGCCTACAAGCATTTAGAACAATTTGGTATCGTCCATGCCAAGCAATCTCAGCATTAGAATAAATGTAAAGGGATAAACATAAATGCCACCTCTTGTTCAATTTTGAACAGATGTCGATTGAAGTGCTGCTGTAGTCTCTCATTAGCATAGTTGATGCAAAATTGTTCAAAACTGTTCTTCTGCAATATTATGAAGTGTTAGCCCAACAAGAAAGACTGAGTACGAAAATCGAATATCTAATCAATATGTCATTTTCAGCCATGATCCATACATGAAAGGATTCAAACCCATAAATATCTAAAATACTTATGGATCTCCCAGTATGGCATTTTCCCATTTGGAGTGACTTGTTAATTTGTTCTACAAGCCAGTCAAACAAGCTAGCATAAATTGATTTTGCCAATGCATCCCTGGTGTCAGTGGCCTGTAAGGAAACAAATAAAACATAAACTTCACCAAATATGTGTGGTCCGGAAAGAAAATAAAGCATCTGAGACATAAAGACACTTCACACCTGTGATAATGTAAGCTTTTGAACAATATCATCATTGCCAGCTCGAATTTTATGAGTTGATAAAGCTAGCATCAAGTCAGGAACTTTGCAGCCCAACAAATTTGCTGCATTAACTACACCTGTACAGAATGAATAGCCAAGAGAAACACTTCATATGTCTACTTAGGTGAAAATTTGTACTAGCATCTATGACCTAATAAAAACAAAAAGTCAAAACCTACAAACGTTGCACAGAAAATAAAATACCTTCACACAAAACAACTTCCACATGGTTTTCATTATCAATTACTGAGAAGTCAATGTTCCCCAGCCATAACACCGCTGCGAGCATAGCAAATGCATTCTCTTGATCTTCCTTAGGGATTTGGACAGTATCCAAGGCTTGCTAGATATACGTAAAAAGAAAGAAAGAAAGAAAGAATCAGTGTCACGACTCAAAGCTATTAAAGAATAACACAGATCCTCAGAAAGTTAATACGTCTGACAGCCACATTGTTTTGAAAATTACCATCAACATTTGAAATCTTTGAGCATCATCAACATCATCAATCCTCACACAATCACTTTGCTTTAAATATTTGTATTCATTGGCTGCTTTTAGCTTCAATTGCTCTGTAACACAGATGTGCAAGAAAGTCATTATCCTTGAAGGAGTTATTAAATAAAGATGGGTGTATAAAGTGTGCATGTGTGCACTGTGCAAGTACACGCATATATTTGCACGAAGTTGTGTGCAAAGTATGTTTGTATTTTTATAAACTTATATTTAACTACTAAGTAATATTTAGGAGTGTCATAAAGTTACAAGGTTAAAGGAAAAAAAGATCACTGAGCTCAGAAAATGAATTCCAAAACAAAAACAGCGGAAAACAGTAGCTACAATCAAGTCACCCTTTAAACCAGTTGTAATACAGTAACTACAAGTTGATATTTTCAAGGAATGTGTGCTTCATATGAAGAACAATATGGCAATAATCTGTCCAGCAAAACATAAAACATAACACATGATATGAAATCTAGATTCCTCTTGTGAGGAAGATTTGGATGCACCTCTCTTCATGAATCTTTACATCAGATATAACCACAATTTGCATAATTGCTACATATTTTCCAAGTGTTGTAGAAATACCAAGTGGATGAAGTGGAACATAAGTAAAAGACACAAATGGTTGTGTCCGGACAAAGTAAAACCCTTTAACAGTGACAACAATTAATATAACAGCATAACCACCTTTAAGATGGAGAGGAGCTCCCGCACAAAGTTGATAGAAAACATGGTATGATCTTTCCCCTGTCGCTCTTTGAACCACCCTGGACTGCTTGAACAATATATAAGGTACTTAATCTTCAGAACAGCACAAAGCATATAGGTTAAGTATTAATTGTCAGGTCAATACCTTTTCAAGTAGAACTGCTAGGTGTTTGACCAACAGGATATGGTAAATGAAACTTGTTAGTTGAGCTGAAAGATTATGGAAATTATCTAGTACATCTGCAAAGAAGCAATGAATTGCAAAAATATGCTTACAAGTTTGGATCTTGGCACCACAAATTTTTCCAGCAGAACTAAAATGTATTTCAATCAGTTTCCCCTGCATCACATCAGAGAAAATACATTGTAGATTATTCAGCAGATAACTTCAACTTTGAAGTACAACTTAAGAAATTCAACGTGCAAGGTGAACTCACAAAACGGCTAGAATTGTTATTTCTCGAAGTTCTTGCATTTCCAAATGATTCCAGAATCGTGTTCGTCTGCAGAATCTCATACTCTATCCCACTGCCACCCCCAAGAGCAGCAAGGTATTGCATCGCAATTTTTGCTGTTTCAGTTTTTCCAGCTCCACTTTCACCACTGATTCAAAATAAGTTCCATCAACTAAGTAATTTAACCAAAATGTACGTGCAAATCATGAATCTATCAGAAAAACAGACAAGTAAATTAATAGCATGATTCTATTTGGAGATTAAACACAAAGAGTTTACCTTATGATGATAGATTGATTTACTCCATCTGCAGGACCCAAAAGAAGATATTTTAAACGCTTACATAAAAGTTCATGTACAAGGACTTAAAAGTATATTAGCATTCATAGAACTACCAAATTTTCAAGGAAAATATTCTTCCACCTCTCATCATTTCACTGTAGGCACTATCTGCTATTGCATAGACATGTGGACTGTCCATAAGTTTCTGCCTATAAGCAGAAACAAAATCATTTCCATATAAAGAAACCTTTTTAAAGGGATTAACTGCAACCAAAACAGGCCCAGCTTTGGTCTACAAAAAGGAAAGGAATTAAGCAAATCAGTATATGTATGCAAAAATCAAACGGTGCAAGAGTGACAAGCAACTATAATGCTTACATAAACTAAATCACGAGAATATCTGTACTGCAGATTCTGAAGAACTGAGGGCTCATTTAAGTAACTGAGTTGTATAAGATCGTCCACACCATCAAGGATGTCTGGGTTTGCCGGCAAGAGATTTTCTACAGAAATTGTCAGAACCTGAGCAGAGTAATTTTAAATAAGAACAAAAATGCCACTTGTCTGAATGCTTATCAAGGAACAGACAAACTAAAACCTCACTTTGCCATCGGACAGCAGAACATTAGCATCGCCTCCAGAAACTGATTGAATCTTCCCTAACCCCCACTTAGTATCTGGAAGGCAGCACCAAACCCTCATTTTCTGAAACAGAAGGGACAAACATCTGTGTATGAGTCAAAGCAGTTTTAGTTGAACGCAATGAAGATGAAATCTGGAGAAAAAAAATTTAAAGCCATTCAGACTATTAAAAGTTCATTGTCGCATTTGAAATGGATATTTATTTAGCTTTGTAGTTCAAAGCCACCAGAACTATAATTATAAAACATGAGCCATTCAGAAAACAAATACAAATCAGCATCAAGAAACGCATGATCAGCAGTATCAATCATGCATCAGTGTCTGTCAGGGCAAATATACACATGTATAAACCTTCACAAGTTTTGATTTATTAACTGGTTAGACTATTGAATGTTTGTCAAGTAATGGGACATAACAAGTCCTTTTCTGCATCAAAATGCAAATTAAAAGTGAAAAATACAGAAAATTCATGATGTTTCTTATTTATATTGGCAATAACATATGCTTTTACAGAGTCATTGATATGCACATGTTACACAATTGCACTTTATAATTTTATCCATTTTCTTTACTAGTGTTCATATACTTTAATAGAGGGTCATAGCACACTGTAATTGTATATGTTGAATTTAACACCCCCAATAGTAGTTTTTTTGCCATCATTGCAGCTGATCCAACTCAGCTCCTGAAGTTTCTCAGAATAAAAAGTGCAGGGATTAACTAGCAAGGCACATCGCAAAGGCTTCAATCAGATACATGTGACTGGATTACTATGACAATGGTAGTGTTACCTTTGCCAAATGACTCACCACCATAAAAATTGTAGCCATCATGTGCTTGTTGCTCATGTGTGAAATTTCTTTCACTTGACATAAGATAAAGCTTCAAAAGGCAATGAAAGGTAAACGAGTTGCTTCCCAATGTGGCGAGTGCAAGGCACCACTCCCCTTAGTGTAGCATACTTAGCTCCACTTGCAGGATTGAAGAGAAAAGAGACAAAGTAAAAGAGAATGTGGAGAGAAAAAACCAAGCAACAGCTCCTGTTAAGTGGAACGAATGAGACACTTTTGGATAACAACTCTTTATGCACCAAATGAAAGTTTTACCTTCATATAGGCAAGTTATGACCCTTCGCATGTATTAACACTTAATCGAATACACAAGCTTCCAAGAGACACATAAAAACTCTAAAAGACATTGACCACAAAAATAAACTTAGAAACTCCAAAAGACACTACAGTATTAATAAATAAGAGATGGACTAGACTCAGGTCAACCAAATTTGAGCCCAAATCCGGTCAGGTCCCCATCCCTCCGATGTGTGCAGATCTTGATGAAGCCAAAGAAAGGTAACGATCAACCCATTGCCCCATTTGGATGATGTGAAGAGCAAAAAAAAAGAAAGGCCTTACCATTAATGGGGATGGGACAGGAGGCCACACGCACCCATTCCCTCCATTTGAAACCCGGTCACCTATCCTTTCAATTAATTCAACATTCTCCCTTTGTGCCAACTTGAGAAATCAAGCCTAACATGGCCACAAACTTTTCAAATTTTTCCTTGGGCAAAGCTTTGGCGGAAATATCAGCGACTTGGTCACTAGTGTCCATCTTGACAAGATCAACTTCTTCCAACACATCCATTCTAATAAAATAGTAATGAAGTTCTGTGTGCTTTGTCCGAGCATGGAATATAGGATTAGAAGCAATCAGATAGTGCTAAGGTTGTCACAAGCAATCTCCACCAATTTGTTAATAAAAAATGCACTCTTGTGCAGCTAGTGTAGCAGCATTGTACTTTGCCTCAGTGCTTGATAGTGCATTAGTAGGTTGCTTTTTGCTGCTCCACAAAACCATAGTAAATTTGGTGCTAAAAAGTATTACCCATTGTGAATCTCCTTGTAGATGGATCACCAGCCAAATCCACATCGATGAAGACAGCTAAAATAAACAGTAACAACTTTTCGTAAAACAAACCACATGATAAAAAGTGGTTCAGATACCAAAATATCCTCTTTGTTGCATCAAGATGAGGCCTTCTAGGCTTTTAAATGAATTGGCTAATAGCACCCACTGGAAAAGAGACATCACACCTCCTAATCGTTGAGTAAAAAAGCTCCCAACAAACATCTGATAAACATGAGGATCCTTTGGCTCCTTTCCAACATCAACTCGCAATTTGAGATTTTTCTCCATTGGAGAAGCCATGGCTGGCAATCCAACATATTAAACTTTGCAAGAATTTTCTCGGCATATTCTTTAAAAGGCAAAAGGCCATCTTTGCACCTCGTGACCTCCAACCTAAGAAAATGGTTAAGCTCACTATGAGAACCCATGCAGGCGTGTGTTTAGTCCCACATCAGTTATGCACTGGGTAGATCCTAAGTATGCTAGGATATGTTTAGTCCCATATTGGCTATGTACGGGGTAGATCCTGGATACTTATAAAGGACCAAGGACCCAAATAATATATTCTAGCTTTTTTGCGTAAGGTCCTAGGTTGTAACAAATTTGTTATAATAAACCTAAAAACTCCAAATGACACCATAGAAGTAATAAATAAATTCCAAGAGACATATTATCAAGTTGGCACTATTAATTCAACACCCAAAACTGTCTATACTTCCCAACTCATAATGAAGCTCATTCATAGCCAATGCATGTTAGAAGTTATGCGCATACTTTAATCTCTAGAATTTTCTCCTTTTCTTAGATCTTGTTGGTTAGATAGCACATAATGTCTTTAATGATCATCCAAATAATTTTCTATCTAAATCATTAACTCCCAACATCCATAACTCCTAGGGTATGTTATTGCCTAGACTTTGTTACTGATGTTGATAATAACATTTAAATTTCTAAAAATCCGACATTTGTTTGCCAACTAGCAAGCTGTAGGATTTTGGTATCTATTTGGGACTTTCGATCTTCACTCTTGAACTCTTGCCTCCTATTGCGGATGAAATTCATCTCAGGTCGGAGGTGCTGGAGCATGAAGAAGCCCGATAAGTCGACGGTGGCCGGACCTGCAAGAAAAGTTCCTGTCGGAGATAGCTCCGGCGGAACCTTCCAACGCTCAAGTTAGATTTCTCGCAACAAGAGGAGAAGAGCCCGTATTTTTTTGAGGGAGAGGAGGCATACCTTTGCGTCTCCGTTTTACCTCTATTTATAAGGGAGGCTGAAGCCATGGGAGAGCACATAAATATCAAAAATATTTTGTCTCCCATTTAGTATTCTTGAGAGTTGTGCCCGACAATATTGCTCCATGGCACACGGAGGCCGTCTCTATTAATGGCATCAGCTAACAAGCGGCGGCCGAAGAACGTAGAGACTGCTATATTCATTATTACTCTCATTTATTAATGGGATGATGTGACGGACTATAAAGAGGCCTCATGGGGACTTATAGCCGAAGCTGATAATGGAGACCGATGCAGGGATCAATCAATGGAGAGTGGGTCGGCAACCAAAGCAAGGGTCAAGGCCGCTGCAGGGCCAGTAGGCAAAGATGGGGATCGGATGAGCACAAGAAGCACAAGCACTCATGGGTGGGAGCCGAATACAGGAGGTTCAGGCTCTCCTTGCTCTTCCTTTCCTGCCACCTTGTCACTATCCTCCTTTTCCCTTGTCTTGCATGGCTTATGGGGAAATGGGACGAGGGGGAGGCATCAATGCCTCTATCGGGCTTGGATGACGTAGAGCAATCTTTGGAGCACAGGAGGGTCGCTTGTATTAATTGCATGAGTTGATTTTAAGGGGATTTGAGAATGACATGGCCTCGCCCTCCTCTTGACCACCTGCAGCCTTTAATAAATGGATGTGACCAGTTCACAGGAAAACATCCCAAGGCCATCATGACAAGTCGTAGCCTTTAATGACTAGACTGGACAGCTGCGTAGAAGGCTCGGCTGGTGGCAACCGAATCAAGGATCGGAGGGGACTGATCTCGGGGCCAGCAAATAGCACAGAACGTCGGGGTAGGAGCCAACGACCGAAGTCCGTGTGGCCGATGTCGTCTAGTCTCGCACAGGAAATGCGGCCCAAAGTGATCGTGCAAAGGCTGATCTCTTCAAGATGATAGATTGTAATAATAAATGGCTCCAAGGCCGATTAGGAGTAAGGATCGGCCAAAAGATCCTCAAGGAAGAAGCTTGAGTAGCGGTATCCCTTGGATCGGCATCTGAAGCTTGGCAAGCTGGCTTTGGATCGGCCAAGGTCAGACTTCGGTGCAAGCCTCTGTTTGACTTTGGCCTTGACCTCGCCCCGTCACTGAAATCATGCTCGTTTATTTTGACTGTTGTTGTAATAATATTTCTGCATATCATCTGTTAGGAGCTCCTTTCGATCTGTATCTCCAGTATAGCTGAGATATTACCTCCTCGACAGTCTTAGTATTATCCCAATCTCTTCTTCTCTTAGGCGCTCCTTTGGAGCACCTAATCGGCGAGCTTCCAAGCCAACCATCAATGGAATTCGAACAGTATTCAGGGTACATTACATTAGACGAAGCCAAAAATACTAGCTTCTACTACTTTGTAGTAGCCGGGGTATTAGCCCCAATATATGCCCCCCTACTTCCTGGTCTGAGCTAGCCTCCAACGGAGACTTTTCTTACAGGCCCGACCGCCATCGACTTATTGAGTTTCTTCATGCTCCAGCGCCTCCGACCTGAGACGAATTTCATCCGCGACATATTGATGCCAGAAGGAGGACCTGCCCATTTTTGGGGAAGAGCACGCAACTTATCACAATGTTATCAAAGAGAGCGTCCTTGAGGTGCCTTAATGCCAAGATACGCCAGCCAGCACAAGCTCCAATGGAAATCATGTTTTGTGTTAGCCATCGAAGGCGGTCCCATAAACCCCTCCGCCGGCTTTCAGAAGAAACAAAGCTTAAGAACAAGGGGCATGCGATCCCGACCAGAAGAGGGAGCAAGCTTCAAAAGACTTGCACGAAACCTTTTTTGGTCTATCATCAAGCTATTGGACTGGGGGAGCTTCTTAAAGAAAATCTCACAAGCTGCAGTCTTATGAGCACCCAAATTAAGGCTGAGGCTGAAATCAGATCCTGATCGATCCGAAGTCAGATACAAGCTGATCCAAAGCCTAAAAATTGGCCAATCCAAAGTCAGATTCTGACCGATCCGAAGTCAGATCCAGATCGAGCCGAAGTTCAGAATCAAGTCAATCTAAAGAAAAAATAAGCCCAAATTGAGGCAAAGCTCAAGTGCAAGCCAAAGCAATTGATGAGTCAAATAAGACCCAAGAGCTCTCTAATAGAATTCATAAACTTCTATGGTAATAAACATCTAAGCCCCTTTCATTATTCTATTTTTTCTTACAGGACAACAGATCCTTGAGCACTTGGTAAAAACTCAAACCCAAACTAGAAGGAGGGTATAAATGCCCACTCTTCCGTGGGAGAGCCAACAAAGCCCCATTCGTCAGTGGAAGAGCAGTCGAAGCCCTCACTCATCAGTGGAAGAGCAGTCGAAGCCCCCACTCATCAGTGGAAGAGCCAGTGAAGCCTCCACTCTTCAGTGGGAGAGCAGCCGAAGCCCCCACTCTTCAGTGGGAGTGCAGCCAAAGCCCCCACTATTCAGTGAGAGTGCGATCGAGGATCCCACTCTTCAATGAGGGAGAAGATTAGGTCAGAGTAGGACGAAGTACACTCATAAAGATGCAAGCCGAAATCCACTGGCTGAAGACCCGAGGAGCCGAAGACCCCCTCTTATGGGAGGTAAAGGACCTCCCAGATCAAAATTTAAACATATTTAAGTTTGAAATGCAACAACACAAAGAGACCAAAGCAATGAATACAGGCAAAGGTGAAAAGTTCCAATTCAAAATATTTTGATTGATACTAGCTAAATTACTGGAACAGAGACCTCATATGTTTTCGATTTCGAACTATGACGAGGCCATCTATGTGCGAACCCCATGAGCGGCCGCACTTCTTCCGCATGCACAAGCGACCCGACGAACTGATCTGACCTTTAACAGCCCCGAAGTCCGCTACTGGAGACGCCACCAGTGTACAAAATGCCATAATTATCTTTATATTTTGTCAAGCTCCCCACACATGCGCCATGCCCCCACACCGAGACAGCCCGTGAGTAGTCGCACTCCCTGCGCGCACATATCGAATCCAGGTTAAGCTTAAGGTTGGACAAATATGATAAGAGACCTTTAAACCCCCCACCTATTTCCTCGCAGGACAACGGCTTCTGAACATCTGAGCCGAGGTACCACAGCAGCCCTGCACGTGCCTTTGTGTGCACACGGTCTTTTGCTAGAGCTAAGATCGGAGGCTCCGAAGCTTCACCGCGCGCTTCTATGCATGGCCAATTATCCCAACGCGTCTCCCATGCGGCCGACCCTTCTTCACGCACCTTGCGCGGCCGATCCTTCTCGACACGCTGGCCACAGCCGATCTTGCCCCTGCAAGCTGTTGCAGCCGAAGTCACCTGCGGCGTCAAAGTCAGCATGCTCCTTGCACAGCTGAAGTCATCCACGGCACCATATTTCGCGCACTTCGCACACACGGCCAAAGTTTCTCCGTGCGGCTCCATGGCCGACCGAAGTCAACAATAAGGCCTCTGAAGCCCTTCCGAAGCTTCCCCACACGAATCCTCATGTCTAACGGCATCGAAGTTATCCGTGCCGAAGTTTGTTGGCTGAATCGGCCATTAGCAGCACTGAAACCTCCATCATATCAGGTCTTTCGTGCATATGAGAACATTTCTCCCATGTCTCTTAACAAATACATTTAAGAGATGCTCTTTCGGAAGGCAAAGAGGTGGGATGGGACAAAGAAGTTACGAATATCAGGGTGGGGCAAGCTACACACCACTCACAATCCAAGTGTTCTCTCCCAGCTCCCATGGAAAAGCATCGAGAGTCGGTGCTCCCCTCTTCTGCATACAAGGGCTCAAAGGATGGATTTTGACATGAGAAACCGCTCCCGATTGATTCGGCATCTCCACGCATGCGTCCCCATCGCCACCAAGGTCGCCTATAACGAAGCTGAAGCCACCCGAAGCAACTCTGAGATCCACATGACCATCGTTCCTGAAGTCACCCACAGGCGGTACTGCGCTCCCTACGCCCACATCTGACCTCCCCAAACGGCTTCGAAATTTTGACAATTTGGAATTGGCAAGCCCCGTCATGGCCGTCGCATCCGATGCTGTCGAAGTCACGACCAGTGCCGAAGTCACCCAAAAAAACAAGAGGCGCAAGAAGAGAGAGCAAGTGACTACCCCCGTCTTCCTCTCTTCATTCATCTTGCGACAACATTTCTCCTCCCCGCACATCCTGTTCGGCACCCGAAACCTGGGAACACTGGCCAATCTGGCCCCAACTTGCGTCGAACCCATCGATGGCCCCGATCTCGAGTGGCGCCAAGGCAGCCCACGATCCGCCATGTTTCTTTCGCGTGAGCTCCCGTCATCGCAGCGACTCCCGCGTACGCTCTGATCGACGCTGAATCCCACGGTTGAACCAATCCATCCCGATGCCAATCCCTTTTAGATCTGTGCGATCCCCGAAGTCGCCCATGGGAGACTAGTCCCCCCGCTCGCGCCCTATTTCAGCCGATACCAATCCCCCTCAGGCCCTCGATCGATGGTGCTGGGGCAGCCTTTCGTTGCCCCAAAGTTCTGTGCATCCCTGTACGTGTATCCGGCCCCAAGCATCGTCGAATCCCACTGGCAAGGCCGATCCCAAGCCATACCAAGCTCCGCCAGCCGATCCATCCCCAGACGACGCCAATACCTGAGGGGAGCCCGCGGTTGTTACGATCCCAGGCAACATCGATCCCCCTCCGATGATGTCAGCCCGATCCTTCCCGAAGCAGAAGCCCATGGATCCCTGCGCCCAACTTCTGACAACACTGAAATCGCCTCCAACGAGGCCACAATCCCTCACGCGTACCTAATCCCGATGGCTGTGTGCTTCGCTGGCTTCCTCCAACCGATGCGATCGATCTTCGACGGCTCCTAGTGCCACCCCCGCTCACAATGCCGATCTTTCCTGACTCTCCGAACCCAAAGGATCCAAAGCTCCCTCCACGCGCTCATCGGATTTGAGCTTCCAGAGTCACCCCACCTATGTTTAGAATCATGGAGTCGAGAGGCACGCCCCCCAAGCAAGACCCGAGCACCCTATTCATAGTGCTGGCCTCTCCCCTAGCTCCGACGGCTTGAGCTCCCCCCTGTTTGTGACGCCAGCCTCCAGCTCCCTAATCCAAACATTATAGCGGGATCTTGTAACTCGAGCGGGGCACAGGGGGTTCGGGCACATCAAACCATCACTAGCAAGCTCAAGGCCGAACTCCAATTCAAAGGCTCTGAGGTCCCCATGCACTTGCCACGGCCTATCTCCACTCTGCGACCCATCACGATCCCTTCACCATCGATCCTATGTTCAACAGACAACGTCCTCTCGCTCTCGGCCATATTGTTCCTCACCGGTGACGATGACTCCCGATGATCTCCCACCAGCTAAGACATACACACATGACCCACGCCGAAACCATACCCACAATGCTCGTGCAAAAATGCCCGAGACAAATTTCACCGAACATGCATCGATGGCAAAACCATGCATGTCATGAGCCGAAGGCACATGTTGCATCTGATGGACATCATCATTGCCGGCGTCAGCATCATCATCATCGTCGTCATGATGAGAATGGCCCGATGTTGTAGCAAAGCCTCATATACAGAAAAACAAGTAGCCCTCTTCAGGCAAGAGATCGTAATATGCACCTCAGTCCATATATGCCCGAACTTAGGCTCCAGCCTATATTTGGCCACCTTTTTGAGGAAGGTGACAACGAACTCCTGAGCACCACCTTCAAATCAGACCATCATGAGGATATCAGAATACGCACCACATCATAACAAGCCACTAAGCCTGGAGGGCTCTGGCCTAGGCCACTTATAAAGATGGCAGAGCACAGACTTCATAAAACGACCGAGACGCAAGACAAGCATTTTGTGTTCATCAAAAATTAAAATAAAATACAATTAAGATCTAACTCGTGTCATCGAAAATAGCGTATTACTCCCTTGACCTGATCCCAGCTCAAACCAGGGAGTAAGGGGGCATATGTTGGGGGTAATACCCCGGCTACTACAAAGTAGTAGAAGCTGGTACTTTTGGCTTCGTCTAATATAATGTATCCTGAGTACTACTCGAATTCTATTAATGACTGGCTTGGAAGCTCGCCGACCAGCTACTCCAAAGGAGCGCCTAAAGAAGAAGAGATTGAGATAATAGTAAGACCGTCAGGGAGGTAATATCTCAGCTACATCGGAGATACAAACCGAAAGAGCTCCTGACAGATGATATGCAGAAATATTATTACAACAACAATCAAAAATAAACGAGCACGATCTCAGCGATAGGGGCAAGGCCAAGGCCGAAGTCAAACAAAGGCCTGCACCGAAATCTGACCTTGGCCGATCCAAGGCTAGCTTATCGAGCTTCAGATGTCGATCCAAAGAATACCGCGACTCAAGCTTCTTCTTTGAAGATCTTTTGGCCGATCCTTACTCCTAATCGGCCTTGGAGCCATTTACTATTACAATCTATCATCTTGAAGAGATCAGCCTTTGCACAATCACTTTGGGCCGCATCACCTGTGCAGGACTAGACGACATCAACCATGCGGACTTCGATCGTCGGCTCCTACCACGATGTTCTGTGCTAGTTGCCGGCCCCCGAGACCAATCCCCTTCGATCCTTGATTCGGTTGCCACCAGTCGAGCCTTCTAGCCGTTGTCCAGTCCAATCCAGTCATTAAAGGCTGTGACTTGTCATGATAGTCTTGGGATGTTTTTCCGTGCACTGATCACATCCATTTATTAAAGGCTGCATGTGGTCAAGAGGGAGGCGAGGCCATGTCATTCTCAAATCTCCTTAAAGTCAACTCATGCAATTAATACAAGCGACCGTCCCTGTGCTCCAAGGATTACTCTGGGTCACCCAAGCCTGACAGAGGCATTGATGCCTCCCCCTCTTGTCTCATTTCCCTATAAGCCATGCAAGACAAGGGAAAAGGAGGATAGTGACAAGGTAGCAGGAGAGAAAGAGCAAGGAGAGGCCGAACCTCCTGTACTCGACTTTTGCCCACGAGTGCTCGTGCTTCTTGTACTCGTCCGATCTCCATCCTGACCTACTGGCCCCACAGCGGCCTTGACCCTTGCTTCGGCTGCCGACCCACTCTCCGCTGATCGATCCCCGCATCGGTCTCCATTATCAGCTTCGGCTATAAACCCCCGTAAGGCCTCTTTATAGCCCTTCACATCATCCCATTAATAAATGTGAGTAATCATGAATATAGCAGCCTTTACGTTCTTTGGCCGTCGCTTGTCAGTTTATGCCATTAATAGAGACAGCCTCCACGTGCCATGAAACAATATTGTCGGGCACAACTCTCGAGAATACTAAATGGAAGACAATATTTTTGATATTCACGTGCTCTCCCATGGTTCCAGCCTTATAAATAGAGATAAAATGAGAACCCAAAGGTACGCCTCCTCTCCCTCAAAAAAATACTGACTCTTCTCCTCCTGTTGTGAGAAATCTGATTTGAACGTCGGAGAGTCCCCACCAGAGCCATCTCCAACGGACTTTTCTTGTAGGTCCGACCACTGTCAACAAATCGAGCTTCTTCATGCTCCAGCACCTCCCACTTGAGACGAATTTCATCCGCAACACCTCCGATGCTTGGAAGGTGACCACAGATCCAAGGTTCATGAAGTTGCATTACTAATCTGTTGGAAGATGAGTGAATATCATAATGAGTTGTCAAGATTATGACTACTGTGGTAAGTATGACCTCAAAGATTCCAAAATCAAATATCATGACTATTATGGTCAGAATATCATGGCTATTATGGTCATAAATATCATAGCTATTATGGTAATGATTATTATAAATTCCAGGATCAAATTTATCCTATTGTTAGACATAATTGTTTAACTTCCATATATATGTGGATACAATTACAAAGCTACCATAGTAGCTATTCCATTTTAGTCTATTTAAAGAGCTATATTCATGAAAAATAAAAAATATTATCTTTTACGACTTTTTTCCACATGGTATCAGAGCCGACCAACCTTAGCCGTGCTCCACCATAGCTGCCGGCCACTCTAAAAAAATGCCTAGCTGCCGCCAGCCAGGGTTGAAACATCACCAGCCGCCGCCAACCAGGGTTAGAAAACCCTCTGCTGCCGCAATTCAGACCTGCGACAGGTCCTGCCGCCACCGACAAGCTCTAAAAGAGGCTCCCTTGCCACCGGCCAGCCACTGTCCAGCTTCTATTGAAGCCTGTTCTGCTACTGATCATCTTCAATTTATTTTTTTCGTTGCAATCAGATCTTGATTCAACAATATTTCTTGATCTAAGATGGTGAAGACAGTGATGATAGGATCAATCAGAGACAAAGAAGACTTCTCATCCGGAGCCACAACAGAGAGGAGTAATACTGTCACTGACACACCTCCTGGGGCAAATTATTCTACTGGATCTACTCTTCCACTTACCATTCACACAAAACTGAATGGTACAAATTACTTGGAATGATCGCAATAGATCAAGTTGGCCATGAAAGATCGAGCCAAATTTGGATATCTGACGGATAGTGTCAAAGAGCCCGCTGAAATCGATCTCAATTTTCAGACTTGGACAACAAAGAACATAGTAGTTATAGCATGGCTCCTCAATTCCATGGAGCCGACCATTACAAAGACCTATCTATTTCTCTCAACAGCGAAAGAAATCTAGGATACTGTTAAAGAGACATATTCTGATCGAAAAAATTATTCCCAAATCTTCGAGTTGAAGTCCAAATTATGGCAATCATCATAAGGAGATCGAGATGTTACCACCTGCTACAACGAGATGGTAACACTGTGGCAGGAGTTGGACCTATATCGTATAGTTGAGTTAAAGGATCCCAAGGAATGTGCAAGACACAAAAAAGGTGAAGACGTTGATAGGGTGTATATGTTCTTGATTGGTGTGAACCAGAAATTTGATGAGACAAAGAGGAGAATCTTGAGTCGGAAGCCACTACCCTCTATTAGGGAAGTATTCTCTGAGATCCGATTAGAAGAGAGCCGGAGGAAGGTTATGCTTCATTCATCCTCGTCTCGTGTTACTCCTGGAGCTGAAAGTTCAGCCCTTGCAACCCCAAAACCGAAGGCAGAAAGAGAAAAAAAAACGGCCATGACGTAACCATTGCAGGAAGCCAGAGCATACTCAGGAGACTTGCTGGCACCTTCACGACAAGCCTCCTAACCAGAAAAAAAGCCCAATAGGAGAGCTCTTCAAACCACCATTGATAATACTCAGAAGCAATCGGTCGGATCTGACTCGGCCAACTTCACGAAGGAACAACTAGAGCAACTGTATCAGTTATTTAAATCTTCATAATTCTCTACCATTTCTTCAATTCTCTAGCCCACCAAGGTAATTCAATTGTGTCATTCAATATCTCTCTTGATTTTCAGAATCCTTGGATTATTGACTCTAGGGCAACAGATCATATGACTAGTTGCTCTCAGTTGTTTTCATCTATGATCTGAATTGTCGTGCTAATTTTCACCATTCTCACTATAAATTTCAGGATCTGACAACTAGGAGGACGATTGGTATTGCTAGAGAAAGAGGACTTTATTTTCTTAAAGATGGATCACGATCTGGCAGACTTGTTCAGGGTACCTGTTTAGAGTCTGTTTCTTTTTTTACTGATCATCAAATAATGTTGTGGCACTATAGATTAGGCCACATGTGTTTTTACTATTTAAAATATTTGTATCCAAATTTATTTTTGAATAAAGATCCATCTTTATTTAAATGTGAAATTTGCACTTTGGCAAAATTACATAGGACTATTTTTTTCCTCACAACCATATAGGCCAACACAACCTTTTTCATTAGTTCACAATGACATTGAAGACCCTCAAGGATTCCTACAGTTTCAGAAAAAAAATATTTTATGTCTTTCATTGATGACCATACTAGAATTAGTTAGGTGTACCTATTAAAGAAAAAATCTCAAGTTGCTAAAATTTTTAAAAATTTTTACTCTATGGTTCATATCCAATTTAATAAAAAAGTTCAGATTTTTTGAAGTGACAAAGGCAGAAAATTTTTTAATTCAACTTTAGGGCAATTTTTCTTGAAAAAGGGTATTGTTCATTAAAATTCTTGTACTAATACCCTACAACAAAACGAGATTGCGGAAAAAAAAAATAGACACCTTTTGAAAATTGCTAGAGCCTTCTTTTTGCCACTAATGTTCCTAACTATCTTTGGGGTGAAGCAATTCTTACAGCCATGCATCTCATTAATCGCATGCCCTCAAAGATTTTGAATTTTAAAACTCCCTTATATGTTTTCACAAAATTTTTTCCTAACTTTTGAATACCCTCTGATCTGCCTATTCGACTGTTTGGTTGCATGGTTTATGTCCATAATTATGACCAAAATCATAGGAAACTTGATCTGAGGACCATTAAGTGTGTATTTGTGGGATATGCACCTACCCAAAAAGGGTGCCATGACCCCATTTCAAAAAAAAATTTGTAACAATGGATATCTCTTTTTTTGAACAAACTCTATATTTTAACTCTCATCTTTAGGAGGGAGAGAGAAAGATGTAAGAAATTCTAACATATTTGAAAATGAATTCATTTTTTCCTTTGTTCCCCATCATGTGGATGTCCCTACACTTGCATCCGAGAATGAAATTATTGCTGAAAATAAAAACCCAAATCAGCAAAATGATGCTGAAAGTGAAAATTCTGCAACAAACATTGATAAAAACCCTTTAAATGTTTTAAATGATGAAGAACTTGAAGGTTCACCTGTGGTCCCACCACATATTCATGATCAGAATGAAAGAGAAGTAAACATAGACATACACTTTGGAAAAGTCTACTTTAGAAAGAATATTCTTCAAAGAAAGAAATCCGAAGCTTCTCTTTATGGTCATGAGTTTGAGCCGAAGCTAGATCGAGATTCTTCAGGTAATTCTAATTCCAATTCTGATTCCAATTCGAATTCTCCAATTGTATCCAATGAATTAAATCTTTTCATTGCTGTTTGTAAGGATATTAAAGCATGTACTAAATATCCAATGTCCAAATATGTGTCCTATACTAATCTATCACCATCTTTTTCAGCTTTTTCCTCTCACCTTTCTCTTGTGGAGATTCCAACAACTGTACAGGATGCTCTACGAATTCCAGAGTGGAGGAAAGCCATGTTAGAAGAGATGCGAGCACTTGAGAAGAACAGGACTTGGAAAGTAGTGAATCTTTCTAAAGGAAAGAAGATAGTGGGATGTAAGTGGGTGCTCACTGTTAAATACAAATCTGATGGCTCTCTTAAAAGATATAAGGCAAGATTAGTGGCAAAGAGGTTTACACAAACCTATGGTATTGACTATATGGAGATCTTTGCACCTGTGGCCAAACTAAACACTATCAGAGTGTTGTTCTCACTAGCTATTAACCTCGATTGGCCATTACAGCAGCTGGACATTAAAAATGCATTCTTGAATGGGGATTTGGAAGAGGAAGTTTATATGACTGCACCTCCTGACTTGCTACAGAGTTTGGATCCCGAGTTTGTAAAGTCAAAAAATCTTTATATGGCCTTAAATAATCTCCAAGGCCCTGGTTCGACAAATTCATAGATCGGTGAAAAATCAGAGATATTTCCAAGCACAATCAGACCATACTATGTTCTATAAGCATGGAGAGAGCAAGAAGATTACTGTTCTCATTGTGTATGTGGATGATATCATCCTAACTGGTGATGATGTTGCTGAGATAGAACAATGAAAGAGTAGCTTGGCTAAGGAGTTTGAAATCAAAGAGTTAGGGCTAGTCAAATATTTTCTTAGAATAAAAGTTGCTCGCTCTCAGAAAGGGTTAGTTGTGAATCAGAGGAAGTACATTGTTGATCTCCTCAAAGAAATTGGAATGAGTGGGTGTAGACCCGCAGATATCCCATTGACTCCAATATCAAATTGGGGGATAGTGAAAAAGATGAGACGATGGACACTTCGAGATATCAGAGACTAGTGGAGAAGCTGATTTATTTATCTCACACAAGACCTGACATTGTATTTGCTGTGAGTAGAGTAAGTCAGTTTATGCATTCTCCTCAAAAAGCACATCTTGATGCAGTTTATAAGATCTTGTGGTACTTGAAGAGTTTTCCTGAAAAGGATTTGTTTTTTCAGAAACATTCTCAGAGGAATATAGAGACTTTTACGGATGCTGATTGGGCAGATTCTTCAACCGATCGGAAATCCACCACTGGCCACTATACTTATGTTTAGGAGAATCTGGTTATTTGGAGGAGCAAGAAGTAAAATGTTGTATCTAGGACAGTGCTAAAGCCAAATATAGAGCCATGGCAAATAGTGTAAGTTACTTTGGCTACAGTGAATTCTAGGTGAATTACATCTTTTCGTAAATTTTTCAATGAAGTTGTACTGTGATAATAAGGCTGCAATCAGTATTGCCCATAATTCAATTCAACATGACTGCACCAAACATGTGGAGGTTGACCAACACTTTATCAAGGAGAAGCTTGAAGCTGGAGTTATTTGCATGCTGTTTGTTTTCACTTCGTAACAAGCGGCCGACTTACTTATCAAAGGGCCGTCCTCTCATCTTTTCAATTTTCTCATTGGTAAGTTGGGCTTACTTGACATTTACGCATCGACTTGAGGGAGAGTGTTGGAAGATAAGTGAATATCATAATGAGTTGTCAAGATTATGACTACTATGGTAAGTATAACCTCAAGGATTCCAAGATCAGATATCATGACTATTATAGTCAGAATATCATGGCTATTATGGTCATAAATATCATAGCTATTATGGTAGTGATTATTATAGATTTTAAAATCAAATTTATCCTATTGTTAGATACAATTATTTAGCTTTTATATGTGTGTAGATACAATTGTAAAACTACCATAGTAGCTATTCCATTTTAGTCTATTTAAAGAGCTATATTCATGAAAAATAAAAAATATTATCTTTTATGGCTCTTTTTCCACAAATCACTGAACATTTAAAAAAAAATTCAATTTCCTTATATTCTCTTCTGGCATGCAAGTTCATGACACCACACCGCACATAAAAAGATGTGTTTCCTTTCTTACCAAAAAGTGGTCCAATTGGTCAATATTGTCCCATTCTTGATGGGTCAACATTCTTTACAAAGGTCTTATTGTTTTTCAAATTCAAATTGTCTTCAAACTACCTCCATATCTCCTTTAATTTCCCAAAATTCATTATCAAGCCTTTTCTCACCTATTTTAACTTATTCTTACTATTTTACCTTTTCAACATTTTTTCTTGGTTTTCATTGAGGTCATGTTATGTTTATTTCATTCGTTTTGAACAACATTCACCAAACTAACCCAAACCATGCAGTGCAGCTCGCAGCCAACCAAACCAACACCAAATCAAGATGATTGGGTAATTCTGTTTGGCTTATAGTTCACCTTTTGCATGCAGCCAAAGATTCTAAAGAGCACTTGCTCTTTCTTCTGGCTTGCTCACTCTATCTTTCCTCCTTCTTGGATGTTGATCGACACTGATTGGTACCAAGGTAAGCCCCATCTCTTTCTCTCCCCCCTCCATCCCTTCCTTTCCTTCTCTTGCTTCCCCCTCTCCTTGAGCCACTCTCCCTCTCTCTCCCCCCTCTCTCCCTCCCTCCTTCCTCTCCCTCCTCTCTGTAAGCCCCCCCTCTCCCTCCCTCCTCTCTCTCCTCCTCCTTCTCCACCCTCTCTCCCTCTTCCTCTCTTTCTCCAAGTTCGATATACCCTAGCTTGGTATGATACATACTAGTACTGTACCAAACCGATCACTGGTTGTACAAACCCTAGTACCAATTCGGTAAACTTTGAATCATCCCAACCCTGTTGTACTGCATGTTGACTAAAAGCACCCCCCACCACCCCCACCCCATTAACCTTCAAAAAGAACTTATTCTCTATCATTCGCATTTCTTAACTTGTAAGAACTTTGATCTGGCCTAGTTTCACTGTGTGATCCCTTTAAGATTTTTTGCATCCTCTCTTTTTCTGGTCCAACAAAGTGTTAGACTGTTGGAAGTTAATCTCTTGATTATCAGTCTCCAAGGTGATATCTTGCATCCACTTTCTTACCAATATTATTGTCATGGCAACTCCCTAGTTTATAATGCTTCCAAAGTGCCAACATGGATATCCAACTTGTTGGTGCGTTGTTCATGGTGTGTTTTGTCACTACTCGGACCAACATTATTGAGCCTACCATGCGGTGGAATCTCCATAGCACAAATCGGAAGCCTCTCTCTCACAACAACAATCTTAATCTCCAAAGCATTAAGTTCATCTCAACTAAACATTTGATTTTCAATGACATGTTCACCAACAAAGAATGGAATCGAATCAACTTAAGATTTTCTCTCACCTAATGACTTAATAAGTCATCTCTGCAATATTGCATGACTAACTTCGGGATGTCTTAAGAAATATATACTGCACTTAGTGGCCTGTTTATTATAAATACTGAGTTCATTTCTAAAGAACTTGTCAGGACCGATCAAGAAAGTAAACTAACATTCCAAGGGCCACACAGTTGTTACTCCTAAGATAACCTCCCTCAAGAAAATTTCTCCTATTCAAAGCCCTTTATGAATGAACCTCACAAGGAGCTTTTGCAAATCTACCAAGTCATCATAGGACAACTTCAATATTGACCCTCAAAATGAAATAGTGTGATTAAGTTACAAATTTCCAATAATGCCCTCTAAAAATGATAGATTGCAAATAATTTTATAGAGAGTCAAGTTTAAATTAGTTTTCAAGGTGCTAACCAATTTATTAAGATTTAATACACACACACATGCATGCACACATATATACATACATGCCCCCACACACACACACACATACATACATACATACATATACACGCACATACATACATGCATACATATATACATGCATGCATACACCCATGCACGCACGCATGCACGCACACACACACACATGTATATATGTGTGTATACATATGTATGTATGCCTCTCCTTTTCGGATGTATGTTTAAAATTAATTTTCAAACCTATCAATTAGAAAGAGCAGGAAGTCAACTTGTAAGAATGATAGGATTAAAGTATCTCATGATAAACATTGTAAGTCACCCTCATATCATGTTCTAACCTGAACTTACTGAAAATAATGCACCATTAAAGGTACCCTACCAAACCTTTGTTCAAGAAGGAGGGAAAAAATAAATCAAAATAATTCTGAAGACTTAAGCATAATCTGATTACAAGAGAAAATATGACCAGACTCAACCCCATTTCTAATTCCAACCTCAACCTAACATTAGCCCTCCAAATGTAACCTATAGTCTTAACAAGAACAATCACTTGACTGATGCTTCTCTTTAAAGGCAATTTTGCTGATGATATATACAAGTGATACATATGTATATGTGTGTGTGCCTATACTGTGCCCATAGATAGATATATGCATAGATAGATAGACAGATATAGATAGAGAAAGATAGATGTTTTGGGTAGATTCTAAGACATATCATTGAGTTGTACCAAATCACAGTTCCACTAATATTCCAGAAGTAAACAATTTAAAGGAACTTCAGTTAACAAAGTGCAGATATAAGTTTCAATGTTTCTGCACTGAGGCAAATTGGAAGCAATGCAAGAAAGCTTGATGTACTCAGTTTTCACACAAGGTTATGGAAGGGAAAAAAGATGTAATCACCCTTGATCCAAATTATTACTTGGCAATTAGCTTTAGAAGACTAGAGTTGAAACATATGAATCCTTTGCAACCAAGCTCTTTAATAGACAGACACCAAGCTCTTGGTAAGTTGCAATTCTTCAATGCCGCCAATAGTTGCAAAGGATTCACAGATTAAAATATTTATCTCAAAATTGAGTTTATCCTCAGATAAGCATGTGACTACTCAAGGTAGACCAAATGATCAATCATCACTACTGTAAGTTTTAGGCAAAGATTTAAGGGACATCTTAATTTTACTTGAGACTAGCCATCAAATAAAGATGTTATCTCAAGATGTAGTACATCCCACTATATTGATGGATAAAAATCATGCTAATGATAAAACTTCGACTGAAGATAATAATTTTTTTTATTTTAAAATACTACAAATTAAGGAAAAGGATTTTTTTTCCCCTTACTCCAAGTGAAACTATTCATTCAAAATAAGTGAAGTATGTGAAATGGCTCTGAATCTGAACCAAGCAAACCAGTAAACCAGGTAAATGTGGAAAATAGCAGCCCAAAGCAAGTGTGGGAGGAAGGCTAGAGAGTAGGTGGCATGTGCCACGTAGAAGATTTCAACATACTTACATATTGGCAGTATGGCAATTATAGAACTATCAGATGTATGTTACTTCCAACATTGTTTAATACTTGAAATAAATGATATAAGCAAACAGAAACAGTAATATTACGTTCAGAGCTAAAGTAACATCAGTAATGTTTTAATGCCCGCAAATACTAATATTGTAGAAGTTAATTTACTCCATGAAAACTCCCACAAGGCCACCATGCTTTCATATTCATGTTTACTAACATAATAAACTATCCGTGCAGAACCTTTTCTTCCAACGAAAAGACAGAATTAACCACTATCTAGTATATACAAAGAAAATACACCAAAAAAAATATGAAATTTAAGCCTTGTTACCTTCTTTAGGACACAATCAATGGTGTCCCCCCACCCAAACTTCTCTTCCAGTGAAGTTGCCATAGGCGAGAGTGCAGCAGAAGAGTCTAAACTATTAGATTGATCCGCTCTTTCCTCGCAGCTCTCTAACTCTGGCATCTTAGCATATGGAGACTCTTCTGGCTGTTCCACCTTTGCGATCCACTTGCTTCCAAAAATCCCACTTTTGAACAGCACCCCCTTATCTTCCATCAAAGGCTGGTGCTTTATGTTCTCTTCCTTCTTTACAGAGTCCTTGAACAAAATTTTGGGTGCACCACTTTCGAGCTTAAAATTGACGGTCAGTGACCTTTTCGATGAGGGCAGCCGGCCTCTTGAAGTGGGACGAACAGGCAATGCCGGTGGTGCATCTTTTGGCTGCTCATCCATCTGCCTGATGGTGTCAAGCATTACCTCCAGCGAGCTCCGAGCCACCATGGCAGCTGACATCGTGACTCTAAAGCCCCTAATTCACAGCACTAATAGGAAAACCCCCAAATTCTTCAATCAAGCATCATCAAAACCGAATCTTTCCTCAAGTATCTCCAATATTCCACGCAAAAAAGCAAATTTCCTGCAGTTCCAAAGGGGAAAAGAAATCTTTTCTCCATGATCAGAGTTAAAAAATGAAAGTAGTAACGTCTTACAGTTTCCGCGCTGCAAACAAAAAAAAAAAAATCAAATATCAAATTAAAATTCTAAATCGCAAAGAACCTGAGTAATGATTGGAATCGGCAAAGAGACTAAAAAGCGGCAATCTTTGGAGAAAGGCTGCAGAAGAAAGCTTCTCATATGAAGAGAGGAGAGCGTAATGGAGGTGACACCGACCCAAAATCGAAAGCCTGACCCTAATTTCTGCCGTTCGTTGGAGGTAGGGACTAGATAGCGCTCCCTTGGAAGGAAAATTAGGGCTTGCTTCGCCGGAAATTCAAATTTTCGAAGAGGGGACCCATCGTCGCCCGTTTTAATTAGATCTCCAATTTTTTTTATTTATTAAAGAGAAAAACTCCTACCAGATCAAAAAGACCTTCAAATCAGAAGAAATTACATGGGAGCCACTCTGTATCTTAAGACGTGTTGTCGCTTTGCCCATGAGGGGATAGTTTTGTTAATTTGGAGGAAATGGGAGGGCACTTTATATGGTCACGTTCTTAACGAGCTCCGTTCAGACCGTTTGATGTTAGGGGTTCCAGTGCATCTCCAACTTCCGCACAACGAATAACACGTTGGAAATGACCAATTTACCCTCCGAAGCACTCCGTCACCATCCTTCAGTTTAAAATGCTTAACTGCTTCATTTTTAAAAAGCCTAATACAAATATATATAATATATTGCATGTGCCACTAATGCCATCTTATGTGATTTGAAATGCTTTGTTGTTGGAGATAGTGTTTGACAATTATTTTGATATTTTTTAAATAAAAATATTAGTTTTTTAAAATATTCATTCATCATCTCTATTTTAATTTTGTATTTGATTGAAAATTTACGGGACTCATCGGAATTATATATTGTTATTCCTTAAACTACAATAAAGTAAAATTATTTCTCATCATTTTTCTAGAATAAACTATTCCATAGTTTAAATCAGATGGAAGAGAATAAGATGCAATTAATGCATCTTTGATCAAAATTATAAAATCCACGAACCTCACTATCATTTCATAGTTTGTTTGGGGGAGTAAGATAGAATAAGCTCTTATTCCATCTTATTTCTAATAATCAAATACTATCGAAAAAAATAAAAAAAAATTTCTTTTATGAGATGATGTGCCAGACATCCATTAGCAAGCTATTCAAGACTTGCATATCATGTACGCCAACTTTAAACTCTCTATCTATGATGATTAATAAAAGATATTGAGATGTCAACTCCTCAGAGTAAGTGGTAGAGGCGAGTCCTTTGAATTATGTGGTGGTATGCAATGAAAAATTGATGAATCAAACTTCTTTAAGATTGAAAACATATTATAGTTTCCTTGAATTGGAAGCTCTTTCAAGCTTTTATCAATAGGTCAAGGAACTTATAAGAAACTTAATTGGACGAGCCATATTGAGATAGTTTTATGCCCTTTGGATCAATTTGATGATAAAAAAACTAAATGATCCTATAATGCGAATGTGTCACTCAAATAGTCGAGTTGATCCTTATATATGATCTTTGGTACTTTGCACAAGGCAATTATGTGCTGTTCATAGCTTCAAAGACCATTAAGTTTTGTTTAGCACAAGCCTCTAAAACAAATTTATTATCCAAGGAATGCATGACTTGCATGTTCATACTGTCGACAAATGCCTAATTTGGCCATTCATGTTGCATCTCTAGATTTTTTGCTTTCTTCACAGATCTAGACCATCGCCAAGGCATGGACAAAAATCCATGAACTCAGTGTGTTTCATTCATGCAATAGTATAATTTTAGTATTCAATAACCAATACTCTTAAACATAGAGAACGAATAGCTTTACAACTTGGTTAAAAAACTTTCATATTATTTGCAGTCAAAATAAGAGCAATGTATACGCCAATGTCTTATGATATGGACAAGTACAAAATAAAGTATAACGGGAGGATATCCGCTGCCAAAACTTGTCCTGTCTAAAATATTGTCAGAACGTCATAGTTTGGATCCAACCCATTTCCAGTATCTAATTAAGCTTGACCTGGCATCAGTTGATTTAAAAACTATCAGCTCTTGGGGTTGAAGAGCAGTTGGGAAGTGGAGGCTTTCTTTTATATTACTTTTCCTAATGTAATCATAGTAACAACGTGCTCCCACTCACCTTATCAATGGGCTTCACTCTTACCCAATTCAATGACATTGCCTGTTTTAACATCAGGTAACCGTCAATCCTATTATCAGCACTATCCCTCTGCTGCTAGGAAAATGGGAGGCATTGTTGTGACACCTTAGTCAGTGCCCATTTTGTTAATAACCCATTGTTTTGTGAAGAAGTTTGTAGTATATTAGCTCTTGATTTCAAGTACCAAGACCCATCTAAAAATTGAAAGGGCACTAAAAACTTCTGGAGATTGCAGAAAAATTAATAACTATTTTCTTTAATTTCTTTTAAACTAGTGCATCGTATTCCCATTTGCGTGCTTAAATGGATGGTTATCATAGAAGATAGATACTTTCCAATCCATGCCGGCCTGGGTCTGAAGAGGTTGGTCTTGCAGCTTAGTAATACCACACATCAAATGTTCTATTAGCAATGGTGAGGAGTGGAGTGATTCATGTCCAATCATATGTAAAGAGTATCATCATTAAGGAAATGGTTTCTCACAGCTAATCATATGATATTGGCTATAGAATTAACATTGATGAGGTGGTGGTCCAAGAAAAAGGAAATCTAGACGTGATTAACCAACTACCCACACTCGCAAGCAAAAGGAAACAGGGCAGAGTTTAGGCATTTTTTTGAACCTGCCATCATGATAGCAGCGTGCGCTTTAGAAAGTGCCAATCATGATCTTCTTTCTTTTGGGTCAACAAGGCCAGGTTGTTGGGTGATTGGCGTGAACAGTTTGTCTGTCATAACTGTGTGCCATGCGCCAAACAAGCAAATAAGTTTCCCAGCCCATTCTTTGCTTAAAATTTGCCAAACTAATGGTGCATCTGGTCCATGAATAGAAATGGAATCGGAATGGGTTGGAATAAAAAACAGAATGGCCATTGTTGTGATTAAGAGACTCCGAGGCTCATACGAATGGAGGGCTCATTCCAACAAAAGATATTGTTCGCTTTGGCCACATGCATACCGTAACTTATAAGCTTGCAGTCTTTAGACCATAGCTAGTATGCTTACGGTTGCTGTAGCTTATAGGCTTACGACATTTTGACCGTAACTAGTATGCTTGCGGCTACCGGACCTCACAACTTTGTCTCCTGGGCTTTGACCCAAAAGGCGCCACTTGAGGGAGAAAGGATCTTCTATCTTATATAAGATAAGAGTACTCCTGACTTACAATCGATGTGGGACTAAATCCCCCATAATAGTAACCCCCCTAATCAGGGGGACTCTGTCTTATTGGAGGACCCTTCTTCTAGCGCTATTGTTGTGGTCAAAGGACTCTAGGGCTCATACGAACAGAGGACTCATCTCAGCAAAAAGTATTGTCCGCTTTGGCTGCGTACATACCGTAGCTTATAGGCTTGCAGCCTTTGGGCCGTAGCTGGTATGCTTGCAGTTGCCATAGCTTATAAGCATGCGGTCCTTGGACCGTAGCTGGTATGCTTGCGGTTGCCGTAGTTTATAGGCTTGCCGTAGCTGGTACCTTTCCCCTACTATTGTTGTGGGAGTCTTTCCCCTTCAAAGTCTATCCCTTTTGCAGTCCTTATATAGGTACGGAGTAAGAATCCGTTATAAAAATCAAGGATTGAGACGTAACTTTTCTCTTATGAGCAATCAATTTCTTTCTTTATTTTGAATTAAATCTGCCATAATAATCTTTTCATTTCTGAATTTCTCTTAATAGCAAAGATCTAATTGTCCAGAATTCAAATCTTTATAAATTTACTAGTCACATGTCAATCAATAATAGAGAGGTGATTTATATGCCATGTCAGCCATATTTTTCAATATTATTGGTTTGTGACTGGAGTTGAAACTAGAATTGAAATAGAATTTAAATACTAGATAAGAGTCTAAATTAGATTTTGGGAGATTAGAGATTTTCTATTTCTTCAAAAATTAGAAATGGAATGGGACAATTAGAATGTGAATCACTCATTCTTATACCCATTTTAAAATCCAACTCTCCCGAACCAAATATGCCCTAAATCCCTTTCATTGAGATTCGGACTTGAAACATCCTTCTATATGGGAGGTTGCAATTGCTAGGGGTTAGCATAGTCTATTGTAGAATCAAAATAATTGAATAACAGATTAGGGTGCACTCGAGCTTGAAACCTTTTAAGTGCATATGAAGAAAATATACTAACAAATTTTTTAATTCCATATTGAAGATTGAGATTGAAACTTGACCCATAAGCAAGGTTTTTATCTCCATCGAGATCCAATATACATCAATATCAAACATCCTCGGATATGATATACATTAAAATTTTGGTCTTATTATCTAATTGGTATTAGTGATAAATTTGACATATCAACCGATACAGTATATTCATATTAATTTATATTTTTTATTTTTTTATTAAATATATTTTTAGCTAATAAATCTCTATCAATGTTTAAATATAGTTTTTGATCTCAAATTTTTCATATTGATTGTGATTCTAAAACCTTGATCTAAAAGTGTAGGCCAAGATTTTGGAATAACTTGGTGTTCTCTAAATTTTCTCAAACTACCTTATTGATCAAGATAAATTGATAACTTAGTTCATCTCAATGTTAGCCACTCATTAAAATAAGTGATGCATCGAGATTTAAAAATCTTACCCTCAAGTTCAAAAATTTGGATAACAAAAAGAATCCAAATATTAAAATTAGAATCATAGCAAAAATTTATTGTAGTTTCCAATATAATATTTGTTGCAATTAGAAGCGAACCTCAACTCATGAGCACTCTTCAACCATTAAATTTTTTTTTATCATTTTTATATTAAATATACATAATTATTTTAATAAATACAATAAGGATATTATTTTTATTTCATAATAGTATATAATTATTATAATATCAAATGGATATTATAATTCTACTAGTACACTAGTTATTTCTATAATCTACTAATAATATTAATATTCTACTAAGATTAATATAAAAATGATATAATATTTGTTATACTATGACTAAAGAAATATACTACTATGATATTTATTGTTCTAATAATGATGTTTTAATAATTTTTAATAATATAGTTACTATTACAACCATAATATACTTATCTACATTATGATTGTTTTATAATGATTCTTCTTACAATGTATGTGTAACATTATAATAATTATTATTATATGATAACAACTATTATATAATAATATTATCTACTACAATAACATATTTTACAAATATAAATTTATGGTTAGGACAATATATCAGATAACAATAGTATCAGATTTTATAAGAGCATAATTAGTATGATGACTATTGTTATAATTCCAATAATATTTATTATTATATCATAATAGAAAACTAAATAGTTTGTTGTTTTGAAGAGATCATCTCATCTAATCGCAGATTTATTATACTACTTTAAATATCAAACAATATAATAATTGTGTGTGCATTTGTAGTTTTCAATTACAAGCAATCAAATAGAAATAATTTGCAATTACAGTTCTAATTTTATAGTATTTCCAGTTGCAACTTATATTTGAATGGCATTGACATGAGATATATCAACCATTTATTCTTTATGTATAAATTTTGTATTCAATAAAGAAGCTATAAAATTTTGTAGTCTTTCTATTAAATTTATTATCTTTTTTTACATAATTTTGTACTGAAAAAGGGATCTATAAATAATTTTTCTTTAAAACATGTTCCTTTTAGAGAAGGCAATATATACTTATGTTGAAAAAGCCATTTTAAGTTCACATAAAGATTTATAAACAATCTTTTTTTTGAAATATTTATATGAACCACAAAATTTGCAAGCTTCATGCAAAATTTATCATTCGGAAACTTTTAAGTAATTTTGTTAGAGCATAAGAGCTTATTATTAACTGTTTCTTGACCATAATAGATATAAATTGTGATTGATTTTAGGTTAACATTTAGATTTATAGACAATCTTTCCTTCAATATATTTCATGTGGAGTCCACAAAAACTTGCAGCCTTCATATGGAAGTAATTGTTTAGAAACTTTTAACTTTGCCAGAGTATAAGGGCTTATAACTGATCGATCCCTGACCTTAATAGATATAAATTGCTTTTGATCCAAAGTCTCCATAACATAGTGACCCTTATTTAGAAGAGGTGAAGGAAGCCCTTGAATGATTTAGCCTTTGGTCTTAAATATATTTGACCTAGAATTTTAAAGAGTTCAAGTCACTACGCACTTATAAGTAGGCAAACCATATAGTTGATTAGCTGATTAGCTAACAAATAGAGAAAAGAAGGATGTTGCTAATGTAAACTAAATGTCTTCTTTCCCTTTTGATATTGGATAACTCATTGTCTCAACACCTTAAATAGTGATTATAATAATTATCTTGTCTTAATCTATACTGTGCTATATACAAAAGTATCAATAAACTTCTGTCCATGAACAGCTGCATTTTTTAATCTTATTTAATCAGTCCTAGCCTTTAAAATCTCCTAGTAATCTGATTCTTGCAATCAAATTCTATGACAATAGATTCTATCAAATTTGTGTCCTGATCCCACTCTAGAAGTTCCAATCTTGTTACAATTGTATCCTTGTTGATTCCTTGGCAAAGTATTGGATAAGAAAAAGCAAAAGATTTTTTTGATGAAAAAAAGGGCAAGCCTCCATTATTTACTCGTAGTAGAATGTACAAAAGATTATAGCTACAAAGATAGGCAACTACAAATTTACAGAGGGATTGAGGAAGAAAACTCCGTAGTTGCCAATGGATGATAACATTGAGGAAAGTACTAACCTCAAAGCTGAAGACATGAAACCAAGACAATGTATAGAGATGGGAGAGCAAGAAAGTTGCATATCTAGCATTCTTGGACTTTGAAACCCATCATTGATTCTCTTCGATAGTATGTAGAAGAACCACTACAATAGGTTCCTTACAGGCTCCATAAGATTCCATACTGGACTAGATATTTCTTCTAAAAAAAAAACATGTGGGGCCCCACTATGACAAACTTAATGTTTGCATGATTGCTAGCTAAGCTTAAGTATAGATCTAGTTTAGAAGTAGAGATGGAATAAGTTAGCAGTAGCAAGATCTTCCTGAACTCATCTTATTACTTGATAGTGAGACTAAACTGCTTTCCATTGCTCGATACTAAAGTTCCATATAGAACTTTACAATGACACTACTAGCAACCTACTATGCCAAGAAACCTAGTAATAAAGCTTCTGATAGTTTGGATTTCAACTATATCGATTCTGGAGATGTGCTCGGTCCATGATAGAAATAATTTTTTCGCTTGTTTTGCCACAGGATTAGGAAGATATATATGAAAGTCGAAGTATCTTTTATTTCATTCCTTCCATATTATATACCCATGGCTAGCAAGATATCTAATCCCTTCGCGATGGGGTTTACGAAGTTCTCTAGTCTTCAGTTAGTCTATAGAGCTATTTGAGATGTTGGTACCTCATCACGAAAAATGATGCCCTACAAGCCAATCGAATTTTATATTTTGATGGATTGTTATTTAATCTTCCTGAGTCATGTAATGATATTTTATAAATAAATAAAAATCATTTATGTTTCATTATATGCTGCATCTTATATTTGTTAAGATTATGATGAACCCCATAGATTAGGACAATGATTTTAAGGCTATGATGGAATCATATCTATGAGACCTAAAATTCTAATCTAAAATATTTTCACTCATTGGATCATTGAGTCGGAGATCAATATTTTTAGAAAGACTGACACATCCTATGTATGCTCCATGGAGAAGATGATTGATCTCACAGTCACTTGTGTGAGACACTAATACGATGATGCAGGTGCTTATTGGAGAGTGAGTCCACTGAATTAATTTGACTTGAGAACATCTTATGGAGCTTATTTGCATGTCAAAAGATGGTTCTTTAAGTAAGTTGTGCAAGTGATCTTTAGACCTAAGACCATCATAGAATCTTATGCACATGAACCCATATTTTGTTTCATATGCAGGCATGGCATTAAGATATGTACAGAATATTCTGAATATCATATTGCGTGTATGAAAGTTGTGAGTCGGTTAATAAAGAATCGATCACTCCTAGTAAGAGGAGATATTATCCTATGCATTTTTATCTCTTGATGACTTAGGAAGTCTCTGACCATGGTAGGATAAAAATTAAAAAGAATTTTTAATGCTTCATTAGAGTCATCATTGATTAATAGAGAATCAATAAGAATATATGTTTGAGTTTGACATGATTTCATATTTATGAATATATTCAGGATGCGGGATGATCGAAGAATTGAATTGTACGTAAATTACACTGAAGGATATTTTTGATATTTTTATTAAAATTTTATATCTTCAGATAGACATGATACGTTGCAGACGTCAATCTTATTTTATAGGTTTAATCGAATTAAAGAGTTTAATTCAATCGTTAATTAAAAAGATTCTAATTATTGAAATCAGATTAGCTCGATTGGACCTAAATCGGTTAGATTAGATTCGAATCAAATCAAGTCAGTTTGCATCCGGACCTATTGTTGGTTAGATGTGGAACCAATGTACCACACACAAAGAAAATTGATCAAAAATTTAATTGGATTAGATCATATTTGCAGAATGAACATGCTAGCACATATTGCAAACCTAGCTCCCATGTTCAAATTGGATTTGAAATTGATTCCAGATTGACTAATTAAATCCAATTAAACTCATGCTTGATTTGGGTATGAATTGGGTTGACCCAAGGCTTGATAAGCTAAGGGGATTAATGCCAAATATTGGGCTTCCCATGCACCAAAGAGGGTCCCTCTCGGTGCATGGAGTATTCTTTCTTAGCGTGAAAGATTATGTGCACCATATGAGATATGGCATCCTTCCTTATCTTTATCCAATTATTCCACGGTAAATCACATGGGGCATAGAATATAGATGGCAAAAAGGGGATGCAAAAGAGTCATTCTGCGGCTAAAATTCTTTTTATATCATCGGAACAATTGGATAAATATGAAGACCCTGGTCGCCTGTTCATTCCATGGGCCATTTGGAAGTCCAAGCGATTATGGACTCTCAACTTTATTGCATGCCTAATAAATCTCCATGCCAATTCAAATTAGTGCCTCTTATCTTGGCCATTGGATGGCTATCAAGTGGATTCTAACCCTTGGATAGAGATGGCGCCACTTATGAAGCCTCGCGACTCCTCGAAAAAACATTGAAAAATTTTCTCTGAAGAGTCCTTCTACGTGAAGTGTCTCTTCACTTAATTTTTCGATGCTTGCCATGCGTCTTGTTTTTCCTGATTGGCATGAGATTCATGGGATGGACGTGAGATCCTTAATAAGGCGTGAGATGGTCTCGAATAGGCACGAGATAAAGTTTGAGAAGGTGCGAGTGAATCTTGTATGCGTCCGATCTTCAACTATAAATAGATGGGCGCCCAGGTATTCACTGCATCGGAAAATCATTTCCTTATCTCTTCTTTCTTATATAGGTCTCCCTATTGTCCAATTAGTCTCTTCCTTCCCTTATTAGGACAAGTCCAAAATAGTAAGAACAAGTCCGATTTTAGGACAAAAGCTTAGAAAGAGAATTGAGGAAGACAAAGAGATAAAAAAGATAGAGAAAGGAAGGCTAGGAGGAGAGGAAGGAAGCCCAGGGGTTGTGCTACCCAAGAGAATTCTTTGAGAAAGAATTCAATGGGAGCAACTTGATTAAGGAGCAAAAGTCTTGATCAAGACCCTGTGTGGATCACCAATGGAGAGTGAATACTTAAGCGCCTGATGGAAGCTCTATTGGAGTTTGGATTTAGCGATATAGATATTCTTATATATCTTCTATAATATTATACATTTACATACATATGATTGTTCATAAGCAAGGGGATCTTGGGATTAGGGTTGGTGGTTAGGATTTTTTTATGTAAAATTTTTAAAATTCATGCTTCTACTGTACCATCATAATCTACATATCAACATAAAGATCATATAAGAGTAGCGACCAAACCTCCCTTGAAAATGGATATTCAAAGAACAGGTGATCGGTTGTTTTTTGTTCCATGTTGTAAAGGCTGCAGCTATCCCTCTCCTTCTATCTTTGCTTGGTGTGGTCATTTTTAGTGAGTATTTTATCATGATAACCAAGGTAGAGGAAGATTTTAACCTTTTTCAGTATCTAAATTTTTCAAACAAGCAAGCTGAATAGTGGTCTAATACCACCATCAAGAAGGAATCAACAGCACTATTTCATTAAAAATATTTTTGATGAAAACCACCTGCATTCTATATTGTCCGGCTCGTTTGATAAATTAATTGCTGTCAAGTACTGTCTCAATTTTTAAAATATTTTAATATATATTATTTTTAAATAATTATATAATTAATAAAAAATATTTTTAAGATAATATATTTTTAAATAAAAAATGAATCCCATACATTAAGATTTTTTTTAAAAAATCTTATTTTTTTAATATTATTTTTTAATATATCTCTTTTTCTGACTTATTTCTCAAAATACGATAGTTTGGATGAGGCGGCAACAACGTAGCGAAATCGCATGTTGAGCATGTGGTTTCTTCTTGAATATATGTTGAACATGTGGTTTCAAATGATACAAATAAAATATTTAAATTTAAATTTAATTTAAAATTTAAAATTAAAACCGCATGTGGTTTCGGTTTTCCAAATGAAATCGCATCTTCAAGATGCGGTTTCATTCCTCTTTTTTTTTCCATTAGTGCTCCTTTTTTTTTTCATTTCCGTACCGGACAACTAGGGGCACAGATGGGGGCTTCGTCGGGACCGAGGAGGGAGGGTAGGGGGCCGTCGGTCGATTGGGGCAGTGAGCGGGTAGTGCGGTGTGGCGTCGGGAGGGGGGTTGTGGGGTGCGGATGCAGCGGTCAGGGGAGGCAGAGGGGGTTGCAGGCAGGGAGCTGCTTTTATGTTCATGCAGACGGCCGTCGAGGCCTAGGGGGAGGGGGTGGTGGTCGCGCGGAGTGGTGGGGCAGGGCCATGGTGGGCACGATGCGGACGGTCATGGTAAAGGGGCGGAACAGGTGCAGATGGCCACGGCGAACAGTGCAGAAGATGGCGGCGGGGCGGGGCCGTGGGTGGTGTGCCAGAGGGGGGTGGTGCGGGTTGGCTATCGACAGAGGAAGGTCGACCAAGGGGTGGGTGAGAGGAAGGGAAGGGACAAACGAGGGGAGAAAAAAGATAAAAAAGATAAATAATAATTTTTTTTATTATTTGATTAATAATAAATTATTATTATTATCATTTGATAATAATATTATTTTAAAATATATTTATCATTAAAAATAAAATATATTTTTAAATATTAATAATAAATTATTTTTTTCTTTTTTTCTTCTTGTTTCTCCCTTCCTTCCTCCCACCCTCTCGATCGACCTTCTTTTGCCTGCGATCGACTCGCACCCACCTCCTCTGGTGCACCACCTGCTACCTCTCCCCCGCTGTCCTCTGTATCATCCGCACCGCTGTTGCGGCCATCCGCACACCCACCGGGTTGTCCGCACCACACCCACCGCAGCCCCACACTCGCCGTCCACCTCCGCTCTGCACGACCACCCCCCCCCTCTACCTTGGACCCCGGCGGCCATCCGCGTGAATACACAAGGCCCCTGCAACCCCCTTCACCCTTCCAGCCCTTGCGCTCGCGACCCCCCTCCCGACGCCACACCCTGACCCCCATCGCCCGATCACTGCCCCAGCCGATCGTGGCCCTCCCTCCCTCTCCAGTTCGGCAAAGCCGTCCCGTGCTATCGGTTGTCGATATGGAAATAGAAAAAAAAAAAAATTAATAAAAAAAAAAAAAAAAACCGCATCTGCAGATGTGTTTTATGTGAATAATTAAAACTAATATTATTTTAAATTTTAAATTAAATTTAAATTTTAAATATTTTATCTATATCATTTGAAATGATCGTTCATCCTGCGTTTCGTCATGTTATTGCCACTTCATCCAAACTATTATATTTTTAAATATATATATATTAAAAAATTAAAAATAAATATTAAAAAATAATATTTTATAAAAAATCCTACATCAAACGGATAATATACTAGTTGCTATCTCAGTACCCCTCCACCTGACTCAAAAAAAAAAAAAAAAAAAAGAGCTTGTGTGTGGGTTAGCGGAGGTGGCTTAGAAATAATTTTCTTCTTAAAAAAAATAATTTCCTTTTTCACTTTAATATGTGGAGCTTATGCGCGAAATCTCGATCCCACCCGTCGACGTTTGGCTCCCTGCTCTGCCGCCAAGAAACCCTAAACCCTAGCCATGGCAAAGAACAGGAACAAGAAGAAGAACAGCCAGAAGAAGAACGGCCCCGTCTCCATGGATATCTCTGCAGAGAACTCCATAGATGCTCCTCAAGGTCAGAGCTCATTGTGTCCCTTTAATTTTCTCTTTTCTTTTTTGTTTTTTTTTTGTCCTTTTTCCGATCTTTGTTCCCCTATCGGGGCTTTTTTATCTTAGCTGATTCTTGTTTTTTTCCCGAAAATAATTTTGATATAGCAATGGACACAACGGAAGGGAAACCCTCAAATCCAGCTCTTGGTGCCACCGATAGGTATGCTTTCCTTACCTAAAACCCAAAATTTTCTGTTTTCCCTTTTAATTGGTAGAACTGGAGGTTCATTTGATGTTGTGCTACCTCTTTATTTCAACGAATCATCATTGCTGAATCGCTGCTGCTTAATGGCAGCACAAGGTTGGTTGTAACCAAAGCAATGCTCTTGCATAGGCATCTTGAAGTTTAAATACATGAGCGAGTGTTGAGAAATGGCATAGATGACAAACATAGCCATAATAAATAAGCAATTCCCATTTATGCAAGTCAGGCCATACTGGTGTGCCCTTTTAGTGCTTGTGAAACAAAGTCTAGGTGTTTGATTGTTTGAGAAATGGAAGGATTATTTGTGGTAGTATGTCAAGCTGTAATATTGTTTGTGCATGGATAAGTTATAGTCACATATTGAATTCGTCCCTTTTGGTATCAAGGCTTTGATCATGTGAGAATTTGAGGGGTTGCTAGTATCTTAGAGATGTTTTATATACTGCTGTATCATACATGCATGGATATTTTTAGTCATTTATTTGTCCAATGCATTAATCGGATATCAAGAGTATGTAAGAAGATGATATACTTTCCTGTACTACTGCACAAAGTTGAAATGGAGATGCTGTAGAGAAGGAAACTGGACTATAACTCTCTAACATGATGTGACTTAATTTTTGACTTCATATCCTTTTTTCTTTTTTAGGATTTACATGTTGGAGAGAATTAAGTTTGGGTAATTGCATCTATTATGGAGGCTGATTGTTTGTTCTCTTATGAGGAAGTTGGGTATCTAATAGATACTTTATAATAGCTGATTGTTTGTTCTCTTACGAATTTTCTGACAAAATTTGAAGATGAAGTTGAGAAAACTTAGGTTCTTAGATAATTGCAGCTGATTGGTTGACATTACAAGTATATCAAATTCATACGTTGCCTAACTAACATAAAAGGTATTTATGTTTTGTAGAAAGCTCAACATGATCTTCATATAACAGAAGGATCAAATCCTACAGTATACAGCCAATATCGGAACAAAAAGGATTGTACACATACTCAAAGCCGAATGGTAAGCTTAGATCGTGATGAATGATATTCATCGTTAACTTAATAAAATAGTCTAGTGACTTAGCAATGTAGGAGTAGTGTGATAACATGTTTGAGCTTGGAAAAGTTCATATTGCATTTGAAGCAGATGATGCAGAGCCAACAAAAATGAACATTTACGAGAACAAAATCAAGATCATTGCTCCTTAATAGGATTTCAAAAGGGCATAACTGCATGGTGTCAACTTTTATAGGTTTTAATTGAAGTTTAAGAACCCGAGGATGGCAAATGTTAGGTGTTTCTGGAATGATGCGTGGCAACATTAGGATTAATCATTTGAACATTCAAGTTGCATGAAATTTGTTAAAGTAAAGCTTAATTTAACAAAAGGTTATCAAAAATTTGGAAATGTTGTAGGCAAAACATGATTATGCAATTATTTCTATACATTTTCCTTTTTGCCATAAGCATAGAACCAGCATTTATTCTATGCTGACTATTGTCCATTTCTTTTTTTTTTTTTTTTTTTATTGTGATATTGTCCCATTTCTTTTGAGTGGCATATAGTATAAGTTTTCTCTTCTTGCAGAATTTGATTTTACAAAATAATTTTCTCTCCTATGGTGAGAACTAGCTTAAGCTTTGAATAGTTGTTCATCATTTGAATGACTTTCTTTCAAGATGGATTTTTCTTGTTGGTTAAGTCTCCATACACTTCGTGCCAGTTTTGTTATATTTGTCCTTTTGTTTGCAATCTCTTCACACTTGTTACTATCATCCTCTATCTTTACCCTATGCTTGAATCTTCACCCATTTTTATTATGCTTTTAAGCATTAGAATTATCTAGTGCTATTCAATCTAATATACTTCTCAGTTCCAACTAAATTTAATTCTTCATTTCCTTTGGAGATTATCGGGTGTGTATTGTTTTACAACAACCTAATCAACCTCTTGAGAGCTTCATGGGTCATCTTCATTCTCATTTTTCTAGAAAGATATAGGAGTGTCTGCAACCTTCAAAGATTTTCATGTCATCAAAGTGGTTGGGAAGTTTTCTTCCAATCTTTTGAGTTCCATCAGTATGTTTTAAATGTGGTTTAGGAGTCTGTATATGCAGATGTGGTTACTTAACCACACTGTCTTGCCCATACACGGTTACTGTATAGTCATACCATATGTGGGTCGAAAAGGCAATCCATTTAGGCCATATATGTGTCTCAATTGCCATGTATGACTTCATATGTGACCCACTTAGCTATATGAAATGGCTCAATCTTATGTGGGTTTAATGTAGATGGAACATGTCTGAACTGATGGTCATTTCAATATGGGTTTCAATTATGTTATAATACTTTTAGTATTATGAACTAATTGGTAAGCACTAATTGTTAGTTGTTACTATTATCGGAATCGATATTATTTATCAAAACATATCACTATCATGATTGCTATTTTTATTGTGTTTAATATATTTTATTTAACTTTATACAATTAAAAACTACTAACCACGTATGTGCCCTCCTGTTCAGCCTGGATACTTCACATATTCTATGCAAGTTTCTTGACAGCCACATATTGTAACTGCTTTTTAAAACACTGAATTACATTTTTCTGGAGGATCTTGATGGTGTTGAAAGGCTGGATGAGGGTGATGACAAGCTCAAAACACATAAGTTGGAGGTTGAAACAGTAATTCCCTACTTGTCCTATAGGACTATCTATGGTAGGGACGTTAAAATGGGTGCTTATGGTTTCATTGACAGTCCTGGGGTGACAATACGGAGTTTAATTATCAGCAGCTGATTTTAGTTATTGCGAGAGGTTTCAGATGATTGTTATGTACTCACTATGGAAAGGTACAAGAAGAAGCAAATTATAATATATTATGGAGTTAGATTGAAGGGTGGTTGTCACTAGGAAATCAGGAAATAGGCGTACTGATGCAACCATCTGCGAATCACTATTTGTAGGAAAGCAATGACACACTATACATGAATCATTTCTTGAACAGATTTGAATGATTTGGCCCGACAGAATTTGAAGGATTTGCCCCAATGCAAAGGCAGAATGTGTACTAAGAATCTAGGATAGATTGGTGAGTTGAAGGTCAAGATAAATGGTTGAAAAAAGAGTAGTTCAGGAGATCAAAAAGATTCATCGAGTATTCTATCAGATTTGTTATGGATTTGGCAGTTAAGCAGCAAAAAGTCAAGAAAAGAATAAGAAAAAATGATGGATCATGTGTGTTTAATTCTCATGTTTGAAATGGCAAAGACTGATGATATTCGATTTTTTTTAATATTTGAGCTGCTTGCTAAAGGTCGTAAGGATAGCAAAAAAAAGAAGATGAAAAGAAGAAGAAAAAGATTGTTGAAATTTCAAATTTCAAAATTATTTGTTACGACTTCTAATTGTTTGGAATCCATATCAGAAGGCAATTGATTTAATAAAATGAAGAGGTTGTTTACGATTTGTATTATGTTAAAGGAAGCATTAAATCTGTTATCCAACTCATTAATTCCCCTTTATTGCTATGGTTCTAGAAACAGCATATGGCAGTCGTGTTCATTTTTTTTACTTCTGGAAAATTTTCGGACGAGGTGATGGGTATGTCAAGAGGTTTGCTGTACTTCTGGATATGTGCTAACAATGATAAACATACTAATGGTCTGACAAGTGCATCTGATTTTATGTTGTCTTGGACTGGATGATTAGATTTGATGAATTGAAAGCTTGAATCTGGACTCTTCATGTTCACATCTTCGTAAATAGAGAAGGATAGGCCATTTATTTTGCTGATGATGTGGTCAATATGATGCATTGAACTCAAAATTTTTTCCTTGTCTTTTACGGAGGGGTTGTAAATTTATTTACGAATACTTTGCAATAATGATTACTTGGCATCAAATACTCTCAATCTCTCATAATTTTGAGATGAGGTTTTGTTACAATTCCTCCATATTTTTCTAAAATATAGGGCATGTATTTGTTTTTTTTTTTTTTTTTTTGAATGTGCTTCTCTTGACAACCAATAAAAGGACCTTGCTAGTGGTAATTTATGAACTTGATTTCGTCATATGTTGAATTTGTGTTCTATGTACATCAAATTTGGTATGGGATGATCTTATTCAAGAAGAGGTTCTTTGAAGTAGTTTAATTATATGTAGACACTTATGGAGAAAAAGAGTGTACTTGGGGAGTCTATGTTTTGGGACCTATTTCAATTCTTTTATTTCCTTGTGTTGAGTCCTTAATGTTTGCAAGTACATGTGCGTACATGTACCTAGTCCCACATTGGCTATGTATTGGGTAGATCTTGGTGCTTATATAGGGATAGGGAACCAAAATAACACTTCCGACTAGTCTTAAGGGAAGGTTATTGTTGCAAATGATATCATAGCGAACTAGCCCATGGCCTATGTGGACTTGACGACTGTAGTATTAGACCCTTTTGGGGCTCGCCATGGATGATCATGGTGCTTGTGATTGTATTTGTGGTATCTATGATTGGATTTGAATGGATTGGTATCCTTAGCTTGGCGAGAATGTCGAGGCTAAAATGGAGGAGAGTATGGGAGGACTTAAGGGAGCGTATGTTTAGTCTCACATTGGCTAATACATTGGCTAAATCTTGGATACTTACATAGGGCCAAGGAACACAAATAATATCTCCGGACTAGCCTTTTTTAAGATGAGGTCTAGGATTATGACAATGTTCTTTTAGTTTTCAGATTTTCTGCTTATTTTCATTATTAGTAGATTTGCGTCTCTTATTGATAAAGCATCAAAGCGTTTGTTTATTGAGTGTTCTATATGGATTGAACTTTTGATGTCCTAAAAAGTTTGAGGGGAGACATTTAAGTATTAAAACAACATGTTAGTCCTACTAACAAGAAACCATGCTGATGGGCTTGATTGAGAAACATGATGTACAATGTGATCTAGGGAACCAGTGAGTAATTTTGTTTCATAATTTTGATCATTTAACTGAGCTTAGCAAAGAACACACTATATTTATGCTATGCTCGAGGTTTAACCAGCTTTCTTTAGGAAATGGATTTTAATATTAGGTCTAACGGAAACTCTAGCAGGACAATTTTGGATTTTGGCTTGGCCTTGTTTCAAATGCTGTAGCTATATATGACTTGTGTAATAGCAGTAATCTTGGGTTGTGACCTCTATAGGCCATGTGCAGTTACTGGTGCATCTTTGATGCCCCCTTGGAAGGAGTGATGCGATGCCTCTAGTTATCTTTTTATTCTTTTTATATTTCATTTCCAAAAATATGAAACTGAAACAGAAATTGCACTTTGTTCTTCCTTTAATTCATAAGATATTCTATGGACTAGTGGTATGGGAGTTGTGGTCTTTTTAGCCCAGGGGGCATTGAATTCACTCAACTTCTAAAAGTTAGTATGTTCCCTTTGATTTGTTCATTGAAGAGAACAATGTTTATGCTCCGTATATACTGGTTCTTGCTTAAATTCGTCATAAATATTGGTAAAAAAGAAGGCATCATAAGTGTAATAAGGGAGCACAAAACATTCCATCTGACTTTTTCTTTTTAAACTCTTTAATTTTGATGGGAAAAATGAACATCAAGCTTGTTATCTGAGTTTTGTTGGCCACGGTTTAAGAAAATGACTTGATCTTCTGATTGTTGTTTGGAAAATAGCCTCTTATTCCTTTTCATGTGTTTCTTTTCTTTTGCTAACAATGCCTTTACGAATCTGAGACATCATGAAGTAAAATTTGGTAATAATGTTAATGAAACTCAGGAGGCTAGGACTCCTAATGGGAGTTCTCTTCTGCAGTTTTAACTCGAAGTCAAGTCTCCGAAAGTTGTTATAATTTACCAAGTTGCTGCAGTTTTCTTGAAGAAGAATCTAGAGGTGAGAAAAAAGGGGATTCGACTTCTTCCCCATGATGTTGGGTCTACTTTTGACTAGGGTGTCTCAGTGATTTCCTTGTTTCTGGTCTGTATTGTATCTACTCATGTTCCCCATACTAATCCAAAAGACATGCTAGAGTGGAGGCGAGCAAACATAAGGAAAGCTAAGCTGAATACTCATTTTGTCTAAGTGATCAAAATGATCCCATAAAAACACGGTTCTTTGAGATGCTGGCATTTGTCTTTGGGCTTCCAACTACCAGGATTTAGATTCTCTTTGTATCGTAAATTGTTTATCCTCCTATAATTTTGTAGTGTGATTGGTAAGTTCCTTTTTAGATGGTTTCCGTTTCTTCTTAATTTTCAATGACTTTCTGTTCTCTTTTAAATTCCTTCTTCCAAAAAGCACGGTAGAAGATTGCACTCAACTTGTACTTTTATAGCATGGCTGTAAGATTCTGGTCTTTTGTACACATTTTTTTCATATTGGACTTTTCTTTGCACCTGACTTGACCAAACACATTGTGGAAACCAGAAAGATCAAGAAAACAGTGCCAGTGAAAAGATCCAAAAACCTCCGGAAGCTAAAAGGCATTTCTAGAGCCATCACAAACAGTGAAAAATATGACGAGAAGCTCTCCAAAAACAAAAACAAGATGGTCAGAGTCCAATCTGCTAAGTTGTTATATGACTAATGTAATCATACTTTTGCCTCTTCATACATCATATAAAACTATTGCATTACTATGTCAATGTCATTCTCACTTGGTTTACTTTCCTGGCATGTGCTTTGGTTTGTTTCGACCTTACATTTGTGGTTCTCATTGCCAGGTTGACTGCTTGTTGCAAGATATATTCCAGTGATGGCCATTTTATTAGGACAGAAGTTCAACGAAGTTTATGTCATTTGCCGAGACTTTTGGCAAAGAGAGCCTCTAGTCATAGCCACACGAAGTTTACCATTCTTCGTTGTTGCTAGTTTGATGGTAGTTCATATTATAACAAATATGTACTTAATTGTGGTGGAAAGTTTTGGGTGGCAATTTACTGCATAGCTATTCACAAATGGGTAATTATGAATATAGATCTAATCCAATCTGATTTTGCTGATTGTATTAGGCTAAGCTATGAATCCTATAGAATTTGGGTCCAATCATCTAAATAAGCTCTACATGAAATTTGTTGCATGAGTCTTGCAAATGGCAACACCGTGGCAATCTCGTCTATATACCTAGGTAAAGATTGCAAGAGGAACATCAAGGAAATGTTGAGGTAAGAATCACATGTATCGGTCCTGAGGCACGTGACCATCTGGAAGCTGAGTCAAAGTTTATCAGATGCTTGAGGAATTGTATATTGGGTAAATTATGTTTTTAATTTTTAAATTATATCATATTTTTTAAATAGTCTTTCAACTATAAAATCATAATTTTTGATCTTCAAAATTTTTCACCATTTTAATATTATCTTTCATTCTATTTTTGATATTTTTTTTCATCAAAAATTTTATTTTGACATTATCGGTGCATATGTAGTTGGTTTAATTTGAATAGGTGGCATTGGTACCGAGCTGAAAATAAGTTAGTTTAAAAAAAATGAAGGTACGGCATTTGTCCTCTTTCATCATTGCCGTCTATCTCTTCACCGTTCTATATCTCTTCATCGTCCTGTCTCTTGCACGGCTGCAATGGTAGGGAATAGGAAGTTGTTGCACCGTCGGAGGATGAGTAGGGGAGACAAGCAATATGGAAGTGAAGCAGAGAACAAATCTACCGTAGATGGGGATGAATCTATTTCAAGATCGAAAAATAAAATAAAATCTCTTCTTCGTCTCCATCTCTCCTCTTCCCCATCGCTTTTGAGAGAGCCATCAACCATGGCGTCGTCTCTCCCATGGCATCGGCACTATGACCCTCACCTGCTCTGCTCGATACCCTTGTCTGCTCGATGGACTTTGGGAGTCTTGAGATGCTGACCCTCACCTGCTCCTCTCCGATGTCGGCATTATGACCCGCCTCCTTCATGAGTGCATTGCCTACCAGCACGGTCTCGACGTCCGTCTCGAGTCTCTCCTCTCATATCGCCTCAACGTCGACCACCATATCCCTTCCCTCCATCGTTCCTCCCATTTGATTTTGTAGCATTTTTTCGAATTCGACGAGTCTTTGCTCTGACTTTGAAGTTATTTGCAAGGTCTGTCTATTTTTGTCCCCACTGCCATCGCCCCACCCCGCCCCTACTGTCACCTTCGTCATCACTGACAAGAAAGATTAGCAAGCGATTGCTGGCTTTCGTGATCGTGGGATCAGTCACTAGTTTTCATGTCGGAAATAGAGGGAGTCCTTTCAACTCTCTTTCGGGGTCTAGATTCTAAATATTTTGTCGGTAGGGTTCGTGGGTTATGTGGTGGTAGAGAGCGGTCCGTCATCGTTTAAGGACAGACGGTGGAGTTACCTTCGTCGAGCTCGCTGTCGTTATTAAAAATTTCTCTTTGGAAACCAAAATCACTGATGGGCTTGGAGTCGAACAGCGATCACCTATTGACGAGGGCGACGGGGATGGTGGGATACATGAACCCGAGTACTACGGGCTCCACCATTTGACGGTGAAGAGCGACGTCTACGGGTTTGGGGTGATGATGCTGAAGGTGTTGATGGAGAAAAGAGCGATCTTTAAGGATGGAAAGAGTGGGGATCGACAGGCATGGTGGACTATGAGGTGCCCAGGATCGTAGCGGGGAGTTAGCGTGGGTGTTGGATTCGCAGGGTCACCACCGGGGGCAAACGAAATAGAGGCGGTAGAGTTGGTGGCATTCACCGTGGTGCACTGTGTGAGCCTCGAGAGAAAGGATCGGCCCTTCATGGCCGACATCGTCACCAACCTAGAGAGATTTCTTACGCTCTGTGAGGACAGCCATGGCAGCATCTTCAGCACCAGCATCTCTCTTGCCTCCGTCGATTGAATATAATTTACCTAAAAAACAAATTCAATCCCTCCTCGCGTATAAGTATGCCGGTGCCAACTATTCAAAAAATTGCCACATAAGTACCGGTTCAACGAGAAACAACTAAACCGGTGAGAGAAAATTCTCAGAAACCAGTCGAAGGGCAACATTAAGATGGTTCGAAAAGATCAGGGACCAAAAGTTACGATTTTATAGTTTATGGATCATTTAAAAAAATACAATATAGTTTAGGGACTAAAAACATAATTTATCTTTATATTTTTATCCACTAACCCATGATTACTGTTAATCTAAGGACATGTAATCTTTCATTGTTAGCTTTGAAATAACCACGTATGCCTGGAGCCATATGATTCAAGGCAGAGATGCAAGTCTTCTCTTTTAGTTCTCTCGTGCCTTCTTTTGTTGAGAAATGGATTACAAAGGGAACTAAAAGAAAGAGGGAGACCTAAAAATTTTCCGGTGATCAAGCCACTTGATCTTGGATATGACCAATTTGGGCTTGGTTTGGATAAGAATCATCTCAAAGACTGACTCAGCGACCACTAGAGTTGATGCAACGGTAAAAAAATCACAATAATTTTTATATCATCACAATCAGCTAAAGGCCGTAAAACCCACGCCGGTGGGATGATAAGAAAATCACTGGTGGGAATAGTCCTCTCCTCTCTTTGAGCAGTTTGAATGAGGTCATGGTCCAAGCGTACGTTCTAGATTACCCATTTATTTTAAGTGTCTGCGGGTAGCCCAGCATTTCCGCTGATGAATAATAGGAGGAAATAGTAGTTTGACAACTTGATGTGAGATTTGGCCCGGCTATGTTTGTCCAAAGCAACACCCATTTACCTAAAACCAGCCATCCTTCCATGCATATTTTTAGTTAGTTTCATCACCATGAGATAATTAAGTTTTCATCAGCACTTAGCCTCTGAGATGCCCAGTTTGGGGTATTTGATTTGTGGGTAGCATTGACAAAGTTGGATTATATTGTTAACTCCACATGTTGTGGAAATATGAAGATATCAAACATAACCATATTGTTATTTTCCAAACATTAAATGTAGTTGATTCATGATGATGTGGCTAATCCCTTGTTGCAGTATTGTTCTTGTCAACATCTCTATAGTTTCTGTCAGCATCAAACTTAAAATTGTTTAGGAGTTGTGATAAACAAACATTAAATGTAGTTGATTCATGATGATGTGGCTAATCCCTGGATGCAGTATTGTTCTTGTCAACATCTCTATAGTTTCTGTCAACATCAAACTTAAAATTGTTTAGGAGTTGTGATAAACAAACATTAGTTTGATAACACTTTGATTACTTTACGGCTTTAATACGAGAGGCTTAATGGCCGACAAGGACGGCTGCAACGACACGGAGGCCTGTAGCCAAACTCCCACCGGCTCTTATGTGAAAGCGACTTCGTTTGAAAAGCGTTAGGTTGCTTTCTAGATGATGGTTGCATCAGCCTCTTACTTTGATGCGATTGCCTCCTGGGAAATGACTTCGATCTTCTTAAATTTTTGGCAGATTAAAAGGAAGTAACAAACAAAACCTTGCTACCAGAAGAGATTCTTTTCTTTTCCTTTTACCCTTCTTTTGTTTTTATACAAAGATAAGAGAAATTCTTTGTGCACCACGGGCCATTTTAAAAAATCCAATACGGAGTTCACCGCCTCATCCGATTAGTCCACATAGTTATTATTTTTTAATATATATTTAATACTTACAGATCTATTTTTTCATTTAAAAATTTTGTATGACGAAAATATCCTGTTATTTAAAAAAATTATAACATCCTATGGCATAATATAGTTCAGGATGACATAATATGATCTAAAATATCATAATATGAGAGAGATATTTTTGTCCAACTACTTTTCCATACGTATTTAATATCTGCATGTCGATTTTTTCGTTTAAAAATTTTGAGTGACGAAAATGTTCATATTTTTTAGAAAAAATTATGATATCTTGTGTATAATATGGACGCAGGATGTCATAATATCGACATAAAATGTTATAATTTTTCTAAAGGATAGGAATATTTTCGTTATACAAAATTTTTAAACAAAAAAATTGATCTATAAATATTAAATGTGCGTTGGAAAGTGATGACTATGTGGATTAATCGGATGAAATGATGTACTCCATGTCGGATTTTCTACATTACCCGTGGTGCACAAAGAATTTTGCATAAAGATAATGCTCGGAAAGCATGATGAAGCTTTACATGTGATGCAACTACGGGAGACAGTAAGTATAGAAGATTTTTTGCATAATGACAGCATTAGACTTTTCAATGCATGGTTTTTACTATCACATATTATTCATCTCAAAAATTCTTTGCATTCCAATAAAAACATGTTAAAAACTGTTTGCTTTGAAGGAATACTTAAACCTATTGAGGATCACCTACCAAAGATTTTTACTTCAAAAGAAAAAAAAGGGTTTTACCGAGTTGAATTTCCTGTTTCATATGTAGATGATCCGGTAGAAGTTTTTATTTATCATATACAAAGAATTAAGATGACCATTATGGTTACTATCGAAGAGGCAACTCACCATTAGATAGATTCTTTCTAAGAGATATGCCCAATGTATTTGATAAAATCATACCAGATGTAGATCCAGGATCATAGTCTCGACTACTCGCATGAGTAAAATCCACAACGGATATCTAAGACTAACAACTTTGATCCGAAAATTGATTAGTGAAATTTTTTTCCCATGAAATGATTAAAACGTGGTCCAACGATCTAAAGAATCAGACCTAATAAACTTACATATTCCGACTAATAGTCTATAAATTTAACCTCCATATAAAAGAGATGCGAAAGATCCTGAAGCAAGCTAAATTGGAAGAGAACCAGAAGAAGAACACTTTGCTTTCCCACATCTTCTCTCTCTTTTATCTTTATTATTTTTAAAATTTTAATTAATTTAAATATCAAAAGTTTTTTATCGAAATATCTCTAACGAACATAAATTTTTTTTATAATTTTTTTTAACGTTAGCCACGTCAGTATTTTTTCGGAGTCCTGCGGCAAGTATTGCATTCCTTAAAAACAAAGGGATTCGATTAAAATGTGGTGTGGGGAGGAACACAGAGGAACACCCAAATATATTTTATATGAAGAAATTATATCCTATCAGATACATCATGTCAAGGGTATGTACCATACAATAGTCCCTGATGATAATCCCAGATGGGGGGCGGGCGGTGGTGGGGTGGGGTGGGGCACAAAAAATCTGAAACGAGTCGCATAATGAGTGGAGTTCAATTAGACATGTGGTCCATCTCGATGTATGATGTGGTCCTTCTACGTTGTACGATACAATTTCATTTGGATCTCAAGAAAATATTCTCACGCTCCTCATCATACTCGGTTCCTAGATCGGACGGTCATTGTCATCCGAGCATCAGAATATTCACGGGCGTGATACTGATGGTACACCACACGGGAACACAAGCCCAATGGAAACGTAGTTCCTCCGAATGGTGGACGGCCTTCTACGTCCCATCACCGTATGAACCTGTCCACTTAGTGGACCCCAAGGTGTCTCTGGTATCTTCCAATCCAATCTTCTCGTACCCGAAAATGACTCCATCCTTTTTACCAAAAAAAAAAGACTCCATCTGCGCCCCGACTGCCACTTGATTCGGATCGGACGATTGATCTAGTTTTCTTTCCTTGGGCCGTCGAGCGTGTGGAAGTCTTTCGGTCACACTTCTTGTTTGCTGCTACGGTCACCGCGTGTGAGAATAGCCGATCGTTGGAGAAAAGAAGGGGTAAATTACAACATAGCCTCGGTGGTTTCGATTAAAAAAAACGAAGAAAACTTTATCTTAAGCCTTTATATTAAGATTCCGCTTGTACGGTGTGGCGGCATTTTGCGCATGTGAGAATTGGGATGACAGAGGAGGAGGCATGGATGGTTAGGATTATGGGAATTTTTTTTCTTATTTTTTATAATTTTTATTTTTTTTATCTATTTTTATTTTTTTTGCCTATTGATGTATCTTACCAACTGATGTTGCTGTTAGGCCTTGAGGATTCCAATGCATGCCTTCTATTTTTAATGTGTATTTGAATGAAAATGTTTTAAATATCGGATGCACTTCTTCTTCTATGGATTATCTGAAGAATTAAAAGAGGTGGACTTATTATTAATCAAATTATTTATCCATATGAGAAACGGAGATGTGTAGAAGGAATGGTCCAAAATAAGGCTTTGATTATGAGAAATAGCAATAATTATCTTATAATCTCTTATATAAATTGTTTGATGTGGCCAACACTTTGAATAAATTCATCCACCAACCAATAGATATGCTATCTTTTTCTTGAAAAAAAATAACTAATCATTTTCATCAACAAATAAAAAAAATAATATATATATAGAGAGACAGAGAGAGAAGAAAATTAATGAAAAATATCAAGTAATATATATATATATATATATATATATATATATATATATATATATATATATATATATATATATATATATATATATATATATATATATATATATGTCTGTGGTGTAAAGAGACAATAAAATGTCAACATGATACTCATAAATCATATAAAAATAAAAATAAGTAAAAGAGAAATAAAATATTATTTTTTACAATTCCATCAAAATGCAGAAAGGGAAAGATTAAAGTAGAACCAACTTTTAATTAGTCATCTGAAGAAAAATAAATCATTTGATCGCTATCCTGTGAACTTGATTGTACGATCATCAAGCAATCTAATATTTCTTATAGGGACCAACATGTAACTAGAGAATAATATAAATCTCACATTGATCTAAATATTCTAGTTCACAAGATTAAATAATTTCTTATTTCTTTTATCTGCAAGCAGAGATATAAACATACATTAGTGCTTGACATATTAGTAGTGTTTATATAGAGAAAAAAAGTTCTTGCATATCAACTAGATAGCAAATATTTAGGGCATTCGTACACGTGTTAATAATTGAAATATTGGTAGTGCTTATATAGAGAAAAAAAGCCCTTGCACAGTAACTGGATAGAAGTTTTAAATACGTTCAATTTTATAACTATGTTAAAATAGGTACGAAAGATCCTGATTCAGTGCATGGATGTTCATTCAAAACGGGATGCACATTTAATAGAACATCTAGAAATATCAAGTAGTTGTATGGAAATTCCCGTACAAGAGGATATAAATTTTTTCTCAAGGCCACTAATTAGGCCTTCTCATGTAAAAATTCAATTTGAGTGTTATATTTTAGGTAAATAATGAGAAATATTCAATTAAATTTAAATTTAAAAATAGCTACATATGTAATTTGAGTAAAAAATTTTTTCATTTGAAACTAACTTAAAAGCAACTATCCAAATAGAATAAAATGACTCAATTACCTTGCAATTATAAAACAACATTACATTATTATAAAATAATAATACACTATTATAAAAAATATTTACCATTACAAACAGTACTGTACTATTATAAAGTTATACTACACTATTATAAAGCAATACTACATTGTTGTAAAGTAATACTATACTACGATAATGTAATACTACTTTATTATAAAGGAGTACTGCACTAATATAATATAATAAATTAATACTAATTATTATAAAAAATACTAAACTAATATAATGTAATACTGACTTATTGTAAAGGAATACTACACTAATATAATACAATAAAAATATACTGTATTTTATAAAGAAATACTATACTAATATAATATTATACTGCCTTATTGTAAAGAAATACTGTACTATGATAATGTAATACTATAATATTTTAAAAAATATAAGAGTATAAAGATAATTTCAGTCAAAAATGGATAGTTACTTTTAATTAATGTTTAAAATGAGCAGCAATTTTTATATAAAACTTATCTGAGGAGCTGTTTTTAAGTTGAAAATAAAATTAAAATTTTATTTTTAATTTATTATTATATTTTTTAATATAATTTTAATATATATATATATATTATATATTATCATGTTCGTATATAGGGGTGGAAATAGGCCAGGCCAGGCCAGGCTTTGGCTTAAACAGGTCAGGCCAGGCCAGGCTTTGGCTTAAACAGGCCAGACCTGTATTGTAAAATACTAGCCTGAGCCTGACCTGTTGGACTGGTTCAGGCTTAAAATGAGGTTCGGCCTGGCCTGTTTTATAAAATAAAAAAGTCTGGCCTAGCCTGAAAGCTTATTTAAAAGTAGGGATGGAAATAGGCCAGGTCAGGCCAGGTTTTGGCTTAAATAGGCCAGGCCTGTATTGTAAATACTAGCCTGAGCCTGGCTTGTTGGACTGGTTCAGGCTTATAATGAGGCTCGATCTGACTTATTTTATAAAACACAATGAAAAACATCCATGACAATTGACAAATCCCATATGTTTCATAACAAGTCACAACTATAAATTAAAAAAATAGAGGTCTACAAATTAAAAAAAACAATAGCAGGTTCTATCAAACCATCACAAGTCTCAATGTCAAATTAAAAATCAAAAATAAAACCTTCAAATAGGTAGGTTCCATCAGACCATTAAAAGTCATAACAAAATAAAAAATAAAAATAAAACCTCCCAACAAAATCCAATATTTTTCATCACAGCTCCAAATTAAAAAATAGAAGTAAAACTCCTAACAAGTAGGAAGTAGTACAGCAAGCAACAAGTAGCAAGAGCAAAGTATCAAATCCTCAAGGTGATCTCTTCTTGTTCAGACTCCTTCAAAATAACAAATCAATTTATGTTATCAAACCATAAAATAGTCTGATAATAATTAATTTAACAAATATTAAAAAATGATCATTTCAATATCTAAAATTTATACCTTTTGCTTTTTCTTCAAACCATATTTATTGCGGAGCCAATCCCCACCACAAATGAGTGCTTCAACAGATTCTTCATTCAATTTAGTACGATATTCATCTATAATTCTTCCTCCAGCACTAAATGTGGACTCTGATGCCACTGTTGAGATTGAAATAGCTAGTATATCAGCTGTCATTTTTGATAAGATCTTATATTTCAAGCTGTTGTTCCTCCACCACTCCAAAGCACTAAAGGAAGAGTTAAAACTACTATCAGAAATATAAACACCCTCCTCAAGATAAGATTCTAACTCTGATTTCAGTGGGGGAACTGCTTCCTTTTCACGCATAATGCTCATAATTTGATCAAATCCAGTGGTAAATGAAGGTTTAGATACAGCAATAGATAAGGAGTTGCCGCCACCGGTATTTACTTCACAAGAGGATGCTTTTTCCTACTCAAATTCACATACTCATCATATAATACTTGTAATGCCATGCGCACTTTGTTCACATTCTTTTCAGCCTCAGTTTCTGGTTTATATATGAAGGAAAAACATATATCAACAACATGAAATTTGCACCTAGGATCTAAGACACTAGCAATAGCCATCAAAAGGTTACATTCCCCCCAATATTTATCAAATTTTCCTTTATTGGCTTTGCCATTTCTTTCATAAAGAAGTCCCAATCCCTTGCTGCAGCATCAATTACCTCTTTCGCCCTGTAAACCTCAACAAGATACAAATTAGCAGTAGGATATTCACTGCTGAGATGACATGAGTAGCTAGACTAAAAACTTCTAAAAGTTGGCAAACCTTCTCAACCTTTTCCCAATCCTTAGGTGAGGGTGCATAATCATAATGTGGCTCTCTTTCCTTATAAGCTGGAAATGCAATTTTGAATTTTAAAACAGAAGATAACATCTCAAATGTGGAATTCCATCTTGTCGGACAATCAATAATTAACTTTCTTTCTTTTAATCGCTTTTGTTCAACAACATCACAAAAAGCCTTCAACCTTGAATCAGAGTGATTAATATACTTCACACTCTCACGAATGTTGTGAATGACATTTTTAATCTTACCAAGGCCATCCTGCACCAACAAATTTAGTATGTGTGCACAGCATCTGACATGAAACAACTCTCCATCAAGAACTAACTTGTTGCACAGTGATAAGTTTTCCTTGAGATTTCTTATGCATGAGTCATTATAAGATACATTATCAACAGAAACTGAAAACACTTTATTTTCAATCCTCCATGCTTTCAAACACTTAAAAATTGCATCAGCCACATCAACTCCGCGCCTTGGAGCAGGAACTTTCACAAAACTCAAAACTCTCTTTTGAAGACTCCATCCCCCATCAATAAAATGGTCAGTAATAACCATGTATTCAGCTACTTGGTGACTTGATTTTCACATATCTGTAGTTATACTAATTTTGTTCACACTCTTCAACAAAGCCTTCAATTTTTTTTTCTCAGCCTCATAGATTGTTAAACAATCAGCCCTTGCTGTTTTACGAAAAATTTTCTGAAACTCAGGATTTGCATATTGGAAACCCCACATCCAAATCTCATCCTCAACAATACTAAAAGGATGCTCATGTACCATTATAGCAGAAGCAATAATTTCTCTCATTTTTTCATTAGAATACTTAGCACCAGGAGTAACAAAAGGAATAATACGTGAATTGGAAGGATGAAATGGAATGGTGGTTTGCTTCTTTTGCCGAGCCATGTGCAACCTCTTTTGCAAGCAACTCTGGGAATGCCTTTTAAGATGGCTTGTGCTAGCCCCCTTCCCACCAGTAGCTAGTTTTTCTTTACAATAGTTGCATACGGCTTTCTTTCCACCTCCAACGACATCAATTTGATGAAAGTCATTCCAAACAACTGATGTTTTTCGCCTTTTCTTATTAGTAATACAATCCTTATCTCTTGGCCCTTCATGTTTTGGGAGAGAACCTAATTGATCACTGTCATTGCCAGGTCTGTCATCATCTTGAAGCATACTTAAATCTATTGGTCTACTTTGAGTGGCCTCATGAGATTCATTTAAAGGAATAGAAGTAGGAGTAGATGAAATTATTTCATTGCTTTGAAATGGAGAAGCCATTAGATAGACCTATAACATACAAACCAAGAAAGTATATATTAACATACTGTACACAGGTTGGTAAGTGGTAACCACGCAGCAAGAGAATATGAACGAACAAGGAAGGAACCATATCCTATACTTGTGGTGGTCTCTGGAAGGGTAAAAGACTGATGAGTGATGACAGGGTAAAAGATTCAGGGAAGGACGGAAGGTTAAAAGACTTAAGGAGTCAAGGAAGGATAAAAGTCTAAAAGATTCTTCCATCTTCTTGATTTCGAAAGGACTAAGATAATTGGATATTGATGGGTAAGATAAATAAATAATTAATTATATATATTAATAAAATAATATTTTTATTAAATTATATATATATATATAATTTATACAGATCAGTCTGCAGGCTTTCAGATCAGATTTTAAAATTTTAGATCTGATTTATTTATTTAAATAAATTTTTTAAAAAATTATATCTGACTAATTTAGATAAATAAATTAGATCAGATTAGATCGATAGTAGATCAGGTCGTAGACCCTGACAGACCGTCTGATCTATTTTTATTCCTATTCGTATATGAAACTAACCCCAGCGTGTACACGGTAGAGACGCCACAACAAGCACGGAGTTGTCCCCCCATTTCGGGGAAGGTTTGCTCGTGCTGGCAGATAAGATTTGACCCCTTAATAGCCAAACCCACTATAATTGGAGAAAGATTGCCATGGCGGTGTCCGGATACCAACTGTAGCGCCTAAAATAAACGGGCACAACCACAATATTCCATCCCGTTTCGGCGCATGCGAATCAAGGGGAGCCGTGCAAGCAGGTGATGATCTCACGTGTCAACATCACCTCGCATGAACCGTAACCTGCCCCCACTCTTTTCCTATTCTTTCGCGGGCGATGATGACAGCGCCGAGTCGCCCCTCTCGCGCATACAAATTCCTATGCGGAAGTCGACCATTCGCACTCCCATTATTTTTTCAGCTTAGCAGGGACGGACGTTATAACGGTCATAATCCCTACCAAGTTACCACCAGAAGATCAATGCGTGTCCATGTGAGGCGACGGTTTAGCTAAATTGTAAGACCATAAACAGCATGATGATTTATTTTACATATACTTTAAATTTATGATCCAATATTATCCTAAAGAATACTAGTATTTATGTATGAATATTCATTAAGAAATTGGATGAACTAACAATAAAATATTCAAAGACAAGAAGAAGATAAAAAAATATTAATTTAATTGACAAGTAAATTTAATAAAAATAATTAATTATTGAGCAAAAATTAAATAGTAAATGATGAATAAATAATTTAATAAAAATATTTAAGTTAAAAAAAATTAAGAAAACATCAAAATACCATTTTTTCAATAAAATAGCTCCTCTTTTATTTTTAATTGAAAGACAATACCTTTCAAATTTCAAACTTCTTTATTCATGTAGCCTGATAATACTATTTATATCATTTGTTATTCATTAGTATAGAATACGTTTGATTACATTTTTTGATTATTAATTTTTAAAAAATATTTTTATTTTTTTATTTTTATTATTAAATAAAAATAAAAAATAAAAAATATGTTTAGTAACTATATTACTATAAAGCCAAAAGTAATGTTTTAGAACAGCGGGTGAAGAGTTAGATGAAGAAAAAGGATTGGAGAAGGGAGGGAGAAGAGGATGGAGAGGTGCAAAGCTCGACGAAGGAGAATGATTCAGTTTTTTACTTTTTGATTTGACGTTTTAGATATAAGGAACAGAAAAATAAATTTTAAAAAATAAAAAAAATTATTTTATATATAAAATAATTATTTTGATTTTGATTTTTTATTTTTTGTGATGTTGTCAAACATTATTTTTTAATTTTTATTTTTTAAAAGTTAAAAAATAAAAAAAAAATTTAATAACTAACTAGATGCATCTATAATGATCGATAATGATTTTTGCATGCAATAATAGCTAACATATTATTTTTAATAAATAAAAATTTTAAAGAAAAAGCACATCAAGTTATATTCTTCTTAAGGGCAAATAACGGTCTAATATTTCCCGTTAAAACATCTAACGTCAACGAAAAAAGGGGAGCAGACCCATTGACGCATAAAAAATTATATGCGCCTTTTTTATGATAGCTCCTCATCGTCCCCTCCAACTTCTCTTGCTCATACTATTTAAACCCCAAATCCCTCATCGTTGCGGTCCAAGCACCGGCTCCCCTTTGTCTTTCTTGGTGGAGCCGAGACTAATAGCAATGGGGGGGAACGCTGGAGCCCTAAGCCTAACGAATCGTATCTGGGTGAACGGGGTGCCGGCGGAGGCGAGCCTGGCCGCCGACGGCACGCTCCGTTGGAGGACCGGCGCCGGCGACGAGAGGTGCCTGGCCGTGGAATCGGATGTCCTGGGACTCGAGGCCGAGGGGCAGAGGATTACGCTCAGGGCCTTCGTGCGATCGTATAGAGAGGTTTCTTGCGGCGGTGGGAGCTTCGGGAAGAGGACGAGGAGAGACTACGTTCTGCAGCTGCCGACCGAGGAGGCCGCGTCTCAATGGAGCCAGCGGCTGAGGGATTGCATCAAGTCCCTTGGTAAGACGCAAGGATTATTCCTTTTTCTTGAGTTTTTCTTCCTGGATCACAAAAAGAAATCCTTTTTGTTTTAATATTTTGTCTTTTTGTTCCATTTTTTTCAGACAGATAGCTTAATTTATAGAAACGAAGATATAATTGCTTCGATTCTCTTGAGAGTTTTTGTCCTTCTTATCACTAAGAATTTTTCTTTCTGGTGCCTTTATGCAAAAAAAGAAAAAAAAATCTTTTTTGTTCCGTCTCTGATTTTTCTGTTGAATTTTTGGGGACGACTATATTTATCTATACTAAGTTATCATTTTGGAACCTTTTTTTTCCAAAGAGGCTTCTTCTTCTTCCTTTCTTCTTCTGTTTTTTGTGCGATTGTCATTTTTTTTAAAATTATTTTGTTTATAGACGTCCATAAGATCTGCTGGTAGTTTGTGCTCCTTATAAAATTGTTGGAGGCGATTTTTTTTTAAAAAAATTGTATGACTGATAGTTTCTGGTTAGACTGATTCTGGAGCGTATGTGCTCTTTCTAAAGATGAAGTTGTGTTTTCTTGCTTTGTGAGTGCACAAATTAAACGAGATCAGACATAAGATCTGCTGGTAGTTTGTGCTCCTTATAAAATTGTTGGAGGTGATTTTTTCAAAAAAAAATTGTATGACTGATAGTTTCTGGTTAGACTGATTCTGGAGCGTATGTGCTCTTTCTAAAGATGAAGTTGTGTTTTCTTGCTTTGTGAGTGCAGAAATTAAACGAGATCAGATTCATGCTCGTGTTGTAGAAGTTTTAAGAAATCATCTTTCATTCTAATACTATTGTAGTCAAAAACAAATGGGAAAGTTTATCCCTTTTTTACCACGGGCATATCATTGTGATTTATATTTCATCAGTAGCTCCAATTCCAATTTAAAGTACTATGATTTTTTTCTTATTATATACTAGTTAGAAGTAAACTAGAAACATTCTTGTATTATTTTTGACTACCTTGCAGAAAGAGATTCATATCTTCTTTCAAAATAGGTCGTCCGAAGAGGTTATTTATTCTTGTAAACCCCTTTGGTGGAAAGAAAAGTGGGCGCAAGATCTTCCACAGAGAAGTCATGCCCCTTCTTGTAGCCGCTGATATTCTTTATACAATGCAAGGTTGGTGAATTTCCAAATCTCTCTCTCTCTCCTCTCTCTCTCCTCACCCCTCCCCCATTCTCTCGCACTCTCGCTCGCTTTCTCTTGCTTACTATTATTACTAACTTATGAAGCTCTGCTCTTGTTTCAGAGACAAAGTATCAGCTTCATGCTCAAGAAATTGCCTATTCGCTGGATCTTCTAAAATATGATGGAATTGTATGTGTTAGTGGCGACGGTGTTCTTGTGGAGGTTAGTAATTGCATGTTGAACATGAAACATGTGGAAGTTTATTTGGTACCTGGTTCATTTAACTTTGAACCTCAGCTGTGAGCATGTCATGGATTTTGCAAAATTTTTGTGACCTTTTTGAGTTTTCTGTTGATCGGGTGGCAGAACCTAACCTCTGTAGGTTTTATGGGCTATTTTCTAAGGATTAATTGTCAAAGTTGTTATACTTGTACATCATTAACTTCAAGTTTAAATTTTATGTGGCAACAATCTTCTGATATAAATCATCCAAGGCCTATCTCTAATTTCATGGTGTTGTTCCATAACTTATACATTTTAGTGCTATCTGTATGACTATTAGTGGGCAGAGTTGTGGTTCCCAATTGCTGATTCAGCTGCTTTCTTTTCTTCTTCTTCCACCATGCATATTCTTAATCATCGTCCATTTTTGAATAGGTAGTCAATGGCTTGCTGCAAAGAGAAGACTGGGATGCTGCAATCAAAGTGCCTCTTGGGATAATTCCAGCAGGTATGTTTTGTTGGCATATCTTGAACTGTTAGACTGTTGTTCTTCCTTATTGATATGCTTTTTGAAACTATTGACATCAAACAAATCATGATTTCATGGAGTTAAGTCCAATAAGAAAAATAGATGCTGATGTTGCTATAAATTCAATGCTTGAAGTAATGCATATTCAAACCAGGCTATGCCCAGGCTTGTGTTCCCTGGTTAGCTGTTCCGTCGGGATTTCACTGAACTAGGAGCAAACAAGTGAGGGATTATCTCTGTTGGTTTTGGTTGGTCTCGATCTCTAGACTTACTTCCCAATGTCATTGTGGCCTACCAGATCTTGACCTGATTAACAAAATTTTGACCCTTCTGGGCTGGTCCTTTACTTAAATTCAGTTCATCCAGAAACTTAAATGATCGGGGCAGTTGTGTTTTATGCTGAAATTGCCTGTTGATTTTTGATTTGACCTTTCACTTCCTCACATATATTTATGCCTTACAAAGTATTGTAAAATGGATGAAGGGTTATAGATTCAGGTCCTATATCTTAATTATATAGGTAAGGTAGGCAACATCTGGCTGGAAAACTTGGAATAATTTATTAGACATATCTAAGGGAGTATTGGTGATTTACTAATCATTGGTATGGTACTGCAACTTGTTTGGTATCAATAGCACGACCAATATGTTCATGAACATCTGGTTTATCTTGGTCTTTCCCTGTAGAACCGATGTGCTAGACACTTCCATTATTAATGGAGCAATGTGATGGAGTAATGGGTTTGTTTCCATGATGCTTCGTGTCACAATTAGTTGACACTTTCCTTTTATCATATTAAGGGGAAGCCTTTAGTTCCTTGTGCAATATGAATTCAGATGCACATATTTACTTAAATTCTGTACAGATGGCAGATTTTGTATACAAAGTTGCAGATTTTTTATTTCTATAAAAAAAGAAAAGGCAAAAATAGACAGTAGTTCTGATATGTCAAAGTAAACAGAAGTACTTAGACTTGCTCTAGGAAATATTTTCTGGATACTACCATGCTTATAATTATTAAAGCTATTAAGTGTATATTTTAGATTGGTTTCATAAATAATAATATGAATCTTAACCTTCTGTTTCTTGTTAATCATATTGTTGTCATTTTAACCACTTGTATGATTCGAACTCCTAAAGGCTGAAGAAATAGTGTTCATAATAATTGTATTTTCTATGTGCAATTTGATTAATGATGTAGAACATCTAATGCAGGCACAGGGAATGGCATGGCAAAATCACTTCTGGATTCAGTTGGCGATTTGTACTCCATTTCCAATGCTACATTTGCTGTTATCAGAGGTTGTCTTTTGTGTTATGTTTGGTTCATCTAAGTGCCAAGCATTGGAAAGTGCTGTCATTTTTATGTGTAATTAAATGAAAATACATTCACTAGCAATTTTCTTCCAACCTTGCAGGCCACAAACGTGCGCTTGACGTTACTACCATTTTGCAAGGAGAGAAGAAGTTCTTCAGTGTCTTGATGCTTACTTGGGGTATGCAAAAAAAAAAAAAAAAAAAACCCTGTGGAGGCAATTTTTCTTTTTCAAATCAGATTATTATGACTTAAGATTTTCTTCAGAACTAGTCAAACGGTTTCAGCTTTTTTCTTTTTTAAGAAACAAAGCTAAACTTTGGTATGTGCATATCTATATGTCAGTTAATGGTTACCTGCAGGTTTGGTGGCTGATATTGACATCGAGTCCGAGAAGTATAGGTGGATGGGAAGTGCTCGTTTGGACTTTTATGTATGTACATCCATTGTTTTGACATTTTCACTTAATATTATTTTTATATCTGCTTGTTTGGACTTTTATGTATGTACATCAATTCTTTTGAGATTTTCACTTAATATTATTTTTATATCTCTTAAATTATGATATAACCTATGTAGTTAGGTCAATGTTGTTTAGAATGTCATGTGGCTTTGTTGTTCAAGAAATGAGATGATGCTGGTTTTGCTGAACTCATGTAATTCTGAAGATTTTAAATGATTTAATTCATCTGCCATCACATGTATTAATTGGCTAGCTTCCTACTTAACCCTCTTTGTCAGTATCATTAATGTTTTCTTATGTTTTATTTCTTACGTGCTTGTAGTCTCTTCTGCGAATAATGAACTTGCGAAGATACAATGGACATGTTCAATTTGTGCCTGCACCTGGATATGAATCATATGGAGAACCACTAAAGCAGAATGGCAGCTACATGGGCAACACTGCACTGTCTGAACAAGGCCAAGCAAACAATGCTAAAGTTAAATCATGTGGTTACCCAGGCCCAGTTGCTTCCTTCGATGGTTTGGAATGGAGGTCAATTGATGGCCCTTTTGTTTCAGTTTGGATTAACAATGTGCCTTGGGCTGGTGAAGATATTATGCCAGCTCCTGAAGCTAAGGTAGTTACTTTCTTGTTATAGTAATATCCTTTTCTGTATTTTATTTTTGTCCTCATTACAGTATGAAATAATATTGTATTATTGGCTGTCAATCACATGAGGTGTTTGAGTCATGAACATGCATAAATTCTTTTGTAGTGTGAGACATAATCTTGATAACATCCTAAACGTTGTATTTCTGCATGTGGCACTGCATTTATGACAGGCAATGAAAGAAGATGATTAATACCTTTCTTTTATTCTTTCAATAATCCATGTATCTCAAACATATGTGGATTTTTTTATGCACGGGACGGTTCATTGATTTTATCTCATAAAAGATGCGACATATCTTGAAATGCTACTCCTTTTTCTGTGAAAATATTGGATTTGCCTTCTACTTGATGCTACTTGATGTTTGTTTCATGTCTCTTGTTCTCACTTGAACAACTCATCATAACACCCTTAATGATTGTGTTGCAGTTCTCAGATGGCTGCTTGGATGCAGTCATAATCAAGGATTGCCCAAAATCAGCCCTTCTAGCATTGGTATTAAAAATGAGTGACGGAAGTTACGTCAAATCACCATATGTCATGTATCTCAAGGTGTGTACAGTTCCCTTGACCTTTTAATGGCTAAGTCATGAATTGCAGTTTTGCGCAGCTTGCATCTTTTTTATTAAGTTTTTAGAAAATGTTTCTTTTTTAAATTCCTTGGATGTGATAAAAGTTCTCCTCAAGAATGTTTTGGATTTATGCATAGATCAGGCTATTAACGCTAATTTATGCATTACTGATGGATGGAAAAACTTGGAGAGGGAGGGAGGAAAAAAAAAGGGACCATGGTTTTGTTTGACCTGGTGACAGCATATGGCAATCAAAAGTGTTTATATTTTGGATGTTTAAGGTATATCTCAGGGGATAGAAATATCGCCAAAGATGTCCATGATGGCTAAGAGTCACAGTAATGTCAGTTTTGAAGAAATATGTGGCTCTCTATTTGTGTTCTCCCACCTGATACTTGCTCATAAGCCATTCTCTGAACTCTCTTCTCTGTATCGGGAGAACCGGCGAGGATGTCTTATTGTTGATAGTGCTAATTAACTGTTAGAGGCTTACATTAATATGATGATGTTAAAAACACAAGGGAAAATTTTACTAGTAAAATTATAAGATTTACTCAAGTCGATGCGGCCAATTGTTTCATGCAAATGTTTCATAAGTCATGCTCATTTGATCTGAGCGGTTGTTCCAGTAGTCATACCTCCTCAGAACTTGTATCATGCCCATAAAAGTTGAGAAACCATTCTCCAGTTCTAAGTGTTTTCTTCATGTGTTTCGCAGGTGAAGGCATTCCGGTTAAACCCTGGTCAGCGTGTTGGCAATCCCACCAAGGGTGGTATCGTTGACTCTGATGGAGAGGTTATCGCTAGGGGAGACCGAGTCAATGATGGCATTCATCGGGAGAATCTAATGTCCTATGGGCCTCTCATTCAAATGACGGTCGACCAGGGTTTAGCAACTATATTCTCACCTAGATGAATTGTTTTTCTTACCCCGCATCAGCTCTCTTTTTGTCTATTTCATTGTCAGCTGTGTAGAGCTATGTACATATACATCTTAAATAAGCAAGGAAAAAGAAATTTATGACAGTTTGAGGTGTCTTTTGGTATCGTATTCATTTTTTTGTTTTAAAAATATTTTTAACTTTTAACAATATAAAATGTTTGATATAGTTAATTATTTTTAAAAAAAAATATGTCGGTGATGATGGACTTAGTGGTAGCTGTAATGAGATACAATCATAATGCGATGGTAGATAAGGTGGCGGTATGGAGGATGTGGCAGTGATTGCAGCGATAATACGATGGAGGCGAGTTGATAGTGTTGATGGTGGCAATGGCATGAATAATAGTTATGATGATGATGATGGTAGTGGTGGTGAAGATGCTAACAATATGTAGAGGCAATGGTTATGGCAATGATAATAGTAATGGTGATAATAGTAATGGGATAGCGATGATAATAGTGGTAAAGGTACCAACAGTATAGTAGTGACAAATAATGAGGATGTAGTATAGTAGTGGTGGTGACAATGAGGGTGGTAAGAATATAATAATTATAGCGACGTTAGCAATGGTGGCTAAGGTGGATAGTGGCAATAAAAAAATATTTTTTTTTATTTTAAAAATTGTTATAAGTAAGAATTTTTATTTTTATTTGTTAAATTAATAAAAATAATTTTAAAAAAATAGAAAACAAAAATCGTAGAACTAAATTTATTTTTGTTTTGGTTCTTATAATTTTATTTTTTTAAAATAAATAAATAAAGTGAGGCTAAATAAGTCCTGAGATTTTCTTACCTCACTTGTTGGTTCTACAATTTGTCTACCTATGTCCCATCCTCACTATATCTTTTATTCTTAAAATATTTCCGCCTCGTTGGTTAAGCTCTTAATTTTATTTATTATTACTTGAGCCAATTATGGCAAGTCTTAATAAGGATAAGATATTGCTGGGACCTGCATATGATGGAAATTGGATTATTTTTGTATGGGGCTGCAGAGGGAAATTTCTATCAATGATGTGGAAACAAGTGCATCTTTTTGAGGAGGAAAACATATAAACATTTTTAGGTTTTATGGATCTTGCTTATAGAAGTTCAGATAATGGCGTTCTATCGGTTCCATTGTTCCATTGCTTGCAAAATTTGATTTGATACACGTGGCGAAGGTGCAAAAAAATGTAGACTGATTCGCTGTGCCCTTTGGGAAGAACAAAATGTGCTATAATTGGAATTCACAGTTTGGTGGCTTCAAGTCATTTTGGAAAGCTAAAGGCCAGGTTCGTGGTCGGGCCAAAAGCCAAAATTGGAAGGTTCGTGTCGGCCAAAAGCCAAAATTTGGGAAGTCACAGTGAATGGATAAAAAACATGCATTAATTGTAACGAATTAAGGGCCTTTAAGTTTATCTATAGTTGAAAATGTTGTATAGATTTTTTTGAGGGAAGTAGTTGTGGCTATGTTATTTTCTCAAGTAAAGCTAAACACCAAAGGATTAACTTCTTTTTGCCATTACGATCTAATAATATAGTCCTCCAATCGATGTTTTCGTGTAACTCAAATGAGAACATTGGACCTACTTAATGTGCTTAATGGATAATTTTGTAAGTTCACTGCTAATTGTCATCCTTGGCCCCCGTTAACCTTTTAGTTTACAATTTGGGTACATTACCCGTTAAATCTATATTGTGAAGGATCTTCATTTGGCTGCTAGGCTTTATAACCCAACATATAAGTGTACTTGTGGATGGGCTTGGAGAAAGCACCTAGGCTGTTCTGTGATATTTTATTTTTCGATATTTTTGGTTGTATTTGTACTAGACATTAGACCTACTTATTGTGCTTGATGGATAATTTTGTAAGTTCATTGCTCATACTTGTCATTCTTGGGCCTTCATTAACCTATCAGTTTACAATTTGGGTACGATACCTGTTAAACCTAAACTGAGAAGGATCTTCATTCGGCTGCTAGGATCTATGGCCCAATGTATAAGTATACTTGTGGATGGGCTTGGAGGCAGCACCCAGGCTGTTCTGTGATATTTTGTTTTCCAATCTTTTTGATTGCGTTCATACCAAACTTATATGAATGCTCCTATATATATATATATATAAAAAAAAAAAAAAAAAAAAAAAAAAAAAAAAAAAAAATATATATATATATATGCACGTGCAAGTAGTGGAATCTTTTCTTCTTCTTTTCCTTGCAGCATTGGTTTGTACCATCCGGCTAGCAGTTGGTGCAAATAAATCTACCACTCCTGTCTTAGGGCAACTGATTCATGTTGATGAGCACCCTTGAATTCAAGAGGCCTAGCATATCATAGTCATCATTTACGTGGTTGTATTTTGAAAAAATTATAGGAACATCTCCTCAATTTTAGCTCAATTTTACTTACACTTCTTTATTTTAAAAAGTATCAAACTAATTTTTTTAGTTATCGATATGTTTTGATGTGATCTAGCCATCTATCTTCGTTAATAAAATTTTTTAAAATAAAAAAAAGTCCATCTTCTCCCTTCTCTCCGATTGAACCCCTCCTTTATGGATAGAAATGATCCAGACCGAGCTTGGCCAAGACTTTAAAAGGCCAAGCCTATTATATAAATTACTAGCCTGAGCCTGGCTTATGACCTATAACAGGCCAAAAAATTAGGTTTGGTTTGATTTATTTATAAAATTAACAAGGCCTGGCTTGGCTTGTTAGCCTATTAGGCCAAGCCTATTTAAACTATATAAAATTTATTTTTTATAATAAATTATCATAAAATTTTTATCTCAACAGCATATAACTAGCCAATAGTGTCTTAAACAAATTCCAACTATAAAGTAAAATACAAAAGCATAACATAAAGTTTCTAGTTTCATACAAATCCTAATCAATAAGCACCAAAATAAATAAAAAAAAGATGATAATATAAGTTTCAGCTTAGCAATTTCAATGTGCAAAAAATCATATCCAGTGAGCATGTTCTATCATCATGAGAAAAGTAATGTGACATCCATTTGTAGCACCTCTTCCTACAAAGTACAGACAATATGGGGAATGAATTAATTTATATTTTTTTTCTACATAAAAGATAATATATTACTGAATCTAAAAATTTTAAAGCTATAACTATAGCTAACTCTTTAAGTACTTAAGTAGTAAATAGTAAGTAATAATTAACTAAATTGTGTAACAAATACCTTTCTTCTTTTCTTTACATCATACTTGTTACGAAGCCAATCTCCACCATATATTAATGCTTCAATTGTCTTCGAAGCCAACGAAGCTCGATAAGAATCAATTATCTTCCTCCAGTACTAAATATAGATTCCGAAACCACAATTGAGATTGGAATGGCTAGTATGTTAGCCGCCATCTTTGATAAAAGCTTATATTTCAAGTTATTCTATTTTCACCATTGTAAAACACTAAAGGATGCATTATCATCACAACTCACGCAACCCTTCACAAGATAAGAGTCTAAATCTGATTTTGTTGGAGGAATAGACTCTTGTTGACGTATCAAGCTTATAAGCTTAGACATTCCGGAGTCAGAACTCTGAGCATTGAGAGTAGATGAGTTTGTGCTATATGAACCACTGTTTCCCTCACTGTTATTAGCAATCTCATCTCTGTATAAAGAATCATACTTAGTATAACTTGTGTAATTCTTCCTTCACAATCCTCACATTCTTTACAGCCTCGGACTCTGGATGATAAATCATTGGAAATATTATCTTAACCCCAAAGAGTTTGAACCTTGGATCTAAAACACATGCAATAGCCATCACTAGATTGCATTGTCCCCAATATTTATCAAATTTTTCTTTCATTGACAAAGCCATATGACGCATGAAGTTGTTACCATTCATTGCTGCATTATCAATGACTTCCTTCACTCTATAAATTTTTGTAAGATACAAATTAGCAGTGGGATAATCACTACCTGATATAACATGAGTGGCTATGTTGAACACTTTTAAAACCTCATAAACCATCTCCACCTTTTCCCAATCCTCAGGCTCAGGCAAATGATCATAATGAGACTCCCTGTCCTTGAATCTAGGAAAAACTTTTTTTAACTTTAGAGCAACAGATAACATTTCATAAGTCGAGTTCAACGAGTGGGACGGTTAATTATGAACTTCCTATCTTTCAATTGAAGCTTCTGAGCAATATCAAAAAACACCTTTAACCTTGCATCAGATTGGTTGACATATTTAACATCTTCACGTATATTCTCAATTATACCTTTAATCTCAACAAGACCATCCTGAACTAATAAATTCAATATGCGGGCAGCACATCGAATATGAAATAACTTTTCCTCAAGAATCAATTTCTTATTTCTTAGCAAAGTGTCCTTTAATATCCTGAGGCATGAATCATTGTATTTAGCATTGTCAACAGATACTGAATACACTTTATTCTCAATTTCTCAATCCTTCAAACATTTGAAAATTGCATCAGCTACATCAACATCACGTCGAGGAGGGGGCACTTTAACAAAACTCAAAACTCTTTTTTGAAGTTTCTATTCTGCATCAATAAAATAATCAGTGATTACCATATACAACCATTTGAGGACTTGATTTTCACATATCAGTGATTAGACTAAGCTTGCTCACATTCTTCAGTAGAGCTTTGAGCTTTTTCTTCTCTGCCTCATATATTGCCATGCAATAATTTTTCACTGTTTTACATGAAATTCTTTCAAATTCAGGATTTGAATACTTCAACATAAATATGAATCCATCTTCCTCCACAATGCTAAAAGGATGTTCATGCATTAAAATAGCTGTGGCAATGAGTTCTCCTATTTTTTTCTTACTCATATTTAGCACCAGGAACAATGTAAGTGTGATAGCCCGGCCCGACCCATGTAACAAACTCAGCCCACAAAGCCCAAATAAAAAAAAAAAAGAAGGAAAACAGGAGAGAAGACTCCCGAAGGGAGTCTTCTTCCTCCGTTCACTGGCTCCCAACCGGAGTCGGAAAGAGCCCTCCCTCCGGTTCTATTTAAGGAGGAGATCCCTCCTCTCTCCCTTCCACCAAAGATTCGAGATCCAGTCGGCGGTAATTGCTGAAAAACCACCGGGAGATCCGTCCCTGTGCCCGTCCAATTGCTCACCGGAAAAGCCTCGCCGGCGTCGGAGGTAAGCCTCCTCCCCTTCCTCTCTTCTCCCCTTTCCTTCCCATGCCTGTGTGCACGCTCGCCGGTGACCGGAGTCGCCGGATTTTATTGCGGAAGAAATCTTTATTTTTGTCATTTTTTTTTATTTCCGATGTCAGTGGTCACCGCCGACCACCGGTTTGGCCCTCCTCTTGTCGTTGGGTTGTCCCCCTCCTACCGACGGCCGCCCCATGCCGGTTGCGCTGCCGGTCGAAACTCCAATGAGGGGATTTAAGATCCCCTGTTTCAGTCAAAGTAAGCCCGGGAAGAAGAAAAAGAAGAAGAAGAAGGAAAAGAAAAGAAAAAGAAAAAGAAAAAGAAAAGAAAAAGAAAAGAAGGAAAAGAAAGAAAAAGGAAAAAAAAGAGAAAAAAAAAGAAAAAAAATGAAATAAATTAATTAATAAATAATGATATAAATAATAAAATATGAAAAAGAGAGTTTCTCTCTCTTCCCTCTCTCCCTTCAGCCTGAACTAGTATTTTCTCTCTCTAGAATTGGACTTTCTCTCTCTACTTTCTCTCTCTAAGTTATTTCTCCTCCTAAGATTTTTAGAATTTTGAGAAAAATGATGATAAATTTAAATGATCCTCGTGATGGATTTTTAATCTGTGATCGTCGGACGGTACACCGACATCCACTTTGATCAAATTAGATATTTTTATATTTTAATTTTTATAATTTTATTAAATTATCCACATGATAATTTCAGCATGATTTGATCTGATCGATCGGATTTGTTGAATCATATTGTCTGAAGAATTCAAGATAGTTTTCTCTCTCTAGAATTTTCTCTCTCTAAAATTTTTTCTCTCTAAAATATTATCTCTCTTGATTGATTCTCTCTCTAAAAAGATTAGTGAATGAAAAAATTTCTTTTAATAGTCCTGATCTGATTCTAATGAAGAATCCTGATCCATGGTTGTCAGACAGCGTACTGGCACCCACCTTAATCAGACCATGAATTTTAGATTTGATCATCCATGATTTTGATCTAGCCATGACTTGATTTGATCATTTTGATTTCACCAATCGAGATATTGGATCAATCGTAATGTTGGATTGTGTCACCTGATCAATTCAAATTGTACCTCATGAATTCTCTCTCCTCTAATTGTCTTTCTCTACTTGATTTTATGAAATCGATGAAGAAACCTCGTCCTATCACTTCGAATCCGATTTGATCTGATAGTCAAACTTTGGATCGTTTAGGTCCTAATTAGATTTTGATTAGATGAAATTAGATGATGGGACCCAATCTAAACCGTTGAAATATGGTATTCGTATTCTTTCTAATTATTGAAATTGATTCTATATAGGATTGTGGATGTTTGATCATGGGATATCGCGATATGATCTACGAACGAAATTTTTGGAAGAAAATTTATAGAATTATGTGGATTTATTGGAATATGTTCGAAGTAAGTAATGTTTTACTTTTTCTAGATTTATCGGCAAATTATAATGTATTTTTCTGACATGATTTGTAAAATGATGCATGAATTGGATGAATGATATTTTGTTATGAAAATATCTTATTTGAAATGTTATGATGAAGCATGATTGAACATATTGATTCCATGATGCATTATATTGATTGATTTCGATACTACATGATTATATGTTTTATTATCGAAATTAGAATATGAAATATGATTTATGAAGAATTATGATATAAGAAATATTATGAATTGACAACTTGACTATGTAAAGGACCCTGCCAATGGGGACATATACGTTGGTAATTAATTTGTCCTGAGGGTTTATGTCGCCAGAGAGACTAGCGATAAACTACCAAAGAGACCAGCGGTTCCGAAGGACTTTGCTGCCAGATGATTCGCAGCTCACCGCAAAAAGATACGCGGTGTTATGACCTTGCCACAGGAAAAATGTGGTCATAGCTCATGGTTGACGAAAAGAATTTAAGAACGAAAGAAATTGAAATCTGGAAAGAAACTTGAATTTTCGAAAAAGAAATAAATTTAACATGAATTATGTTGCATAATTGAAATTGATTTCGAATTGATGAACTCTATATGCTTATTTTCTATAAATGATTATTTACTTAAATACCTGATGAAATCTGTTGAAAGTGATCATTGCTTACTGGGCTGTCTAGCTCATTACCTCCTATTTTACTGTTTTTACAGATGTTGAAGAATTAAGATGATACAAGATATGAATGGAAGAGTGATCAGAAGCAGAATCCCTATACTTTTATTTTAGGTTGAAAGTCTTATTGAATTTGATGTAAGACCTATGAATCATTGTTGAATTTATTGAGATATTAAAGAAGAAATTTAGCTCGTTATGTTTTAGATTTAAATTATTGACTAATTATTCCGCTATTGTTTTAGGATAGCATGATAAGATGCCTTGCATGCTTATGGAAAGAGTTTATTATGAGTATGCGGCGGTTGCCATGACCCTCGATTCACAATCTCGGGTCGGGGGCGTGACAGTAAGGATGAGTGATAATACCAGAACTTGTCCCAGATGGTTAAAATGGTAAGGTGGTTTGCTTTTTCCGCTGAGCCAAGTACAACTTCTTTTTTGTGCATTTTCTCATATGTCTCAAGGGAGCACTAGTGCTAGCTCATGTCCCAGTAAAAGAAAATTCATCCTTACAGTGAATAAAAATAGCCTTCTTAGAACCATCAGGACGAATAACTTCTTTGAAATCAGTCCAAATTTTTGATATTTTCTTTCTCTTCTTTTGAATGGGACAAACATTTTCATTTTCTCATTCATCTTCTTCTTCCATGGAAGGGAATGGCGGCACGTAATTATTGACATTGTTCTCATTCTCTAACCCATTTTCTAGTCCAAATTCTTCATATGAAAGTCCTTTTTGTGAATCAATATCATTGCCTTCTTGAGAGGCCATCCTAAAAAAAACAAACATTAAGAACAATTTTAACTAAGTTGTAATTTAACTTGAGACATTAAAAATATAAAAACTATTGAGAAATTTGCTTAGATATAAGATGCTCAACAAAATAAAAATTATAATATTAACATCAATATAACAAACATAGCAACAAGGCAATATGTTTTCATTCATAAAAGCATCAGGCATGCTCATCACTTGTAGGTAGCCAAACAAACACAATAGGTAGTAGCATTTGAAAAAAAAAATATTTTTTTTGTGGAAAATTTAGACCATGCTTAATTCTTGTTTCTAAATAATAAGGAATACTCTACTAAAAACTAAGTCAAAATCTTTAACAAGGGCATTATTTTCACAATCTTTATGATATTTTGCATAATATGACTGGTCCATAAAACATCTACTAAATGTAAATTGTACAATTCATCTGCTACTACATATAGAACCTGCTCCTCTAATTAAAAGTAAGTTACATCACAAAATTCACTTATAGAAAGAAGAAATAAGAAAGAGCTTATAGAAAATCATTTAATACATAATGACAGCATATACAAATTTTTTTATCATTATTACCAAATATGACTCAACCATTCTTGAAACTAATAGGCCCAGCTTTCATATTCTAAAAAGATAAGCTAATAATGATTATATGCCATGACTTGCATGTCTTAAATTTATACTTAAGGGAGCAAAAAATTGGCTTGTATATTTAATTATGTCCATTCAAAATCCTATCACTTCAAAACATAAAATTTAATCAAGATTTGTATATTTCTTTTTGAAATATCTTTCATTCACAATTTAAAACACTTTTACCTACATAAAATATAACAAATACATGCAGAATTTATCTACTCATTGCTAAAATATTTTAAAGTGAAGCAAACATGTGGATGCTGAACTACTGTTATCTATCATGAACACGTGCCATGCGTATGGCACAAGAAAGATATATTGACAAAATTGATGAATACTTTTAGGCTATGAAATTAGGAGTACTCTCTTATTATATTAATAAATTAGATGAGATTGAATACCAATTCCATCCTAATATACAAGGACTACGTGTTTAATATTTTCATCGTGAAAAAGAAAAAAATGAGTAAGTATAAGAAAGTATAGCACCTATTTGAAAGCTGAAATCCATCGTCAAGTACACTGATATAAAGGGCAAAGGCCTTCACTATGTCTATAGAAATTGGGATTGGGAAAGATGAAAGGCTCAGAGAAGTAAAAAATCTAGAAGACTAGTCTTAAACACTCAATAGTCTAAATTAAGATTGAAAACAAAGAGTCAGGGACTAGAGAAATAAAATACGGTGTCCTTAATTAATTATAAAAATTTTAATATTATATATTAATAGTAATAATAATTATATGATATAAATTATATTTAAAATATATATTTCATATATAATTAATTATATAGGCCGACCTATCGTGCTCACGAGCCAGCCCAAACATAAACAGGCCAAGCCTGTTTAAGTAAAAAGGCCAATCTTTTGGCCTGAGCTTGGCTTAATTAAATAAATAAGCCAAGCCAAGCCAGGCCAAAATAGCCAGGCCACAAGCAGCTCACGAGCAACTTGGCTCATTTCCACCCCTACCCTTCTCCTCCATAGCCGGCATCCCTCTTTCTTCCTCTTCCTTTCTTCTCTCCTCTTTCCTCCTCCTCTTCCTTCTCACCAATTTCTCCTCCTCCCTTTCCTCCTCTTTCACCCTCTTCCTTTCTCCTCCTCCCCTTTCTCTACCCATTCTCCTCTTCTTTCTCCTCCTCTTTCTCCACCCATTCTCTTCCTCCCCTTTATTCTTTCTTTTCTTTCTATCCACTTCTTCTCCAAGCCTCCCATAAACTATCCTCCTCCACAGCGGCGTCCTCCACTTTCATCCTTTCTTGCCTTCCCCATCTTCTTTTTTCCCATTCTTTTTTTTTCCTTCCTCCTCCTCCATCTATTCCTTGTCAGCGGCCCCTCTTCCCTCCTCTCCTTCCTCTCATCCTTTTCTCCTCCAAACCAGCCATGAACTCTATTCTTATAGATGGCCCCTTTACATCGTTTATTCTTACCGACAAAAAAAATCCTTCCTCTTCCTTCTTCCTTATTCATTTCTCCTCCTCCATGGTTGCTCTCTCTATCTCCTTTTCTTTCTCCTTATCCATTTCATTTCTCATCTTCCTTTCTTCCAAACTGCCTACAAGCCATCCCTTCATGGCGGTCCCTTCTACCTTCGTCCCTTTCCATTGGTAACCCATTCTTTCTCCATTTCTTCCTTCCCACCCTCTTCTCTGCTTATCCTTCTTCTCTTTCTCTAACTCATTCCTTATCCACGACCATTCTCCCGTCTTCTTCTTCCTCCTTATCCACTTTTCCTTCTTTGCTTCTTCCTCCTCCAAACCTATCTATGAACAAGGAGTATTTTTATCCATTGAGAAAAAAATCTAACACCATTTATTGATAAAATAAATGGCTGGATTATATTGAAACTTAGCGATAACTAGAAGGATCAGTTTGATATTTTTTAAAATATAGAGATATAAACGAAATTGAGCTAAAGCTGAAAAGATGTTTCTGTAATTTTTTTTACACTTACTAGGTCATTTTGATCCATGTTGCTGCATTATATGCCACAACCTCAAGCTGTGCCTTTATTGCATCATGAAATATACTTATCTTGTACTGCCGTATCATAATGGTATTTAGAAATTCTTCAAAATTATATCATAAGGAAATAAACCTGCAGCTTAGACATATTTGGTACTATTTTTTTTATTTCTATTCTTTCTTGTGGAAAAACAAAAATACGAAATACAAAATCCGATGCAGGAAATATGTTTGCTTGCTTATCCTATTTCTATTTCTATTTTTTTTTTTAAGACAACTTCTATTATTTCTGAAAAAAATGAGATAAAAAATTTCACTTCTACGTTGTAAAAGTGGATTTTCATCTTTCTCCTCCTAACTCTTCTCCTTCCATCCAATCTCACTCTTAGCCCCATCATATTGGCTCAAGCACATCGGCTCTTTAGCTCTACCGATTATCTCGGTATCTGATAATAAATTATGGATCATTCCTAGCCACATAACCGATTCCTTAATTTTTTTTTTTTCCTCTGTTGTTTTCTCAACTGCCTCTCCACCTAACACGCCAAGCTCTTCTTGATCTTTGACCATGCTCTGGCCCTATTCCCCTCTCCTCCCCTCCCCCTCCCCCACCGTGGGCAATATCGCTGGCCTACGTGATAAGGAGGGAAAAAAAATATTTTTTATTATCAAAAACCTATAAAAAAATAGAATAGACTTCTTATTTTGAATTCTTTTTAAAAAAATTAGCGGCGATGCCAAACGAAACTCGCCTGAAAGTTCTGAGCTCGTCAGTCTCATTACATTTGTGGCAAGCATCCAAATTAACTTCCAGTACTTTGTTTCCCCTTCAATGTTAGTTACTTTGACGCTACTCTGGAACTGTTCCACAATTCAAGAATTTTAATCGTAGAGTAGAAGAAAACCAGATCTTGATAATGGCACTCCGAGTACGATGACAAGATGGATACTAACTCCAGCTAACGTACAAAATTGCCTTCAAAGTCTTGCCTTGAAGGTGTACTTGTGGACTTTGTGCCTCCATACAGCTCTTGCCATTTTTTGTTGGCAAGTGGGCACCGATAAAAAAATCCAATCACATTAGGAGCATATTATTTGCTTGGCCCTGGACGCATTACACCTTACGACAGACCTGGAATATTGGTTGATACTCCTGGTCTCTGACCCTCGACCGACTTCTTTGCTCCTTCGCCCCACCTTCCGCTGTCGCACGAACGCCTGCGGAAATCGCGAATGGGAAAATTCTTTTCTTGTCGCGTGGCGGCACGGGAGGATGCCGATTGCGATGAAACATCGCAAATCAGCTTGGTATGACTACCGCTTGGGAAGCACGGATGTAATACCTATCACGGCCCAAGCTTTATCGGCCTTGCTTGGGCTGCATATAACTATTAGAAAATATTATTTTATTTTTTAATCTTATACAAATATTAAGATTTATTCAATATATATGTCAAATTATGAAATTAAAAATATACTTTATTCTCACATATTCTCACTATCAAAGTCGTGACATCTTTGTTTGGCTAAAAATTTTAATTTAATTATAATACCATAAATCTAATCACAAATATTATGATTAGTCTCTAGTTAACTCAAATAGGCTGCAATGTTCTCAGGACTCATTTAGTTCATGAAAAAAAAAAATTTCTGAATTTTTTTTTTAGAAAATTATTTTCAGAAAATGAGATTTTGACATATTTAGTTGACTATGAGAAAATGACTTATTATAGAGTAGCTTATATTTGGTTAAATATATATTTTTCTGAAAAAACTGTGTAAAATACCTATTATACTCTTAGTAGATATATGACCATATCTTTTTGCTCCTAAACTTTATATAAATATTAATATAATATTTATATTAATAAAAATATAATACTAATATATTATAATATAATATTAGATTATAATAATTTATTATGTTAATATAATATTAATATAATATAATATTAATATTTTAATATAATAATAATAATAATATACTATTATATCGCTATTTAATATTTTATCCTATCCATCTATTGATATTTTGTAAAATCTTAACCGTTAAGCTAAAGGAGTATTTTGTGAAAGAATAAAGTAGCTCCACTTTCCATCCCATGGAAAATGCCAAAACCCAACTTCCCTATGGATTTTTACTTTCCATGAAATATGGGAAGTGACTTTCCATGAAAAAATTTTTTTCGCTCTCTCTCCTCTTAAAACTCCAACCCAACAAAGAACTTTTTTTACTCCTTATCCTCTTAAGACTCCAACCAAACAAGAGATCCCAATCCACTTCTCAAGAAGTGCCTATTCCCTCCTTCACTTCCTATTAACCAAATAAGTCCTTAGTTTACATAGACTATAAGTCAATTCACTATAATACCATTTGAAACAATCCAAAATCTAATCTGAGTAAGCATAGTTGAAAGATGTTACTTGGATTTTTTGGTTCTATATAATACTCAAAATCTATCTAATATATAACTGTTGTGAGATGAGATATAGATCCCACATGGGTTCTCACATACTGATATAATAATTAGCCTTGCGCAAGCTTTATCAGGCCCACCTAGTGTAGTGCCCTTTTCTAAAGAGGGGTAGCACCCTGTTGTTTTCTCCATCACCTAAATCCTCTTATTTTTTTCTTATTTGAAAAATCATGCTTGTACATCACTTATTTGAATCTTGATACTTATATATGTTGATTAGACTCTCAGTCTAGCTATATTTTGGGACCTTATGGTGGGGTCGTATGTTAGCATTTGATCATTCTCGGATATAATTATTTTGGATCTATTCTTTAAGGATTAAGTATGGTAGCTTAGACCTACTTTATAAGAATTAAATGCAGTATTTTGGACCTATGTTGAAGGTATTAAATACAATATTTGGGATCTTGTATGGGATATTAGGACCGTATTTGTATAGACTGATGAGTCGTTGAATTATTTTAAAAAATAATTATAAGATACTCATTGAAAATTTTAAGTAACCTTGGCTTTGTTAAAAGCTTTCAAAATGCTCCTTGGAATCATATTTAAATTATTGATTTGAAAAATTGAACATTTGCAATTTTTTGACATTATATGTATAACTTCGATTATGAAAGTACTAGATTGTTAAATAATTTATTTTCTATTATTCATTCATCATGGTTTATTTGTTATCCTTAGTTGATCCCTTTGATTATGGTTTTGTTATTTACTTGGTCACCGATTCACTCTTTTGATATCTGCATTTTTATAAAGGTCAAATCATATAAGGGAATGGGTAGAGGTTAGACTGTAAGATTATTAAAGTGAGGCTCTAGATTTAGTTGTATTAGACTAGCCTTTATAATTTAATTGTATAACTCTCCTTGATACTATTATTTGGAGAACTACATGAATATTTTAAAACTTTATAAATGGTTATATTGGTTTAGGTGTTGTTTTTGACTTGAATGTATATATTGAAAATATTTTGGGAATTGTTTTAATCAGTTTTGAAAATGTTTTAGGAGTTGCTTTAGTAGACTATTGTTAGATTGATTATAATTATTTATTTAATAGGTTGTCATCTTGAATGCTTACATGGGATCTAGCCATACATGTGTGAGATGGATTATTGCATTTCTCGATGTGTGCTTAGGTTGGGGGCATGATAGTAAATAAGGCTAGCTATTTCTTTGGAGTTGAGATCACCGTAGCAAAGTCCAACTTAACTGCCATTGAAGTCATGACCACCTAGCTCTTATTTGGGCATATCATATCTTGTTTCTTTGATGAGAGTTGGATTCAAAATAATAGTGTTACACTTCCGACCTAAAATCACGAGCCAAAGCTCATGACAACTGGCGCATACTCATAGAAAACTCTCTTCATAAATATATAAGGCATTTCAAACATATATCAATACATCACAGTAGAATTAATTTAAATTATTAAAAATCAAAATTTAATTTATTAACCAATCCAAAGAATATTCAAATTTAAAAGTCTTATATCAAATAAATCCCTACTAAAAATTTAAAGTAATAATAATAAATCTAAATTCAATGATGTTGATAGTGCCAAATCTTATTTTTAGTTTTACTCCCAAATAACACCCATATCTGTAACTAAATATCGAAATTTAAAAATAAATGAGAGATAATGAGCTTGATAGCCCAATAAGTAATGAATATTTTAATTAGATATTTTAGATAATATATAATATTTAAAAGATAATTTTCATGAATAAACATAAGAATATATTCTATATTAAATTATGTAAATCAAATACTTTCAAATATTTATATGCACATATAATCATAAATCTGATTCACACCAAACAATATATAACTTAACAGTCTTTAACTATGACCACACTTATATCTTGTGATAGGATCAGAATAAAAATAATGAGCTCAATCATAATCAAAGTACCAATGTATAATTTTCATTGGCAGGATCTAGAAAATCAATGCACAGCCCTCATTGACAGGATCCAAAGAATCAATGCATTACCTCTATTGGCAAGGTTCAGATAATATAGTTAGACTACGAGCTCAAATCTGATGCATACCAAAATACTTTTGCAAAATAACATATATATCATAATTTCATTCAATATATACATATTTCATAACAAACCAATAAATTATAATTTTTTAAAAATCTCAATATTTACAAATCACTCTCCGTTCAAATACAATTTTCTTAAATTGGATATTAATCAAAGATTGATTATTTACTTTTAAAATAAATTATGAAATATCTTGAAAAGATGGTTCATTACTTATCTTTATAGAATAACAATGAATGGATAGATTCAAACAATCTTGAGAAGATCTTTTAGAATTGATTATTCAAAATATATTCTTCTATTAGTTTTAAGTCATAACTAATTAAAAATAAAAATCCTAAGTTCTAATCTCCCAGGGCTGGCAAAGCAATAGCATTATCCGATATCCTAGTCGATCCAATCAAAGTAATTTTATCTAATCATGACTAAATAGGATATAAGTGATTTAACAGAGATCGAGAATGATCAAATCTACTAGTGTCCGACATGAGTCAAAGTAGAGGCCAATAATATCATTAAGGGTCAATTTGATTAAATAGCTTCATCTAATTAGGATCATTTAAGATATAATGACTCAGTAAAGATCAATAAAGATAGACCTTGTGATACTCGATAAAGACTCAAAAGTATAAATATGTTGTCTGATCAATAGGATAGTTTGAAGTTTCTCTATCAGATCAATTCAGATTCAAAAGAATAAAGCTGGAGATCTTTCACTGGATTTATAAATCAAGTAGAGAGAGTATATCAGAGAAGAAAAAAATTAATAAGGTTGAACATGGTTGATCAGATGACATTACCTAGTAACCCAAGCAGTCCGATCAAGATAATTTCATCAGATTATGGTTGAATTGATGACTCAATAAAAATTATGAATAATCAAATCTAGTAATACTCGATCTGTCCTATGTGAATGCTGACACACTATCCAGTATGGGTTAGGATCCTTCACTAGGGTCGATCAAAATTGAGAAGATCTCTTTGTTGGATATAACAATTTTAAAGAGAGAAAATCCATGTAGGAAGAGAAATAATCTAGAGAAAGAAAGTAGAGAGAGAAAATAGAGAGAAAAATTAGATAGAAAAAGAGACTAGAGAGGAAAGAGAGAGGAGAGAGAAAATTCTTTTTTTTTCTTGCTTTTGTTTTTTGCTTTTCCCCTTATTTTTCTTCTTCTCTTTTTTTTTTGCTCTTCTTCTTCTTCCTCTCTTCTTTGGCAGAATAAGGAATCCTTTAATTTCTTTATCTCCAAGTAGGGAAGATCTTCCAGCCGGTGGTGCTCGTGATCAAAAGAGCAGACCATGGCGGTGTGACTAAGGGACTTTGGTCCAGTGATCAACGGCGATGAGGGCACCGAAAAAAGATCCATAAAATCATGAAAAATATGAAAATTTTATAGGTTAAATTTTCAAGAAAATATGATGATCGCCGACCAGAATCAATAGTTTATGGGCTAAGAATGATAGAAAAAAATTAGTGAGGTATTCAAAGGTTATTTACCTTATTTCCAGTGAGGTTTGGTCCTAATTTCTAGTGAGCGCAGTGATGGTAGGCAAGACAAATCGAAAAGAAAATAAAGCCCGGAGATGTAAAGCCTAGAGATATTCGACAGTGGGGAATTAGAAAATGGCGTAAAGAAAAAAACTTGGGATGGATACAAAAAGGCATAGAATTGAAGTTTAGGAGGTTTCTTTTTATCAAATCCTATTCGATCTCTCATCGACGAGGAAAATGAGTCTTGATCGGAATTGTCCTTCCACCGTAATTTCCAGCATATGTGTGGCACGTGCTGGCTTTTTTTTTTTTTGGATTGGGTTAAATGGCTAAGCCGGATTTGGGTATCACAAATAGCATCAGCCCTGGCTTCAACTCTCCATCAACAATACTGGTTTCAAGAGGTTTCTGGAGCTTTAGCCTGGTTTGTTTAAAGGCCTAGCTTCAGCCTAGCTAGGGATTTTAGATTCATACCCTTTCAATTGCCCATCTTTGACTAATGCATGGATGATGGATAGTTGAAGCAAACTCCTTATAATGTGCTGGAGATGCTTTGGACTAGTAGCGGATACTCAAATTTAGATCTAACATTTGCCTATGCATTTTCAGTTCTAATCCATGTATGAAATCTTCAGTTGAGGATGGTGTGAATCCTTAATTGACACCCAAATCCTATCCAACTACAGTTGTCTTGGAAATGGACATGGTCTCATAAACTAGTTTCAACATGATGCCATCTCTTGATGATATGAATCCAAACCTAAAGTTTTTTTGGTACAAATCCAACATATACACTTAACGAGCAAATAAATCTTGCAGTCTTGCCTCCACTTTTATTAAAAACAAAAAGGGAAAGATCCTCTCTAATTGGATCTGTTCCAATAAATTTCATAACTATGAACACAGATTCAATTGAAGCTTGGCACGACCAATTTATTAGTTGACTCAACAAAGCGACGGTTGGATCTTTTTCTTTCAGATTATGGAGAGGCATGGAGAGCTTTCCTTAAAACCTTTTCTTGAAAAAAAATAAAAATTAAAAAAAATCTCCACCACGTCAGGGCGGCATCCATGCCGACGCCATCGACGTGGCTTTGCAGCTTCCTCCCAGACACTCCCAAAGTCATACGTCTGATCCACCGTAAGATTCCCCACACGAAACATCATCCCTCAGCCGATAAGTACATGCCACTTGTGGAGAAAGTGACCCAAGATGCTCTCCACATCCACATCGATCCATCACCGTCCAATCATAAAGATCTTAATTTCATCGGACGGCTCCCATCCACCGCTATTTCTCCCAATTTAACTCCGCGACTTCTCCGCGAGTCATTCGGTCGAAACGTTAGATTGTCTTCATCCCTGTATTCCGTGCCGTTTGAAGCAATGGTTGCCCTGCGACCTTCTTGACCGTTGGTTTTATGCAATTCTAGTCATCAATTAATTACATTACAGTGTACGGCCGGGTTCCACTGGTTGTCCTCACTCTCAGAGCAGAACCATGGCCGTTAGATCACACACCAAGGGTGATGAGGACGCTGTAGTTCATCATGACGAAGATCGAATTACCAACCAATCGTCTTAGCCTCGTGCTTGGGTCCGTACATCATCGTCCTATCTACGTCATCCACCAGAGATAAGATCTTGGCCGTCCGATGACATCAAAAGCAGGGGACCATCATCGGAACACCAAAGTTACACGGCTGTATTATGACGTGAAAGGACATCGCTGCGTTGGCAAGCGCCTTCCGCGAAACCCGGAGGCCCCGAGTGGCACGCCAATGGACTACGTGTCGCGATATGGTCCGCTACTGTGGCTGGTCAGTCTACGGGTTGCGTACCAGACCCGTGAAAGGCATGCGAGGCTGGGTCGCGAGAACTACGTGCCAGCCGTGGTGACGTTCGCGGGCCATGCAGATTGGATGCATTTATTATTTTATTTATTATATGGATAAATATGGTACACGGCTCAGGTTTGCCATCAAAAATTTTCCGCTGTGCTCTATGGGCATGCCCTACTCATGAATTTTTAATTTATCGGATGGTTTACTGCCTGTACCTGCTGGTACACATCGTTTTGTTAATATATAAGTATATCATCAAGCCTTTGCGAGTTATCATTTTTTTTTTTTTTGATTACGCAGAAATTTTCCTTCACTCAAACATTAAAAGAGTTTTAATAAAATAATACGTTAAATAAAATAAAAAATTAAATACTATTTATAAAAATAAAAATAAGAAATTAGCGTGTCGAAAACTTAGTTGGGTTAAATCGTTAATTTACGATGTAGATGAAAAAATTTAAAAATATGTGATCATTGTTCTAAGATAAATTTTTGATCTTAATGTCAATATTTATTAAGAATTTTATTTAAAAATATATTCATAATAATTTTTTAGAGTATGACTATAGAAAAGATGGGTAGATTTTTTGAAATTGAATAAAAAAATAAAAATAAAAAAATATTTAAATATAAAAAAAGAGAAAGAATAAATATTTGAGAAAAAAATAAAATTATTTTTTTTTTTTCTGATGTCCTACTTCGTTCGAACTCATGATCTTATTTAGATCATCAAAAAATATGATATATGTGTGTGAGTTGAATCGGACGATGTATGTGCATGTATGTGCATAAAATTCTATTTTTTTTTATCAGAATAAAAAGAATAAAAAAATAAAAAATATTATTAAAAAATTATTTTTAATATAGATTAAATTTATAATAAAATTTTTAAATAATTTTATAAAAAAATTGAATTTTTCGCCGAACTCATTGACATTTTGTGTGTGAGATTAATTATTGACACGCATTTTTCAACATGCATTTTTACGTCCCCCATCAATCTGTGTGTGAGATTAATTATCGGCACGCGTTTTTCCACATGCATTTTTACGTCCCCCATCAATCTCAGCATGATGATTGACGTGATTGATGAGATACAGATTATTTATTTTAACCCCGAATAAAAATAGAAATCATTGGATTAGTCTTATATCTTAAATTATGAGACATGGTAGGAGCGAGGCATGTGGTTAGCATGCAGTACACGGGCATGAAGGGCGACAGCTGGTCTCATGATTTTGGACAGTGTCCTGTTGCTGGTCCATGATCCCTGTAGAGAAAGGTTTAAAATAACAGTCATTGTACATGGTACTTATAATGGTTCCCGACTCTCGTAGTTATATTATATATAACCACAGAGACTCGTGGCAGGATTTGTCTTCCCTTTTCCTCAAAAGTTTTATATAATAACAGAGAAAAATATACCTATCATTGTAAAGGTCATTTGTTGTTATAATGGTATTTTATTTTTCTGTTATTATATGCTATTTCTTATTACGTAGACTATCGTTATAATGTTTGCAATAATAATCATTATTTTATTCTCAAAAATCTTAAACCTGTAATATTATGATGCAAACAATCTTATTATTTTTTGACATGAATAACTCTGTAATTGAAACTTTGTTGTGGAGACTCTACACCATCACTCTTCAAGGTAGCTCAAATTACTTATCACCAAATTTCAGAGTCGCCAAAAGCTAGTTGTTAGGTATAAAATAATCCTAGCTGAAGTTCGTAAAAGACCGACCCTCCCAGAACTCTTCCAGCTTCCGATCTTGTGCGGCGTCTTTCTGAATTCTCTCGACTGTTCGAGCTTCCATAATACCATCCGAACTTCTCCGATAATGAGCTCCTCCATTCATCTATCGGACTGCTCCAAACGCTTTCTGAGCTTCACTATCAGCCGATTTTTTACAGTGATCGACTATTCTCCGAATCTCTTCCAGACTTCTTCCAGCCACGATCAAGAGCCGGACTCCGTCCGAACTTCTACAGTGGATGGATCCCAGACGAACTTCTACAACGGACGGGCTCCACCAACCATAATTTTATTCCGAACTCCTTCCGGACTTCGTCAATGACCGAGCTTCTCCAGCAGTGGGACTTCTACAATAAGAAGTCTCCATCCGAGCTTCCACGACAACTGATCTTCGTCCGAGTTTCTACAATAAGCGGACTTCGTCCAGACTCCTACAAGAGCCGGACTCCGTTCGAACTTCTACAACAGAATTGAATCCCGGACTCCTCCAACGTTCGACCTTTCACAGTGTCCTCAAGACTCCTCCAGCGGACGAACCTCCACAACACCATCCAAACTCCACTGTCGGTCGATCCTCTGCCAGATTTCTTATGAAATCGACCTCTCCGACGGACAGTCCTCAGACGAGCTTCTACATCAGGCAAATTTCAGACGGACTTCTCTAGTAATCGGACTCCTGTCGGACTTCTCCAACAGAAAGTCTTCGTCCGAGCTTCTACAGCAGATGACTTTCGCCTGCAGCATCAGCGCCCAAGACACCCGACAACAGTGGATTCATCAGTAACCTCGAAAACATCCGAGCCTCTCTTAGACTGCTGAGATAGAGAGCCAGTCCGCTCTATCAGACGTCTCAACTGAGCTTCAACCGTCTGGCCCGAACTCTCCGACAAGTCGCGACAACGGACACCACTCCACTCTCTGTAACAGATTCCACGTGGCCCCACCACTCTCTGGCAAGTCACGATAACGGACACCACTCCACTCTCCATAACAAACTCCACGTGGCCCTGAACGGCCCACTGACACCACTACTCTCCGTAATAAACTCCGCGTGGCCCCGAACAACCCACTACCAGGTAGTTACGGACGTCACTGTCAATCAGTTACGCTCTTCCATCTATAAAAGAGACCCTCAGATACGTCTTTCTCTAAGCTCTAAACTCTATCTAGAAACTCTGCTAAAATTTCATTCGAGTGCTCCATTTCTGTTGAGACAGAGTACTGACTTGAGCGTCGGAGGGTCTTACCGGAGCACCCCCAACTCCAATTTAGACTTTTCTTGTAGGTTCCGACGGTGGACGCGATCCCCTCGACTCCAGCTTCTCCGACGTCGGCGGAATTCTGCACCAACAGAATTGGCGCTAGAAGAAGGGGCCTGTATCTTGCAGTACCCTTGTTCTTAAAGTAGTACTCAACGGGATTATCTTCGGTCATCTTCTTCGACATTTTCTTCTTCTTTTCCTGCCAGATCCTCACCTGGTACCTCCCCGAAAGGCATCCACTAGGCGATCTATGGCCTCCATGGCCAGATCTCAGCGAGATCCGTAAGCTCCGGCCTCATTTTCAGTTTTTCAGGCTCCTCCTCCGACAACGACAGTTGGCATGGAGCAGTTCAACCTGCTGGTTCAGCAGGTCAGGGGCCTCACCGAAGTAGTGCAGGCTATGCAACAGCAGCAGTAGCAGCCATAGGCATCTATACGGTTGGAAAGAGCATCGTCGGAGTTTCAGAATCTGACGATCGGACGGGCCACTTGGGCTAGTCGCCCTGTCTTCCCTGGAAAAGGGAAGCAGAAGGTGGAGAGCCCTCCGTCCGATCACGATTCCACCCCTGGAGGGTCCCTACCTCCGTTCTACTAGAAGACCCTCGAGACTCGCAGTCGAGAGGATCTCCTGTATCAAAGATTCCAGGAGATGAACCGACGGATCGAAGAGCTCCGCCATGCTCCCTCTGCTTATGGTGAGGACATCTGTACTGACCCTCCTTTCTCTCAAATGATTATGCAGGAACCAATCCCGCCAAACTTCAAGCTCCTCCAATTCGAGAGCTACGACGGACCTCGAATTCGGTTGACCACCTGGAGGCCTTCGGACAATGATGCTGCTCCATGGTGCGTCAGACGCCATCCTGTGCCGAGCTTTCCCGTCTACCTTGAAGGGAGCAGCAAGAAATTGATATTCGGTACTGAAGCTGGGTACTATCTTCTCCTTTGATCAGATGAGCCACCAGTTTGTTGCTCATTTCGTCAGCCGCCGGCATCTTCGGAGAGGTTCGGAATCCCTCGTTAACATCAAGCAGAAGGAGAGAGAATCCATCCGAACTTACGTTAACCGTTTTAATGCCGCCGCATTGAAGGTCCAGAATTTGGACCAGTCAGTTGCAATGGTTGCCCTGAAGAGCGGTCTTCAAAAAAATGATCTTCTGTTTTTTCTGAAAAAGAAGTATCCTAGGGACTTCGCTGATCTGCTAGCTCGGGCCGAAGGATATGCCTGAGCAGAGGAAGCCTTCAAGATGAAAGATGAGGAGGCCGCGAAGGAGCGGCAGGTGGGTGACTCCAACAAGCCCGCAACTGAAAAAAGGTCGAGTGAAGCTCAGCCACGTTCTCGAACTCCCTCCGGACACAAGCGTGTCCGAACTCCCCTCCGAGCTCGTAGGTAGAGGAGCCCAGACTACAGAGTTCGGCGGAGCTCTCCCCCAGGAAGGTTCCACAGCTACGCCCCTCTCAATGCTCCAAAAGCTCAAGTGCTGATGGAGGTCAGAGAGCAGCTGCCAAGGCCGGAAAGGATGCGCACACACCCTGGGAAGCGCAACCCTAATAAGTTCTGCCTCTATCATCGTGACCACGGCCACGACATTGAGGAGTGCATTCAGCTCCGAGACGAGATCGAGGAGCACATCAGATGAGGTCGGATCGACAGATTCATCTGATGCCGGCCTGAGGGTAGGAAAGATCGGCTGAGGGCCCTACGACAGCCAGAGCCATCAAGGAGGAAAGAACAGCCTGAAGATCAGCCTCCAATCGGGATCATCAACACCATCTCTGGAGGACCGCGATGGGGAGCAGACCTTTCGCGACCATGGTATTCGAAAAATCTATGAGTGTATTACCAATAACTTTGCCTTAAATAAAAGTTTCATATTTGCATATCTTTTCTTTTGGCATGAGCTTGTAACGACGGGGAGTAGCTCGTTCAGACAATCGAAACTAAGCGTGTCAGGAACAAGAGGAGGATCTCGTTCCGATATAAATGAAGGCCGATTATTTAAAGACGAATGGGGGGAGAGGCCTTTGCAATGGTCCTTATGCGCCTCCACAGCCATGTTAGGAACAGGAAGAGAACCTCATCCTAACATGAGTAAAGTCGAAGGCCCGATTATTTAGAGACCGGATGGGGGGAGAGGCCTTTACAACGGCCCTTATGCACCCCCACAGCCTGTTAGGAACAGGAGGAGAACCTCGTCCTAACATGAGCAAAGTCGAAGGCCCGATTATTTAGAGACCGGATGGGGGAGAGGCCCTTGCAACGACCCTTATGCGCCCCCACAGCCATGATAGGAACAGGAGGAGAACCTCGCCCTAACATGAGCAAAGTCGAAGGTCCATTATTTAGAGATCAGATGGGGGAGAGGCCCTCGCAATGGCCCTTATGTGCCCCCACAGTCCTATTAGGAACAGGAGAAAAATCTCGTCCTAACATGAGCTGAAATTGACTGTGTCGGGAACAGGAGAGAACCTCATCCTGACACAAATGGAGATATGATCGTTTAAGATCGGATGAGGGAAAGAGCCCCCTCAACAGCTCTTCTACACCCCTACAATTTCGTTAGGAGCAGAGGAAAAACCCTCGCCCAAACATAAAAAAAGAGGAGAGAAAAAGGAAAAACGACGAGCCACGTCAGAGATAAGGAAAAAATGAACTATATCAATGACGCAAGGGACCTCATCTCAACGAGGAAGGAGACTCTTGTCAAAAACCCTCAATCTCTAAGGAGAAACCCAACACTGATCGAAGAAAACAAACTTCCTCAAGGTAACGAGAAGTTTGGACCTCCAAGCTCGAGCACCGGGAGGAAGCGTTAAACTCGAATAGCCTCGAAAAGACCTTCAGTCATGAACAAAAAGGACAAATCAACACGACGATGATCGAAAACCTTCAAGCAATATCGACATCGAATAAGACAAGATAAAAGAAGCTCGATAAACGACAACTTAATGCAAGAATGGACAAGGTAATGAAAAATTTTCTTTTCAATGAAAAATTTTCTTTTCATTTCATTAGTAAAGTACGTGTTACAAAGCCTTTGAAGGCAAAAAAAATGATAAGAAAAGAAAAGAAAAAAATACATGGAAGAACGAAAGGTAAAAGAAGCTCTAAGAAAGCTCGACTTCTTCCGACTTCGAACTCTCAGTTCCAGCCATCATCAGAGAATGCTTTAAGTTCTTAACTTCTTCTTCAGTTCTTTCTTTCTTAACAGCATCTCCCGATATATTTGGTGGAACCGCCGACTCTCGTCCTCCGACTCCCGAAGTCTCTTCTTCAGAACTTCGGACTCCGCCTCGGCATCCTTGACCGCCTGCTGCTCATAGACCAGCTAAATCTTCAGCTGTTGCAGTTTGGCCTTCTCCTACCCAAGGGCCATGGATAGTTCTTCCATGGTCCCCCTCAAGGAGCGGAGCTCGTCGGAGCCTTGTACCGAGACGGTCAGGACCCTCTCAGACAACTGCCTCTGAAGGTGGACAACCTCGTCGGTCACCCTTTTGAGCCTCCTTCGGTAGTCGTCTACTTACGCGCACCAGCCGATATGGTAGGCATTGTAGTTCACCTCGATGTCCTGCAGTTGCTTCTGGAGGTCGGAAATTTCTTTGACCAGTCCCGATCATAATCGGCCTAAGTCGTGAGCCAAAATGAGCTCCCTTCCAACTGGCCGATCTACAACCGCCACGTGTCCTACTCATCATGGCAGGCGGCTGAAGGCAGCTGACAACTGATAGAATCATTATTGTGCCGTACCTAGAGCAACGCTCCAGCAAAAATTTCGAAAAAATCTTTTCGGATCTCCTCGATTTGAAAAGGCTCTAGCACCAGCACGCCAAACGTCAGAATATCTGAAATAATCGAGTACGGAAATCGAGGGAGGCAACTTCGGCTGTGAAAATTTTTCTGTACTTTCTTCATTCGGAATTCGAATTCGAAAGTAGGGGGACTGGTGTTGGGTATAAAATAACCCCAGTCGAAGTTCGTAAAAGGCCGACCCTTCCAGGGCCCTTCCAGCTTCCGACCTAGTGTGGCGTCTTTCTGAACTCCCCCGACTGTCCGAGCTTCCATAATACCAACCGGACTTCTCCGATAATGAGCTCCTCCATTCATCTATCGGGCTGCTCCAAACGCTTTCTGA